>NC_090181.1:41911462-42511462 GCF_024679245.1 Pseudorasbora parva | reverse complement strand
ACATAAATAAATTGCATTTTAAAATATATTAAAATAGAAAAGTTATTTTAATTTGTATTAATATTTCACAATAATACTGTTTAGCTGTATTTTTGATCCAATTAGCAGTGAGCAGAAGAGACTTCTTTAAAAACAATCAGTTTTCAAAACCATTTGTGGGAATCCAGTGGTTGTCTAATTTGATTGGACACCGATCGTTCCAGACGAATCTGCTGGCCGAGAATGACGTCTCATCACGCCACACTCGGTCTGCGCGTCGAGTATAAACACCTCTTTAAACGGACGAGGCGCGCGCAGTCAACGAGAGAGACGAGGAAAACAAAAAAGCATGCAAATGGCAATTATCGCGGCCGGAAAAATTATCGAGCTCATTTTTTTTATCGTGCAATTAATTGATTTATCGACTATCGCGACAGCCCCATGGACAAATTTATAAACTTTTGTTGATCACAGAGCTTGTTTTTAGCGATAATCCAAAAGCCTATGGGAAAATCCTATTGGGTTTTTAATGGAGGGAACCAGTGCGGGGCAAACTGGCGATTGGCCTACAAAGGGACATCATCCCTGCACCAGTCTACACCTAAAAATGATGACCGCTCTCTGGCTCAGCAGCAGTGACTGAGGGAGATTTTAATTTTCACTGTGATCATTGTCAAAGGTTTAGCCTAATGGACAGACGAATCATTGTCATTTAGGAATGAGATCATGGGCGTTTGAGCTCTATTAGATACATATTCTGAATAGGTATCCTCAAAAAATATATAACCAAATGCTTTGGTGTATCTGTATTCCTTCAGGGCCATGTGTGGAAAAGAAATTAATCACTGCTAAATTATGCACAATGACCCAGTTTTCTCACTCTCAAAACTTAAAAAATCTGAAACAGACTCTAAGTGCAAAAGAATCACAGCTTAAACACACACACACAAACTCAAGTGTCAACCAAGGCGTTAAAGTTCAAATGTTATTTGGTTTTATCAGATGATGGAATCTTCTTTCAAATGAATGAGGATTATCTCACATGACTCTGGGGCAACAGCAGCTGGGATTTGATATGATTGAATATATGGCTGCCATTCACACATGATGCATCGCCAACTACTAACATTATACAACACCACATCTAGATACAACACACTGCCATAATTCAAGCTGTAATAACTGGGGCACAACTGAGGACAGACACAAAACATACAGTAATATGATATATCATGATAACGAACATGACAAAAACCAGGGGTGTGTACTAGACTTTTTACATCCATCAAATATGGATTCTGAGTTAAACCACCAGGCATTGAGGGGGACAAGTCCCCTCCAATAATTGGAAATGGCCAAACTGTTACCTCCAATATTTTAAATTTTTTAATGTTGCTCTCCATTACACACGTCTGCTGTGTGGCAGACGGTTAAAAAAATAAATACATTTTAGGCTGGTCTGCCTCAGCGGTCTAATAACTCTCTTAATGTCAAAATTATGGCCAAACAGATCAAAGGCTTACTGTTCACTGAAGAGGAGTGTGAATTACAACCAAGCGGCAACCTCCCCCAGTTTCTCTTGAAGCCAATATGGAAGTGACTTAAACTGCAGTTTATCAACTGGCCGCTAGAGACCGGTTCCAGAAGGAGCAGAATCTCATTGAGCTCCATGTTAAAATGCCCAACTTTACAGCAGAAAAAAAACGTTTACAGCCTGGTACAAATTGTGGTTTTGGTCTGTATAGCTAATTCTGCCCTTCATGACAACTGTGGTGATGGGGGTATCTCATTTGTTTGCATTATATAAAGCCTTAAAGTTCTGCATAATTAAGGGCGTGGCCACTTTGAGTGACAGGGGGATTGCCGTTTGTCTGCTGTCTGTTAGTCATCACGTCACCTCAGCTCCGCCCACGTCCTGCATCTTTGGCCATTTTTAGTTATACGGGAGTGATTAGCTTTTCCAGTGAAAGAGTGCATGCGTGGTAATATATACAAGTAGCTAAACATTTAATATTTGACAGCTGTTTTATAATGGATACGTTTAACAATACACATACGGTGATGCAAATTACTTAAAGGTCCCATTCTTTGCGATTCCATCTTTCAAACTTTAGTAAGTGTGTAATGTTGCTGTTAGAGCATAAATAATACCTGTAAAATTATAAAGCTCAAAGTTCAATGCCAAGCGAGATATTTTATTTAACAGAAGTTCCCTTTCAAAGCCTACAGCGAACGGCCGGTTTGGACTACACCGCTGCACTTCCTGCTTTAATGACGTCACTAAAACCGTTTGTTGACGAACCCTCCGCCCACAAGAACACGCAAATTCGGGGGCGTTGTCCTTTTGCTCTCGCAGGTCGAGAATAGGAAGCGTTGTTTTTGTAGAGTGTGTTTGTTGTCATGTCATTGAAACGCTGTTATTTTCATCCCGGAGTCAAATCACCTTTGTTTGGCCTTCCCACGGACGATATACGTAGAGATCAATGGCTACAGTTTATGGTTAACTCGGTTCCGGAAAATTATAATCCCAATTTAAAACTATGTGCAGCACATTTTGCTGAGGACTGCTTTCTCAATCTCAATCAGTTTAATGCCGGATTCGCAGAAAGATTATTCTAAAGATGACGCAGTTCCCTCTTTGTCTGGAGAAGGCGTTGTTATGGACCACAACCGGTAAGTGTATTTTATTATTTAAGTCGGTCCGTTTAACAGTTTATGTAACTCATGACACAAAGTGCAACGCTGTTTAGCTTTGTTAACTAACGTTAGAAAACTTAGCATATAAAAGTGTAGTAATTCATTCAGACACCATCGATTGTTGGTGTTTGTAATGATCAGTTTAAACGACTGAATAGACAGCTTACCATTCTGAAACATCCAGCAAAAGTCTTTCCTGAGCAGGTTGTAATCGATCCTCTTCGATATTCTCCGGGTCTGATTCCGGCTCAAATTGATAAGGCAATATAGACATTTTTGCAATAACATTGAACGCGCGTATCTACACGTTATGGTAAGAGGCGGGACCTTTCCGGGCAACGTGCGCTAAGCTGCTGTCCAATCACAACACGGGAAGCGCTGGCCCAATCAGAACTCGTTACGTGTTTCTGAAGGAGGGACTTCATAGAACAAGGAAATCATCAGGCCGTTTTTAAGACAGAGGAAACAGAGGTATACAGATAAGTCAATTGTGTGAAAAATACTGTGTTTTTACACGCGAAACATGAACTCATGTTATATTGCACACTGTAAACATAATCAAAGCTTCGAAAACACGCGAAGAACGGGACCTTTAACTTTATAATGTAATTTCGCTGTTTTGAATTGAAAATTAGTCATAACCTAATGTGATGGGACAAGAACTTTTTTTTTTTTTTGACATATTTACACATACAAGAGTGAATGTGTGCATATTTTCAAACAAAATATTATTTGCAAAGAGCTATAATTAGATCTAGAACTTATTTAACCTTATTTATTTTCTGTTCCCTTAAATCCATTTTTAACCTTTAATTATGTAATTTCTTTAAAATAAAAACGAGAAAACAAGGGGGTGGACTTGGTTATGGCCTTGAAAACGCATCCTGATTGCATGTGGTAAAAACAATAAAGTGAAAACATTTGAATGCCTTTTGAAGAGGCACCAATAAAAATTCCTCTTCTAAAATAACTTCAGATGAATTTAACTTTTTGTGATGCCACTCACACACATGCTGCATTTAAAACCTCATTAAAAATGCCATTAAAGCATTAACCTCAAATGCCATTAATGTCCATCAGATATATTACCTTCACTACTCTGCACAGTGAAAGCGGCACCAAACTCTTTTGATTTATGAAGGAAGCGCGGACACACTTGTACAAAGATATCACCAGTCTTACTCCTAACAGTAGAATACGAGCCCCCCTGTCTCCTATTAAAACAGCAGAGCAAGTCAAGAGGCTCACCACACAAAGGTTATGTTGGTGATCTTAAGGGAGCTCAAGCAGGTCTTGTCAGAGCAAACTGCAGGTTTGTTAAATGCCCTACTGAAACCAGAGCCTCTCTGACGGCTGTACTCATGTTTTATTCAGGCTCTGCCAGTCCAGCAACAAATACATCTGAAACCTGGGCCTAAAATCACAAACAATCCATCTGAATGAAACCAGCGAGACATTCTTGCTCCAATGACCAAAATAAAATGACTAAAAGACCATCCAACAGATTGAAAAAGCCTAATATTTTAATCGCACATGGGTGAACATCACAAAAACAGTCAGGAACATGATTTAAGGAAATAAAACATACCTTTAGGCTGTAAAATAAACGAATAAAAAAAAATGTAAAAACTATATTTTGGGGGGAAATGTGTTTTACTGTCATAATTCAAAATGTATATGGTCCTATTAAAATTGTTAAAAGATGTTAAATGATTAAACATGCTTTTTGATTATTAAAATGTACCGCAATTACACCGCATTAAAACAGAATCCAGAAAAATTTTAACTAAAAATCACAGAATTTGGGGAGATAAATCAAATGGATTTCATAGGGCCCTAAAAATAAAAGGTATTAAACTTTTAATAAACAGCTGATAAATTGCCTTGAAAAAAAAATCACGATTTTATGTAATTAGATGTGCTTTTTAATACCTAAAATGTAATTTATACTTGATAAAAAATGATTGCTCGTAGCTTTTAATTCACTTGCATTTCACACGTTTTTGCACTATATGTAGTTTATAAAATAAAAAATATTTGCTAGATTTTCTCCAGTCTGGCTGGATTAGGGATGTCATAAGTGCTGGTACTTCGGTACCAAGTCGGTACTAAAATGTAAAAAAAATTGACATTTCCAGCATTTCTGACTCCCGAGTTTATTCAGTATATTCAGTATACCCGCAGCGGTTCAGTCGCTTCAGTGTTTATCTACACACAGGGCTCCAGATTGCCACCAAATATCTGTAAACTGTCTGTAAATATTAAACTGCAAAATATTTTTTTTAATATTACTCCCGCATGTTCATGTGATGTGGATGACGGGCGCAGATGCTTGGTTTCATTTGCAGCTCTGTATTTGACACTCGCTGTCTTTTTAGCTTCTGCCGTGTCACTATATGAGGACACGAACGCATAAACCGTCACATCATGAGCATTTACCGTTTCATTTGAGAAAACTCATATCATGAACACAGACACTCAAAGCTCTTCACAGCAACCCGTCAAAATAAAACTGCGGTTTAACTTGAAATAGACAGAAATATATTACGCTTCTGTTGTACCATATTCAGCTACGTCTCTATGTAATAATAATAGGCTATACTACTACTACTACTACTAATAATAATAATAATAATAATTAAAGCTGCAAGCAGCATTTAGCGGGGTTCAAGCCTTTAAGGCCTTTTAAGCACATAGGCATTAAAGACGTTACATTTTATTTAGCAAGATTTTAAACACTAAAATAATAGATGGAAAAGTCCATTTACAGCCAATATAGGCAATTTACCATAGGAAATGTATGGTTTTTAAAGCTTTTTAACAGTTATAGCGCCACCTATAGTCCGATCTTTGTAAAACTTTGCATGCTTCATCAGCATGTTATGCCACATGTACCCAACAATTTTCGTGAAGTTTTGAGCTTTCCCTTAGGATTTATAGGCTTTTGAGTGTATTTTGCCACGCCTCTTTTATAAATGGCACTTTTATAGCCATCCAAATGCAAAAGCTCAACTTTTTTTCAATGAATATTTATCTAGAGAGTCTAGAGAATTGTCCTAGCCTGGTTTGGTTCCGATTGGGCAAAAAAAACAGGGACTAGTTCGCAAAAGTAGGTTTTTAACATAATAATGAATATTTAATTAATCATTGGATTGACAGAAATGGTTCTAGAGGCAAAGTTGTTCAGCATGAGGAGATCTATTATATGATATGCATATTTTGCGGATGTGTGCAACACCACGTGATTACAGAGCCATAAAACTTATTAGCGCCAACTAGTGGCCGATTTTTTTCAAAATTCTTACAGACCTCTAGGACCATGAGTCAAACATGCCCACTGAGTTTCGTTCCGATCGACCTCCGTTAACCCCATCTAATAGGTGCTCAAAATTCATTGGCTGATGGCAGCCATGTTTTTTGAGATACGCCAATGTCCTCATAGACATACATGGTACCTTGGGCCAAGACACTGCATACCAATTTTCAGGTCAATTGGACTAGCAGTCGCGTGATTATAGCTATTTTCATGGTTTTTTCACATTATAGCACCATCAAGTGGTTAATCGTCACAATGTTTTTATCGTGACCTCAATTTGAGCCCATACATATGTGCACCAAGTTTGGTGAAGATATCTCATTTCGTTCTTGAGTTATAGCCTCTTTTGTAAAATAGGCTCCACCCTATATTTATATTTTCACGCCCCTATTCGTCCTGAATCGAAATTTTAACTTTTTTTCAATGAATATTGATATTCAGTCTACAGAGAACATTTTGGCACTGGTTTGGTTCCAATCGGTCAAAAAAACAGGGACTAGTTTGCAAAAGTAGGTTTTCAACAAAATTCAAAATGGCGGAAAAATTTGCATACCGGAAATAAAATCGGAGATATACGTTTTGTTCGGCAAGAACTCAGCTTTCCAATGATATAAGACACTTGAGTGTGGACCAAACGGTTTAGGAGTTATGAGCCCTTTCGCGCTTTTGGTTGCTGTAGCGCCACCTATTGGCCAATCGGGGTCATACCTTCTGAGGGTCTTCCCAGAGTGAGGACTACCATCTGACAAAGTTTCAACGCTCCAGCTCTTACGGTTTTTGCTGCACGATGCGTTTTACCGGAGAATAATAATAATAAAAACCCTTACAATTACAATAGGGTTTCAGCACTTCGTGCTTGAACCCCTAATAATTATGCCTAGATGGTTGCTTATTTTTCACTTTTAAACAGCATACAGCCTTTAAATGTGTATGTATTATTTACGTATAATGATTATCACCATAAATAATGAACTCATTGAATTGAATAAAAAATGAAAAAAAATTTAACAAAATTTAAAAGCATTTTGCTGTGGTACCAAAATTGGAACCGTAAAATGTTAATGGTATTGGTACTACTGTAATTTTGGTATTGTGACATCCCTAGTCTGGCTCTAATTTAAAGGTAGGGTAGGACGGACTGATCTAAAACACTTTTGTCCAAATTTGTTTAAACTTTCTTTATATGTTAAAACATAATTAAAATGTAAGCACTCTAAAAACCGAGTGACTCTAGACTTTTTAATCTGCAATAAACACCGCTCATTATTTTCGTTCGGGGCGAAACAAATGATTGGCTTGGGTGACTGTCACTCTCTCTCGCTACCATGGCGACCACCGCTTTCGCTACAGGATCTGCCCACATGCGCGCGCTCGTTTGTTTGAGCAGTTCAAGAGGCAAGAAACCCAGGCAAAATAATGGCAGAGAAAGAGCATTCAAAATTCACAGTGCAGGGTTTTACAGTCAGCGAAGGCAAACAATGCAAAAAAGAAAGACAGTACGAGAAAAGGCAATGCACAGAAAGTCTTTGGATAAACAAAGAAATCAAACGCGAGTAAATATCTGTGTGGCTTTTCAACGATGGTGAGAACTGAGGGACATTATGTTTTCATGAAGCATGTATCAAGAGCACATGAAGCTGCCTAATATAGCTAACATAACATTACTTAGCATAAAGTTACAATATTAAACACTTAGCCATTAGTAGAGATGATGAATACTCAATATGCTTAGCTTAAGTTGATCGCTGTCGTGTTGAATTTCTTTTCTTGTCGAAAAATTATCTTTAGACAACAAAATGCATGTGTAAAAGCTAGTACACCGCATCCAGGGACTTTTTTTTAGAGCTAAGTTAGCTTTAGCTGATAATCAACAATGCTTTCATCGTGGAAACTCTTATTATAAACTTATATATAAACTTATTTGTTTATATTCAAAATGATAAAGTTCGATTTTTTAATTACATGTGATTCTGACATGATGTGACTACATGCACACCGCTCGTCTGAGGTAAATAATGTGTCTTCCAGCTGATTGGTCGGTGAGGCGCTTTCGTGTATTTTGGGGGCGTGGCTTTGGAAAGAGCCCAGAAGGGAAAAGGTGGAGTGAATGGAAATAATGAGCTGTCTGTCGTGAGAGGTCTACAGACACTCAATTTCTATACTTTCTTTTTCAGAATGTTTACATTTTAATTGTGTATTGATATATAAAGAAAGTTTAAACTAGCTTGGAAAAAAAAGTTTTTTAACCAATTCCTACCTATCCTACCTTTAATGTGCAGCTTCCTTTGTTCGTCTAAATTTAAAGGAAGTGTATGTAAGATTGTGGCCAAAACTGGTACTGCATATGGTGTACCCCCTCTCCCGCTGACTCGAGGTTGCCAGATTGGCTGCAGGATCATCAGGAGCGTTTGTAGATCTGCAGCTGTGGTAACTAGAGCAGATCTGGCAACCCGGATGCAGAAACACTACTGACTTTGTGATTGGTCGATCGGTGGAGGGCGGAGCTTCAGGCCAAAACACAACATGTCAACATCTACATCAGTTGAGGGCTGCAACAACAACTTTTAAAAGACAATATCCTGGCCAGACTACTGTTGTCAGTGATTCCCGAAATTCTGGGAAAATGTCACAGTGCTCTAACAAAGTCGTGTTTGGTGCAAAGCTCCATTCAATTCCACAAGAGCTTAGTGGATGAATCAAACTCCCCCAAAGCAGATAAGAAATGCTCTGGTGCTCCGATGAAAGAGAAAACTAAAAGAGCAGGTAACAGGAGCCTATGTGACTCAGTGTGCTGGCTCAAACCAGAGCAGGGAATTTCATCACACCCCGTCGGACCAGTCCGACCACTCAATGAGGCCAAAAGAGGCCTGCGGTATTTAACATTCTCCTTCTGGGTGACTGCGCCGCACCTGAGTGACACCTGAAGCGACCAATCCGCCCGTCTCGCTCCCTCTAGGCCCACGACTTCAACTGAACAAACTGAAAGAACTCATTGTCTGTCGTCCAAGACAATGGAGACACTATTGCACGAGGAGCCTCGGAGAGATCGCTGTTCTACGGACAAATGCATGCAGTGGAGCAAAAGTCGTCCGAATAATGGAAAATTACCCCGTGGCACAGACCGCAGAGGTGCTTTGATTGCTTTGAAGCCAAGAACAGCTCCATCAGCGTACGGGCTGCTGAATAAAGCTCCGATCAGTCTCAGCGGGACTGAGAACAATCTGCAACGAGCTTTGGATCCAGTGCACCCTGTGTTACTGGTGCCCAATCTGGCCCCATTTCTACCACATAAGGAGGAAGGATACTTTCCTCACTTAGAAACTGACCTAACTGAAGAAAAATATGTTTGTTGAAGTAATAAAATTATCAAAACGTAAATCATTTTAAGATATATAGAAATATTGCATAAAAACTGGCTTTTAGCTGAATTTTCAATGGTAGAGATTAGGCATGTGCCGATATCAATTTTTCATGTTGCGATTAATTGCTGAAGCTTTTATCACGGTATACGGTATTATCACGATATTGAAATAAGTTGCAAAAAAAGTTGTCATGGCATAACATAATTAAGAACTATTTTTGTAATGACAAAAATAACTGAATGTTTAAATACAATAATACAACGCACCAAAAATATATACAGCTCTGGAAAAAAATAAGAGAAATCAATGTTAAGTGGTCTCTTAATTTTTTCCAGAGTTGTAAAAGTACAATTTTCAAACAGATTAAAGTGCAAAAGAATTTAAAGAACCACAGGTAACACATTACAATAAGGTCTCATTATTTAATGCATTAACTCAGATTGAGCAATAGCTACATTTGTTACAGAAAGTATAATGTTTTTGTTAATGTTAGTTAAGAAATACTGATCATTGTTAGTTTTATCTTAGGTCCATTAAAAAAGTTATTTTGTTATTAAACAGTAACTAAGAAATTAACATTACTTAGAATAATTAATTCTTTATAAGTATTTTTCATTGTCAGTTTGGTAATAATGAATTAACATATTAACTAATGAAGTCGTATGTCTTTTGGACAAATAATCCAAAAAATTCTAATCATTAGGGCATGTTGTAGTCCAGATTAAAACATAATGTTTAAGTTTGAAAATAAATAGCCTATTAAGTCTTAAAGTATTAAGTTTTTGGTGCTGTGATGAACAACATTGAGATTACAAAAACGAATGGCTGTTTTAAAAACTTCTTCACTAACGCGGTTACGATTGTTTGCAGTGTTTCCGGGTAACCGCTGCATTCCGCAGTTCATCAGCGCCCTCTGCTGTCACTGAGCGGCACTTCAGCAGCGCGTCTCCTTCACTCGTTCATGCGCTTCTCATTTACACCTGAGCCCTTGCGTGTCTCTTTGACGCAGAATACAGCGGTGTTGAGCATTTATACGGTTGATGGGCAAAATATTCTTGAGTGCATTATAAAAAAATATATAATTGTTAATAAATTATTATTTACGATATTTTGAAGTGCCCACGATAACAATATCGTGCATATTCATTATCGTGATATATCGAATTACCGAAAATCGGCACATGCCTAGTAGAGATTAGGGGTTGAACGAATTTAAAAAAAAATTTAAGTCGACATTTATGTGATGAAAGTCGAGTCAACGTCGACTAGTCGCTGATGACGCCATTAATGAACAAATAAACCTGAACCTCGAGCTGAGACGCGAACTCGGGACAGCTATGGTATATGACACAGCGCTGCCCATAAGGTTATTGGTCTTACATAACAGCTTCTGTATCAGTTCTTTTGTCTTATGGTCGTTATATTTCTCACAGATTTCTGAATAAGATACAGATAAAGTAGCACAATAAAGATTACATGTATATGAATGCATTATTGAGTGGTTGCGTGTGAATTAACTCTACCTGGCAGCGTCTCTCTACTAATAGTGAAGCTGTGAGTTTTAGTTATCAAGAAATACATGCTAGAACTTTTCAGTTTCTAAGCTATTTTATGTATAAATCACAGAACAGTGTTGATACATTTTGACGCTGCTGAATGGTTTTGTATGAGGCGCGCGCGATCTCCGCATGATGTGCGATCGGCTGTGTGTGTGCGTTGCAATGCAGCACGCATTAGTTTAGCACGATGATTAACTTATGTGTACAATAAGCCTGCATTCTCCCGATCAAGTTTGAGTATCCAGATGGTATAATCAAACATGTCTTTTGGAGAGCTCACGACGTATGCAGAGCTCACAGAGTATTAATTTAATCCTAACTCTAAAATTAAAAACAAAGATCATATTTTACAAAAGCTCAAAGAAATGCTAATACTTTGTTTATAAACACTTTAAATTACAGAGAACGTGTAAAATATATATATATATATATATGTTAAGCATGTTAACAGGGTGGGAAATAATTTTTGGCTGGTGGATGCCCAATTTTACCAGCCACTTTTTCTGGAATTCAAATTTATAAAAGAAAGTGCATTAGCCTAGAAATCTAGACGCACCCTAGCGGCAGCAAATCTAATCTGCCGCGAGTGTCGTCTAGCAACTCTCAAAATTCTTCTGAGCTGTAAACGCCAAACTCTTGATGGGCCAATTACATCGTGTATAGAGTCGGTGGGCGGGGCCATAATGACGACGGTCGAGTTGCGTTTGCGTGCTTCTAGTAAACACAGAAACTGGCAAACTGCGGTCTTTCGAATCAGCTTTGACTGCGACTCTGGAAGACTTGGAGTTAAGCTTTTCTCTGAGAAAAGAACAAAGAACGGCACTGAAGTCATTCTTAAAAATGGAAGATGTGTTCAGAGTTTAGCCGACCGGATACGGTGAATGTTTAATCTATCAACGAGCTCTGCTTCACCTTCGTTGCTCTGGTTGGTGTAGCGCTATCCTATCGCGTGCAGAGGGAGTTTGAAAGACAACCGTTTATCCCGCCCCTCGGATTGAGCTGTCAATGGTGAGTTTCCAGACCAAACATCTTGATGTGGGTCTGGCTTGTCAGGGTTAGGGTTAGAGTTACTCAACAAAAGTGCATTACTGTTACCAGCAACATCATTCTTTGACAAAAGCTGTCCAATCTGTTACAATTAATAAATAAAAAAATTAAAATTTTAATAATAATTTTTAATAATAAAATACTTAAATTTTTTACTAAGTAGTAAAAATATATGTTTCACAATTCACCCACCACTGTGGCTAGAATACATGGCAAAGTCGCCCGCCACTTTGAAAAAGTACCTGCCATTGGCTGGTGGCGGGAGCTCATTTCCCACCCTGCATGTTAAGGAAATAAATTATTTTGAAGATAAATCAGGGTCGCACCGCATGACATTCTTTTAAGGCCACGGTTAATTTATCTAGATGGAAAAGAGAAAGCGTTGCACCATCACCACTTCAATGGAAAAGGGTGTGAGAGACACAGACTGTGCATGAATGTGACTCATCTCGCAGGCCTGGATCTCTGATAAAAGCCTGAACGGCTGAGGGCCGTCCACTGATGCAAGTCAGAGGAAACACTCCCCTCCTCCTCCTCCTCCTCCTCCTCTTTCTCCCCCCTCCTCCTCAGGAAAGGAATGCACATTCTTCCCACGTTACGCTTGTCTTATCTGAGGGAGGGAGCTCTTGGAAAGCACAATATGTGCTTGTGCTAATGCGCGCCTTCACATTTGAATCATAAGTGTTGAATCGAACATCTCCATCAGCGATCTTCAGCTAACAACACAGGGCTGCAGTTTTATTACGTTTACTGCATGCATTTAGCAGACGCTTTTATCCAAAGAGTCTAACAAATGAGCCGCGAGCTAGAGAAGAGAAGAAATGTTATGACACGGCCTACAAGTTTATTGGGGCATGTTTTACAAGGAAACACTATTTCAGTCTTTCTACTGACTAGCAAAACAAGTTTTTTCAGTGTAGAAAAGAAGTTTGACAAAATTGTGAATGACTAAAATATTGCAAATGTACATATCGCAATATGCATATCGCAACGGCTCGCAATATCTGAATGATTTTAATAGGCTACTTCAACATTGTGAAAAGTGTATGTTTTAGGTTTTACATACACTGTAAAATTTTTTTTGAAAAAAGTTACCTGGTTGCCTTAAAATTTTGAGCTGATACAATGAACATTTTTTGAGATTCGACAACCTTTATAAAAAATATTATTTAAAAAATGTGTAAGCATATTGGGTAATTGTGTGTGTTTTATTTCTGATGACGCAGTGAAACATGCCAAATAGTGCTATTTTTATGATTTATCAATTTTTTTATGTGGTTCAGATACAATAATATTTTGAGTTTCTATTTATTAAACACATTTCCTTCATTGTATCAACTCAAAATTTTAATTTCAATAAACTGAAAATTTTAAGGCAACCAGGTTACTTTTTTAAGTGAACCCAACAAAAACCAACAATTTTTTTACAGTGTAGACTGGGCACACGACTACTGTTACTTATGGGACTTGCTTGATGTTAAAAACAGTTATTAAATGCAATAATTTACGCAAAACCATAACTTGCAGTCTCGCGCTGTCTGACACACACACACACACACACACACACACACACACACACACACACACACACACACACACACACACACACACACACACACACACACACACACACACACACACACACACACACACACACACACACACACACACACACACACACACACACACACACACACACACACACACACACAAAAGTGAATGACACTGTCTGCTGGTCACTTTCAGAAGTTGTATCGATGCTTTCTTTTCCAGAAAGAATGTGGACCACAAATGGTTTAATTCTCAGTTTTTAAATATTTTTTTTTTAATAAAGTTTAAATAGATTTTACACACTAATTGGAATATAGTATCACATATCACATTATTGAACAAGATATTGCCTATTGCATTTTTCTTCAATATCGCACAGCCCTAGTGTATGACTAATTCTATTTCATGGGTTCTGTGAATAGAAACGCTCTGCCCACAAACAAACCACAGGAAACATCCTGACCTCACCTCAGTCACAAAAGCAACTCTCCGCATTAGCGTCAACAGAAACGTAGCACGACAGGACTTGGGTTACACAACCCATCCGGCGTTGAAATTCCATGCGAACCATGATGCAGCAAACACACAGAACAGATTTGGTGTCAGCGAGGAGCCTTCGGTGAGCTCTCTGGCTCTGCCACGATCAAGCCCGTTTCTGACAGCAAGCCAAGATGTGAGCGCATGCTCGGCGGAAGAGGAGACCCTCGCATCCTGCAACTGCTGCTGTTACCAGGAAACCAGCATCAAAGCCACTGCTATTCTTACGGTCGCGCAAGCAGCGCCTTGCCACAGGACGTTACGTGTGCAGGTTATTGAGAAGATATCACAGTGTGCCACAGGTTGCAGATTAGCACGCGGCTGTCCTTGAGCGCGAGGGGGGAGATAACCCAGCAGAGAACAAAGCACATGCGCTCAATCACCGCCGCTGAACTCCAGGTCCTGCCTTCTTCTAACTGCAGAGGCTGCGTTAACACTGCTGATTACTGTCTTATCCTGATAATTAGCTTTGCTATCAGTAGCAGAGCAATGAATCATCCCTTTCACATTTGACACTTTCACAAAGGCCTCTTGTATGAGATCTACGCATTAAAGGGAGAGTTCACCCAAAAATGAGCCTCTCTTTCTTTAGCGTTTCTGTCAAACATTCAAAGCCTGAATTTAATTTTGGAAAATTCACCCCCTTAGGTGATTCATCGGAATCGTAATAAAGTCACAACGTGAGCTTGTGCGATTTCTCACAGTATGCGAATATTCACACAAAATAGTGTCTTGCAAGAACCATGCACTCAAAAAAATGGTTCAGGCCCTTCATAGATATGACACATTTTAATTATATTCACTTTACTTAAAAATACTAATTTTGATAAAATGTAATTTAATTGTGTTCAGTCAACCTAATATATTTAAAACTGAAGTTTACCCTAATTAATTTGTGTTAAAACTACATAAAATATTTGTGTTGACATAACTAACTGGGCAGTGGATCTGTAGTTCCCAGCATGCTTTCCAAGGGACTAAATTATGAGAGTAGGATTAAAGTGTTAATTTATGGTTTTCTGTAAAGGGAAAGATGTTGTTAGTTAATGTTAGTGTTTAATGTTGAGTTATGTTGGACATTTAGAGGAGTTTTTGTAAATGTTTTGAATGTGGTTACCATTTTGCTGAAGAGTGGTGCCTGGGCTTAGGCTGTGGGCACTCAGAGGTCTATGCTAATGTCAGGCGTTACATCACCCTTTTCTTAAATTTTCATTATATACATTGTATATGATGACGAAAGTATGACACTTTCAAAAAAAAGTCATGTTATAAGTATAGAAATATACCTTAAACTGTATTTGATAAAACTGAGTTTGACTAACTCAATTACATTTCATTGCATGAATTAGATTTTTATTATTTGGGGCTACACATATTTATTGGATGGAAAACCTGCCCTCAATTAAATTGAGTTTGTCCAATGAGTTATTTTTTGAGTGTATACAACTTAATTTAATTGTGTTCAATCAAACTAATATATTTAAAACTGAAGTACATGAAATATTTGTGCTGACATAACTAACTGGGCAGTGGATCTGTAGTTCGCAGCATGCTTTGCAAGGGACT
Source organism: Pseudorasbora parva (assembly GCF_024679245.1). Taxonomy (NCBI): domain Eukaryota; kingdom Metazoa; phylum Chordata; class Actinopteri; order Cypriniformes; family Gobionidae; genus Pseudorasbora; species Pseudorasbora parva. The sequence continues at coordinate 42,495,848 of NC_090181.1, read as the reverse complement.
CCATTAGGAAAGTAAATTTAGGGATTAACAGGTTATTTAATGTGTTTTTCTGTAAAGGAAAATATGTTGTTATAATTTTAGTGTTTAATGTTCAGTTATCTTGGACATTTAGATGAGTTTCTGTAATGTTATTCTATGGTTACCATTATGCTGAAGAGCGGCGCCTGGGCACTCAGTGATCTCTGCTAATGTCAGAAATTACACTAACCTTTTCTTAAATTTTCATTATATACATTGTGTATGATGATGAAAGTTTGATTTAAAACATTCAAAATAGTCATGTTATAAGTATATTTGATAAAATTACTCAATTACATTGTCCAAAACTGAGTCGGACCTACTTAATTACATGTCATTGCATGAATTAGATTTTTGAGTTGGGGCTACCCATATTTATTGGATGGAAAACCTGCCCTCAATTAAACTGAGTTTGTCTAATGAGTTATTTTTTTGAGTGTATGCGAATATTCACAAAAAATAGTGTATTGCAAGAACGACTATCACTGTAACACTCAATTATCTTGCACTGTTGTTAGTCGCACTCAAATCATACTGGTTCACATTCCTTAAAAAAAAACCAATGTAACTAAATTAACTTAAGTTTACTGAGTTGTTTCTACTAAACATGAATATTGTCAGCTTTACTTAATAAGTGTTTGATCGGTCAACTTAACATTGTTGAGTGAAACGAAAAAACAGGCCAGTGGATCTGTAGTTCCCTGCATGCTTTGCAAGGGACTGCATTAGGAGAGTAAATTTAGGGATTAAAGCGTTATTTTATGTGTTTTTCAGTATAAGGAACGATGTTTTTAGTGTATGTTAGTGTTTAATGTTCAGTTATGTTGGTCATTTAGAGGATTTTATGTAATATATGGTTTATGTAATTATACCATTATGCAGAGAGTGCATACCATTAAGAGTGGTGCCTGTGTTTAGGCTGTGGTCACTCATATAAACACATTATTAGATGGACATCCTGCCCTCAATTATGTTATTTTTGAATTTTGTTTTTAGACATTCACTTGTAAAAGTAGTATTTAAATTAATAAGGTAAATTAAATCGATAAATGTGTTCACCTAACATAATAATCTGTTATAAATGTAACATAACATTATAAAGTAAACTACACATATAAATATTATGTAACAGTGAAAAAAATTCAAATGGTATATTACTTAAAGGAATTGTCAGCTTTACTTCACTTTTTTTTTCATATAACTAAATTGTTATTTGCAAAACTTAATATAGTTGTGTGGAACCACTTGATGCTGCTTTTTTAAGTAAATTCAACAAAATATTTTTTTGAGTGTAGTCAGTTATGTCTTAGGAACGTAAACATAAAATTTTCCAGTCAGCCCCAGTGGTTTGGTCATTTTTCACAAGTTTCATGGCCCACGGAATATCTTTTTATCTACAGTATATATCTACAGAATATGTTGCCACCCTCTACAATGCGAGTAAAACACGAGTAAATCTTCACTCTGGGCGACTAAATAATATCTATAATTAACCATTGTCTAACAAAATTCTAAGATTTTACTCGCCAGTTTGTGTGTGTGTGTGTGTGTGTGTGTGTGTGTGTGTGTGTGTGTGTGTGTGTTAGAGGCCAAGAATAAGTTGAGCATAGATATATTTTCACTCGTTGAACACTCTGAATGAGCGCGTGAGAGTTTCTCAGCTCATCCAATGAAATACTGTAAACTCTAGTGTGAATGCCCACAACTTGTCATCGAGTCATTTGTGAGAGAGAGAGAGAGAGAGAGAGAGAGAGAGAGAGAGAGAGAGAGAGAGAGAGAGAGAGACTTACATACCACAGGATCAACGCACTACATGTAAACCATATGTACTATATACATTTCGGCTGATATATCGATATCTGACTTTATTACTCCCTAATATCGGTACCAGCCCACAAAAACCCATATCGTCCGGGCTCTAGTAGCTTTAAAATGAACCAACACCACTGCGTGTGGAGATCCTTATCAACATGCAGAATAATGCTAATCATAATTAAGTCAAGCATTATTAATGCTTATGCTAATAGATTCATTTGTGTCTTTAGGAGTTACGCAGACCATCTGCACTCAGACCCAGGATCTCATTTTACAGGAACACAATGCTGGTGTTAATGAGAGCTCTTGACTTTAACCGTGTGTTGAAACCTGCCATCCAGCTTTCTATCAGCATGTGTAGTAAGAGGAAGACATGGCATGAAGCTCGTCATGGCTGACGCCACTGAAACTGCACCTAAAGTCTTAAACTTCAGCGATCCTGCCGCCTTACATTGAGCTCTTCACCTGACACATCTGCAGATATTTTCAAAGCGTTTCCCACAGGATTTGTGAGACTCTGGGGAGTGAACATCGGTCTGTCTTATGGGGAACAGTGGAATGCAGCCAAAAAATGTTGAATATTTGAAGTTAAATGCATAAATCAGGTTTACTATAAGAGTTCAAAATTAAGAGCTCAAAACCCTTTTCACTGACAGTTGGACTATTGATGACCTCTGAGGAGGAAAGAGAACCTGAAGGAGATTGGTCTGCTCAGTTGGCTCATTAAAAACACATTTTCAAAAGCTGGAAGTGATTTCTCGTTTTATTTCTTAGCTAAAAGAGGTATAACCCAATAACTAATTGCAAAAGTAAAAAATAAAATTCAATCAAAGCCTATTGATTAACCTGATTAGTTTAGTAGATAAACGATTAGTTGATTAACTGTTATATTTCAATATCAATAATATAATATATAATTTATCAATTATCAAAATAATCGTTTGTTGCAGCCTAACTTCAGTCATGCAATGCAATAGGGAAAAACGACATCTGAGGCCCAAAACAGCTTGATGAATTTTTCAAAGTTACGTAGACAAATCAATGTTTTATCCAACACACAGCGCTGCTATGTTGATTTTGTGGTCCCGCTACACGATTGCACGATTAGGTTTGTCAGTGGCTACATGAAAGTATTTACTGCGTCACTGGCATTGATAGGGTCAACATAATACACTTATTTAGCATTTAAATTGAATGAACAAATTATATTTAACAAGAGCCAAGCTAGATATTGAAATTGAACTGAAACATTATTGATTAATTGGTTCTAGCACCACCACTTACTAGGCTATGTTGAAAACAATTTGGAACAACTTAATTTTATTGAGTAATCAACGTAAGAATTGGTGTTTGTGCTACAAACAATTATGTTCAGTGGTCATAACTCAAAGATTATTACACTTGCTTTTTTAGGCAAAACATTTGTTTTTTAGTGTGCAAGTGTGTTCCGTGTTTTTTTTCTAGGCTTGGTTGTGTTTATGGGGCGCAGTATAACATGTCTTAATACTTCTTCTTTTTTTAAATGCCGTATATTTCTTCTATTTGACCTTTCGTCCACACCACTGTCTTCACTGTCCTTTAATCGGCTATTTTGCTTCCTGGTACTATGAAGTCCATCCCTCTGAGAAACGCAATGGTCTTGGATTGGTTAGATGGCCAAATGTAGTTTCCTGTATTTCTATTGGCTGAAGTGCCAAGCACAGGTTGCCGGAAACGCCACACCCCTTTCCATTACGGGCAGAAGTCACATCTGCGGAGACTAGCGAGGGTTTATGATGTCACCAACCCAGGAAGAAGCTCGTTGTAGTCCAAACCCGCCGTTTTTGTAGGCGATAAACTGCCGTAACTTTAAAAGGCAATATCTCCGTTTGCATTGAACTTTCAGCGCCGTAACTTTGCAGATACTGATTATGCTCAAGCAGCAACATTACACACTAACTAAAGTTAAAAAAGTCAAATCGCATGCAACCACCCCTTTTGTAGGAGCCATATTTAGAAAATCCAGATAAAAAAAAAGGGATTTGTTTAATTTATTTAATTTTATATTTTCTGTTCAATAATTGGCCTAACCTGTCCATGTGATTGGACTTGCTCCTCCTCCTTGACGCATGCGTCACTACGGCGCGAAAGTGCAGGTCTTAATAGAAACTGAGAGTCGTTGAGTAGACAGGTGAGAGTGTGGAGAGCAACAGTTTCTTCAATCGCATGTTGATACAGATGAACGTTTATTGTCTTTGAAAGTTTAAAGTTTGATTTGCTGGAAAGTAAACCGGAGATTGTAATCAATAAACCGCGACCCTTTATTGCTATGAATGCAACTCTGTGCGTGCTTAGTAACGTGTGTATCGGGAGAGACTCCACCGCTTACCTCAAAGGGCTAAACAAATTGAAAATGATGAGAACAAGATTAGCCTGAACACCTTTAAAGTCAGCATGAAAGAGACAGTTCACCTTAATATGAAAAAGTTGTCATAATTTAGGCTACTCACCTTCAAGTTTTTCTAAACCTCCAAACCCAAGAGTTTTCTTTCTTCTGCTGAACACAAAAGAAGAAATTTTGAAGAGTGTTGTTAACCAAACAGTTGACGGTAACCATTGACTTATGGTAACCGTCTATATACCAACTATAGGGGTTTAAAAAAAAAAAAGAAATACTACAATCAATGAGTACTGTGTCAACTGTCTGCTTACCAACGTTCTTTAAAATATCTTCTTTTTGGTTCAACAGAAGAAGAAAACTCATACAGGTTTGGAACAATTTAAGGGCAAGTAAATGACGACGGAATTAAACATTTTGGGTGAACTATCACTTTAAATGATAATTCACCCTTTCTATTTTCTAAATTTAAAGATAAATCGCTCCCAATAAATTCAATAACATGAATGTTTGATTTTCAATTAGTTGGCTTTTATTACATATAATTCGCGAGGGAACTTATCGATCATCCTAACCAATACTGTGTGCTGGGCTAAATGTGCTCATTGAGTATATGTTATTTTGACCAGCCGAGAACTCGTGAAGGGCTTATAAAATGTGTTAAGGAGTCAAAACAGCAGCAGGAATTCCTCCGTCACACACACAAACCAAGATCTTCTGTGAGGAGACGCGGTTCTGACTAGGGATGGGCATTTTCCCAAAATATTGTATTCGAATATTTGGGCTCATAAAAATCGAATATTCGAATATTCGTTTATTTAAATTAGGTATTTTGAGAAAATGAGAAATGTTTCTTTCTTTTTTTCTCTAAACATGTCGTCACCATTTCTGAACAAGCTTATGATTAGGCAATGTACACAACACGCTTACGTTATATCTTAAGGTTTTTAAAACATTAAACAGTGTGTAAAAAAATGCCTAAAGAACAAAAGCATTATAAGCTCAAGAAGCACGAGCGCAGAGCGCGTCAGTTAGCGTGACGTACAAACACACACACACACACACAAACGTCAATAGGCTATAGCCTATCGACCTGTGTGTGTGTGTGTTTGATATGGCTGATGTGTTTACTTTGTATTGTTTCACATTTTCATGTAGAGAGAAACTATAATATTATTGGATTATGATATTATTCTCGGGTGAGAAAATGCGCCACTGACAGGCGTTGCGGAGACAAAGATAACGGTTAAGTGAAGTTTGAGTGAAGAACTTTGTGTTTTCTGTTCATAAACCCTCAAAGAACTTTAAAGGAAGCATTTGTCTCGAGATCATTTTGCTATCATAAGTTATCTCACTCTCACTCGGGGTAGCTGTAACAGATGAGCTTACCTGAGCAGTGATCGCTCATTCCACTGGTGTTTGGATTTCATGTGATTCTCGTTTGTGGTGGTGATATTATTATAACTCAGTTTCAGTAATTGATTTCATCAAAAGTAACTCCATTTTGTAACAGCATTTTCAATTTTCATCGAAGTAACGTTAATTCCAAACATTGCGAGGCAGACGACGGCATTGTGATCAAATGCACTTAACTTATAAACCTGCTCCACAACGCCACCCAGTGGATTGAGATATAACTGCGAGATTTAGAGGGATTTCTCATGGATGCACTGTGTAGCCAGTTGCTTGTGACTTTTTATTTTATGTCATCCTACTTTTATTATTTTATTTTACCTTACCTTATTTGTGTTGAAAGAAATATTTTTGTAAATGTTTTAACTTCATCACAACTTAATGTTACCCTTTCATTGTTATTTATGTTTAATTTTCAATGGTTCCAGTCGGGAGTTCCTACCAGTTGTTGTAGGTGGGGCCTTAATTAGTGGCGCACCTTAGGATGCCGCTTCCTCTTTAAGTGTTCGCGCTCAGTCTGACTGTGAATGCAGACGGGGAAGTGCGGAGTGAGACAGTAGGCCTTCCAGTGTGTGTGTTTTCTAATTTTGCTCCAACCTAGTTTTTCTTTCAAAGTAAATAAATGTACATCCTTCATCTCATCCATGTTTGGCTGTCCTTCTGTCCTGAGGGTACCACTTGATATCTGCTACAACTGCATTTACTGCCAGCCAATTAACAAAATAAAATTCGAATAGTATTTTTAGTTTTCGAATGTTAATTACATATCGAATATTCGACTATTCGAATATTTGTGCACACCCCTAGTTCTGACACCGAACTGTGATGGACAACATCGCGACTATGACGAGAAAAAACAGGTGTGCTTGAGCATTCGGTCCTTTTTAGGGTCACATGTAGTGACATCATGTCCGGTTTTTGGTCCGTTTACATGTCTTTGGCCCGTGTTGTGTTCACATTTCATAGTTATGCACAGATACCATTTTTTTTAACTGGTCCGATATTAAAAATTCTTAGCCAATACCGATACTAAATACAATATACTAAGAAATTAAATTTATTTAAAATGTATAGCGCATCTTTTTAATGAGGCAGCAACATATTATAGATTATATTATAGGCAGAACAAGAAAGGCTATTAATAATCTTTCATAGCAAAAGTATTATAATATACAACACGCGTATGCACATCCCGTGCGCAGGATGAGCCCCTTGAAGCAACATGGAGTCACAACACTCTGCACTCCGTCCGCATTGAGAAGTTCAAAACACAAAGGGAAGATATATTGACGCTTAGTGTATCTATGCAATATTTTATTGAGACGTTTCGTGAGACTGTTTAACATTTCAGTGACTGTGTGTGAAGAAACAATACAATCTCTAGTCCAGTGTTGTGATCTAACAGACACCTGGGAGAAAGTAACACGACTTACAGCAATAAACAGCAGCAGTCATTTTTGAGAAACTATAGACAGTTATCTACAGATCAAGCATAATAACAGACACAATAAATACTCTTGGAGAGAGTTTCATCGCGTTGACTATCGTAACCGAACGCGACACATAGTTGAAAGCTGAATGGAGAGTGACTGACAGCGGAGGGATGCATTCACGTGAACTTGAGTTTAATAACTTAAATATTCATCTGTACCTCACATTAAACTATGGAATGGCTTCAGAACACTTAATATAGTGCACAAATCGCTTTATAATGTTTTTGTTTCTTTTGTTGGGCACTGGGGCTTAACAACAACAGAATATTACACAGTATCGGATTTGGATCGGTCCTTTCTGTCCGATACCCGATCTGGCAAATAACGGAAGATCGGATACCGCACCAGACAGAGTTTGTTTGGTAACGGACCGAAACCCATCTTAGCCTCCGTCCACTTGTTTGATGCGCAGCAGGTTCAGATGGCAGCGTTCACACTTATTTAAATGAACTGCACTGACAGAGCAATCACACTAGCATTCATTTTAATCCAGCCAAACATGACAAGTGTGAACACACACTAAATAACTTCATCAAACACACTGAATTAAATGACTTCTATTCCCAAAAGCTGAAGTAAGCGATTGCATATAAAGCGTGCTGGTTCAAAGAGAGTCGCAGATCTCTAGCCAAACACCAGCTCCATTTTGGTGAAAAAGGGGTATGGCTGGATTCCCAGACAACATTTCATGAATGTGCCGTCATTGACTGTGTGATGTCAGCACTAAGTCAGAGAACTGGACACATACCAGGCCAAAGTCCATGTGCAGAAACAGCAGTAATATCTCAGAGCAACTCACGGCTCACATCACAGCCGTTCATCCTGCGCCGTGACCTCTCTTTACACGCGGCCATAAAACAGAGAATGTGAACCAGAGCCGACGCAGTGCTGAGAAATTACAAGAATGGAGGGAAGACCTAATCATCCACAACAGAGAAGAGTACGGTCTACTTCAAAATCTTTATGACGGAATAAATGATTTGTATCGTCACATTTTAGTAGGCTTACACACGCAAAACTGTACAACACTGAGCACAATCCTTTCAAAACATGGTCCAAATGAGCCTGGTCAGGGTACAGAGTTTTGGATGTGATAATGATTAACCGCTGGGCAAACAGATAAGAGCACCCTCTCGAGCTTGGCAAAGCCTCGCCTCTATAAGGAAATGAGAAATGACTTCATCCCACAAGAAAACCCATCATAAGCGTGTAGTTTGACAGCAACTCCCATTCTGTTGACTCATCAACTGGATGCACTCGTTTCCCAAAGTCAAACTTCTGAGAAAAGCCAAACCCTCATACCAGTCTAGGTTACAACAAAACCCACTCGTTATCAAAGGAAGTTCATTTTATACAAAGTATTTACCTAGAGATGTTATATGTGGCAATCTGTCGCTGACTAAGCCTTTTGTATAATTCTCTGATCAGAAAGTGCCTGATATTCTACAAGCACACGAAGGCAGAGACCATCACTAAAACCTACTGTAATTTACAAATTATGAAGGACTCTAAATGATCGAAACTTTGGTCAACCCTCTACAATGCGATTAAATCATCACTCTGGGCGACTAAATAACTATCTATCATAAGCCATTGGCGAATAAAAGCTTAGATTGTACTCGCCAGTGTGTGTGTTAGAGGCTTATAAGTTTAGCAAATGCATATATTTTTCAGTTGTTGAACACTCTGTCAAGTGATCTGTCTGTTTCAGTTCAGCTCAATGGATGCACAGCATGTAAACGTAAACTATAGTGTGAAGCTGCACAACGTTGCTTTGCTGAGTGCACGCACACACACACACACACACACACACACACACACAAACACACACGCAAAGAGAGAGAAGCTGCGTCCGCATCTAAAGTATTCGAAAAACAGTGAAAAGAACTAGGATGACCTACTACTTGCGGCAAGATTAGCAACTGACGCTGGTAGGTCATGTGATAAAGACGACATGGCGGATGTAGTGCGTCTGATTTACATTCATACTACACACATTACATTTATGTACAATGTATGTATGTACATTGTAATGTAATGTAACGTAATGTAATGTAAAAAATGTAATGATTTTTACATTCATGTATAATCATTTCTGTTCATTAACAGACACTGTCCCTAATAAATAAATAAATAAATTTAGAACATAATTTTTCAACGAACTCGAAGTTCATTCAAATTCAATTGTAGTGCTTACTCACATAGTATGCGACTTCGTCTTTCTCCTCTCTCATGTGAACTGACAGGCAGGGTTGCCAGGTTTTCACAACAAAACCCACCCAATTGCAACTCAAAAACGAGCCCAAAACAAGCCCAATCGCGTTTTTAAAAAAAAAATATGTTTTTTGGCAGGGTTCCCTCCTAAATCGAGCATTTCCGGTGCTAAATATTACATAATTGGTGTCACTTCAACCCGCGGACATGAAAAACAGTCCGCGGCAACGGTGTCAAAGTAGCCCAATTCCGCGGGAAAACCGCAGACTTGGCAACACTGCTGACAGCGGAGCTGAAGCTCATTAAATATGCAAATCTTATCCAATCGTAGCAGTGGGCATTTACTTCCAAGTCTCCAGTGCGGCACGCCCATCAGAACCCAGCGTTCAGGAGAGAGCCTCAAAACCAGTGTAGAAAATAGCTTATTACTAAAGTTCAACCACTCATTCCTAATATTAAGATCAGAAGGAAGCTTATGCAGCGACTGTGTTCTTCCACAACCAGGAATAGGGCGATATCTTAGGGTGCCTTCACATCTCTAGTTCGGTTCATTTGGTCCGAACCAAGGGCAAACAATTATACATTGTTGCATTTTTCAGATTTTTTGGTTCCTTTTCACACCACACTGATTGCTTTGGTCCGAACCAGTTGAAACGAACCAAAACGCAGGCACGTGACAACATCCACATCACTCATTGGCCATGGCGTATTTCCTAAACTGCTTTTCGATTGGTCAGAACTTACGTGTGGGAAAATTCCAACAGGCGAGGCAAAGCCAGCAAACTATAATAACACTATGGAGAGACGACTGCGCGGGCCAGTTTTGTCCCTGGCCATAATCTACTAAACGGTGTGTATTTACCACAGTATGAAAACAAAACATTTCTATAATGAAGCGCGGATGCGACATGAAAACAACGTTCTAATGCACTGCAGACGGCGAGTGCGCATCGCTCGTCACTTCAAGAGGAGGCGTGCATTAATTATTAACTCTTGACATGCTTCCATCTTCCGAAAATATTGCCAACGATCTATTAGGTAATAATATCATGCACACAATGTCAGCGCAGCTAACTACGGCAGCTGGTTCAGTCCAAAAATGATCAGTACTTTTGCAGTTGGTTCTGTTCGAGGTCGGATCACGTTCTCACCACAAACAAACCGCTCCAGAGTTCGTTTGAAATCGTACCGAGACCACCTCTTTAAGGAGGTCTCGGTACGCTTGTTTGGTCCGATTTTGGTGCGCACCCAAGTGCGATTGCTGCTTTCAGACCTGACCAAACGAACCGCACCAAAGAGGGAAACGAACTCTAGTACGATTCAACCGAACTAAATGAGGTAGGTGTGAAAGCACCCTTAATCTTCCTGGGCATGTTTATTGTTGTTGACCAGCTAGCACGAGCCCTCCATGAGTCGGTGGGCGGGGCTACTGGATTAGACGCGCTGTAGTGGCGGCGTTTCGTTGCGCACTGACGTCAGTATGAAGCACAGGACCGTTTGCTGGGCCTGGTGTCTATAAAAGCTTTTCTTTGACTTTTCAGCACTGAAACTTAGAGGATATTCTTATATTACCATTACCTTTGATATATCAAAAGCTCAAGGAAAAGTTGATTCCTCAATTCATCAGCCCTTTAAGTAAACAAAAGTATTTTGGATGCGGTTAAATCGTGATTAATCTATTTGACAGAACTAATATATATAAAATAGTGTATCAATCTGGCAAGTAAACAAACAAAAAAAATACTAGCCAATGTCGATTCTATTGCCACGGTGTGCGCGCATTAGGGCTGTTGGTGAAAACCTGTTACACACAATGAATCTACAACATGCCTTCTGTCCTCTGATTGAGAGATTATACTTTTTAAGCAACACTGCCAAAAATACAAAATAATTAAAATCAAGATGAATTAACTAGATGAGTAAGATGACAAGATATTTTTTCTTGCTTTATAGAAAATAAGATCAAAATGAAGTGAGTTTTTGCTTAAAATAAGCTAAATCTGCCAGTGGGGTAAGCAAAATTATCTTGCTTGGGACAGAAACAAGAATTCAAACAATAATAACAATGATTTTATGAATGATGGGAATAGTTTTTGTAAAACTATTTTTTCTTTCAGCTTTATTCTTGTCATGTGAACTCACGAAGCACCAAAATTTTTTGCCCCCAAAAACTATTCTCGTCACTTCATAAAATGATTGTAGAGCCGCTGTAGTGAGATGGGCTTTGTAACGACGTCTTTAGTGCCTTTATGGGTCTTGAGAGAGGAAATGACATTGGTGTCAATGAAGGCCTTTCTGAGCCATCGGAGTTCAACAAAAATATCTTCATTTGTGTTCTGAAGATGAACGGAGGTCTGACGGGTGTCCAACAACATTAGGGTGAGGAATTAATGACAGAATTTTCATTTTTGGGTGAACTAACCCTTTAAGTCGAGTTAGGCATCAAAGAGCAAAAGGGATTGCACCGTTTTCTGTGCGCACACACAGACAGCCAGTGAACGCTGAAATGAAGTAAAAATGCCCGCTCGGCGAGTTATGTACCATACAACTGAGATAGCGATCACTGTAGTGATCAAACAGCAAACGAGAAAAAGAAAAAACACTTGTAGCTTTAACAAAGCTTTAAATTAAATAATGAATTAATTGATGACATTAGTTATACAGTTTAGTTATTTCATTTCTGAACTTAAACACTGTTAGATTTACCTGAAAAACAAAGCACTGCTTATTTCATTGTATCTTTCTTCTATTATCTATGCTTTTCAATTGTGTATTATTATTTACCATGCAGATTCACTCCCAACAAAATCAGCCCAATTATTCTAGAATGATTAGTTGTTTTCAAAAAGAGCTATTCAAATCATCTGGTCAAATTGTTTTATATCACAATATATAAATCACAGAAAAAACAAAACATCGCAATGTAAGTCTTTCCAAAATTGTGCAGCATATTGGCAGATAAATTTATATGCAAGCATCTGCTATACTGTTATAAAGATCTCATTAATTCACATTTCAAGCATCAGATTTTTATCTTACTTATTGACCATATTAATATCAGCATCTGCACCAAATAGCATATTTTGCATACGGTTTTCCCCTCCATATCCTAGCTATATCACACTATATGAGCCATAAAAGCCTGATCTATCAAATATATGATAACACAAAAAACTGCAAACTTTTCTTTGTTTTACCTAAAGGTTCAATAAAGTTTTCCACTTCAAAGCATTATATTTTCTGATTATTAATTATTTAATAAGTTAGGTTGGCAGACACATGATGCCATCATGATATGATGACTTGTATGTTTTTATGTGACCAGGGATATAATCATTACTGACCAGTCACTCTCACAGCAAACCATCATTCAGGAGTGTGACAGCTACAAGCACGGGTTGTTTTGAGTCACTAGATGTATGAGCAGACAGGTGATTAAAAAAAGAGGTAAATAAAGACGTCAAGTACCTGTCAAACTATGTCGAATAACTCCAGCATTAACATGACCAGCACTAACCATGTGAAGGAATTACAGGCATGAATTACAGTTTAGCACATGTCAACAGCCCAATAACACCTCCTGACAGAAGATATTCCTCTACTGTGGTGTTCATAATAACTGAGTACATGATAGGTGATCACGGTAATGGTGTATTTAGTGTTTATATAGTGTTTAAGTGTTGTGAATCAGTGGCAGGTGAGCTGCTAACCGGCTAGCACAGCTAGCAACTCCTAAACAAACAGCCCAAACCCATAACCCGGTTAACTAAAGCCAGACCCTCGACACGAAATACACAAGACACATTGTTTTCACACAGAAACCATCAGTTTGAGTCATTTTACCTCGCTAGTGGCTTGTTAGCTGCTGCCTTAGCCGGATGCTACCTTTTGAACTCAAACAGTCAGTTAACGTTAGCTCGTTAGCTGGCTAACAACAACATAATCAACCGTCGTCATTACAACCATTATTATTATTAATAATAATATAACAACATCCTCCTCAGCCTCTTGGTTCAGACGGATAGGTAAAGGTGAATCGACTCACCTGTTCAGCGGGCGGCGGGTCAGATGAACTGCTCGTATCCACAGAGGAACGTGAACCCGATCAGAGAGATTCAGAGATTTACACGACCAGTGAAATAAAATATTATACTCCCCAAAAGATGTCTAAATGCAGCTGGACGTCTTCACCTGTCCGTGTGACTGTGTGTTGACTGACTGTTCGCCGGGTTCTGGCAGCCGTCAGCCGCGGATCTGCGCTGGGCGGGGTCACGGGCTGACACGAGCGCTCATTAATTATTCACAACATAAACAATCAACCTGGGAGGAGCATTCATGACACCACTTAAAGGGTTAGTTCACCCAAAAATGAAATTGATGTAATTTATGACTAATGATTAATGACTCACCCATAATGTCGTTCCTCACCCATAAGACCTCCGTTCATCTTCAGACACAGTTTAAGATATTTTATATTTAGTCTGACAGCTGCAGTCTATGCACACTATACTGTCCATGTCCAGAAAGGGAATAAAAACATCATCAAAGCAGTCCATATGAGACATCAGTTAGTTCATTAGAATCTCTTGAAGCATCAAAAATACATTTTGGTCCAAAAATAACAAAAACTACGACTTTATTCAGCATTGTCTTCTCTTCCGCGCTTGTGTTCAAACCTCAAATAAAGATTCAAACGGTCATGAATCAGTGAATCGATCAATGATTCAGATCGCCGATGTCACGTGATTTCTGCAGTTTGGCAGTTTGACACGCGATCCGAATCATTGACTGATTAAGCAAATAAATAAATAAATAAAATGTTATTTACTTATTTTTTCAGCTTATATCTATTCAGTATAACGACCATTATGACTGGTTTTGTGGTCCAGGGTCCAGTCATAATTGTCTTTATACTGAATAGATATAAGCTGAAAAAATAAGCTTTAAGGACAATATTTGGCTGAGATACAATTATTTGAAACTCTGGAATCTGAGGGTGCAAGCAAATCTAAATATTGATTAAAATAGCCTTTTGTCCAAATTAAGTCCTTAGCAACGCATATTACTACTAATAAAACATTTTTGATATATTTACGGTAGAACATTTACAAATATCTTCATGGAACATGATCTTAACTTAATATCCTAATGATTTTGGGAATAAAAGAAAAATCAATCATTTTGACCCATAAAATGTATTATTGGCTTTTTCCACAAATAAACCCGTGAGACTTACGACTGATTTTGAGCTCCAGGGTCACTATATATGGGCAATGGCCTATATAAATAAAGTTGCTTTTTTATTGACATATTAATTTAAGTAACCGTGTGTGCACGTGTGTGTTTGTGTGTGTGTGTGTGTGTGTGTGTGTGTGTGTGTGTGTGTGTGTGTGTGTGTGTGTGTGTGTGTGTGTGTGTGTGTGTGTGTGTGTGTGTGTGTGAGTGTGTGTGTGTGTGTGTGTGTGTGTGTGTGTGTGTGTGTGTGTGTGTGTGTGTGTGTGTGTGTGTGTGTGTGTGTGCGTGTGTGTGTAATGTATGTGTGTGTGTGTGCCTGCGTTTTCAAACAAAAACGTTTTGATTAATTAACCATGATTTATTTTCAGATGTTATGTTATGTATTCCAGAGCCCTATATGCTTTTCAAAAAAAATATAGTTATTGAGGGAAAATACAAATATGATTTCCATTTCCATCTTGATTTCATATAATTTATTTTCATTTAAATTAGACTTATATTATTTTAATTAATTTATAGTAATTTGTTGAATTACTTGACTTTTTTCAATACTAGCCCATCATTCATATCGGTTAAAAAGGGTTTACTTATTTTGAAACATTTATCATATTTCCAACAAAAGCTCACATGCTGTTTGACATTATAAATCAATTTTTTCCCCACAGTAAATCTCCAATCTAGAAAATTACATTCTGAACTCAAGCAAAACATTACAATACAGGAGTTCAGGTGCACTGGGGGGCAAATGCTTCCGAAATCAACCAATTCAGATAAATAATAAAAATGCACGAATTGGCTAATGCAGCCACACACATATATTGTGCAATAGCCCAATTCAAATCATCTAGACTTCCCATGAGACCAGTAAAAGACATAATGTGATGTTTAGAATCAGCAACAAAAGTCATTACAACACTCTAAAAAATGCTGGGTTAAAAACAACCCAAGTTGGGTTGAAACTGCACCGACCCAACAATTGGGTTGTTTTAACCCAATGGTTGAGTTGTTCTTACCCAGCAATTGGGTTGTCTTAAGCAACATTTAACCCAACCACTGGGTTAAAACAACTCAACCACTGGGTTAAAACAACTCAACCATTGGGTTAAAACAACCCAATTGTTGGGTCGGTGCAGTTTCAACCCAGCTTGGGTTGTTTTTAACCCAGCATTTTTTAGAGTGAAGGATTCCACACAGCTATTTTAAAAGAAGATGTGGTAATAAAACACAACTGTTCTTAAAAAATAACTAGCGTTTTAGAGGGCATTGCATGGACGGCAGGTGTACAGAGAGAGAGGAAGCTCGCTGAGGAATGTGTGGAATGAATTGAGTTGTCGATCCTGTTGTGCCATCAAGGCCTGGGGCTGGTTATCTCACTCCACTCACCTGTCTCTCACCCGCGGCCCTGATCCTGTGCTCTGGGTCATTCACTGCCTTCAATCTTTCATGACAAGACGAGCTACTGTAGAAGGAACACAATGCTAATTTGCTCGAGACATCAGTCCTGCAAGTGTGCACATACATTCAACATAACAGTGAGCCGCCGGTGAGGCGCATTCGATCCATAGGTCACAATGCTCTCAGTGTCGACCTTTAAATACCAAACAACAACCAACAGTGACCGACTGGAATAACTGTTTACTGACTGACTGACTAGCATAAATATATGAATACAAAGAGAGAATGAAGGATTTTTTTTTTTACATATTATGTATTTTGTATTGGGGAAAAAACATATTTGTGAAAATAGCCTAGGCATGTTTACTCTGAAATTTAATGGGTTTGTACTATTCAACACAATTTATATAATGTTCCCTTTCTTTTTTTAGTGTGGCTTCCTAAAGTGTTTGTTATTTACTCTTTAAATGTCTGAACATTAAAGTTGAACTTTGAGATTAAGTGAAATGCGTATCTGTGATTATGGCCTGACACCTTGTGGTCGCTTAGTGAACCGCAATTGAGTATTGAATACAGTCAGTAGTGCACTACTGAGTGAACCAGTGAAGTATGGTCGCATACTTAGCCTATATCTAACCACTTAACCCTCATTCACTAGTCCATATGTTAGTCCACTAATACAGTTCACTTGAAGGAGTAAATGAAAACAGGGGTGTGAAGTCGGACAGCTGCTGTGTGTACGGCTGTACACTCGTTATTGCGGTGCAATGTGGGATTGAAAGAGTGCACTCAATAACGTCCACTATAGTTTCGGACACCCCTACAAATGGCTGTCCCTTCGAATAATGCCCTGTTTAAGAGTATGGTGCGATTTCGGATTCAGCCTATATCTTTACACTGGTGATCCTGTCGCCTCTGGCTTGCTTTAGTCAGGGAACTTATTATACAACAATATTATTGATCTGCCTGCATTGACACCATATGAGATATGAGCTTAGCTGGACGATGCATCACTGTTTTCTCCAAGGCAGCTGTATGCCCTGCTAATAAAAACAGCATATGCTGGTTAGGTATATTTTGAAGCATGGCAGCTGGTTTAAGCTGCTCAAGTGCTGGTCCTGAGCTGGAGCTAGTTTCATATAGGCACCAGGACCAGTTTAAACCAACTCAGGACCAGCTGCCATACTTCAAAACATACCAACATATGCTGTTTGTTAACAGGGTAGATAAATGAACTAAACTAATAACTAATGATTTTTACATGGAAATAAATCAACATTGGTCATACTTAAGCTGGACAAGCTCCAGAGCTGCGGTACAGCTGAGACAAACATTGTTGCACTATTTTTTCCTGCTTATCACTGTAAAGCTGCTTTGAAAGATGATCTGTATCAACAAAACACCTAGGCCTACGTTTGTTTGTCTCTTTAGTGACATGCAAGTAAAATGTTCACTTCAAGCATTTCTTCTTAGGCAAGGGAGGCAGTGTCTACTCAAAAAAATTGGAGAAGATAATCTATATTCTAATAATATAAAAATGCAAATAGGCCCTATCACAAAATGTAACATTAAAAAGTGTTTAAATGACTAGTATTTCTAACTTAACAGAGTCCAAGTTACAGCAGGAGTTTGCGTCTCTCTTGCCTCCCCTGAGCCCATTGACTTTTAACAGACCCCCAAAAGTGTGGGTTTAGTTGGGGGTATTTAGTTGTGTGTGTCATTTCTACTGTAGCATACAAAGACAGACTCAAGATTTTTTGGATTGTTGTCTGTTTTTTGGTGGTTGTCTTTATTTTTCAAACAGCATAACTGCTTCCTAGCACATGTTCAAAATGAAAAATGCTTCAAGTAAATACAAAGTTTCAAAAGGCAAACAAATAAGACAGGAAAAACAGTCTTTGGGCTTTAGATGTTCGCTAATGCCTTTTCATTTTGCTGATGTACAGTACCATGCAGAATGATAGCACATTAAAAGCGCTTTACACCGCAATGCTTGTTTGATTTAACATTTGGTTATTTCATTGTAATGCTAGCCTTGGATCTTTCTGGAGTCATTTATGTCCTTCTTTTTCCAACATCTTCAATGCGGGCTTGGTAAGCCAGCGCAGTACTGCTAATCTTTGACTGTTTAGGATAAACCTCTCAAAGTCTTTCTGCTGCCGAACGATAGTTTCTGTGGTATATGTAGATTCACCTCAAGGCATTGCACTTCATCCCAACCTAATACTGAACCAATCAACCAGAAAACCTTCCACAGTGATGAGGAAAAAGCAGTTCAGACCTTCATGAGAACAGCTATTGAAGCCTATGCTGCAAATAACACAGTCTTTGTGGGAATGAGGGAATATACAGGTCTGAAAGGTAATAAAAGGCATTTATATACATATCCTCTCGGGTTTGAGACCTTGACACAACATTCAGAAAAATAACCCAAGATGCCACAAAGCACTCCTGTCAACTGACAAAATCATGCCGCGTGAACTTCATGGCCATGTCTGAAAATGTGAGAAAACCAGGACACTGGACAGTGAAAGCTCTGAGTGCAGCCATTCAGGCTTTGATTTGGCAGGCAAAATGTTGCTTTTCCTTCTCCAGCTATTCCACGATGAAGGTATGAGGTCAGATGTTTTAGACATGGTCATGTTCGATTCGTTTGAGAGCAGCACCTTCAACTAAAACAGTGTGCAAACGTTTTCCTCTGGCTCCTACAGCACCTCGAGCTCAGCAACCTTACTAAACTCCTCCCCTTTCCCCGCCTTCCCTGTGAGCGCTCCAAGTCAGGTGACCAGCTGCGGCTCCCAGGATTGGCTGGCCACCTGGGGGCGGCACTGTGCGATGATCGGTGGGCCTGAAGGGGGCTGGCTATCCAGACACAAGCCGCTGATCATATGCTGCAGGGCCGGCCCTCGGGGCTTCCATTTCTACAGAAAAACAAGAAAAAGTGAAGACGGGTTAATTACATTTTT
Organism: Pseudorasbora parva; assembly: GCF_024679245.1. Lineage (NCBI taxonomy): Eukaryota > Metazoa > Chordata > Actinopteri > Cypriniformes > Gobionidae > Pseudorasbora > Pseudorasbora parva. The sequence goes on along the minus strand of NC_090181.1, from coordinate 42,476,922 downwards.
ACTGAACCAGTAACACACACCCCACCTTCCACGAATGAAGTACAGCAGTGGTTATCAAACCTGTCTTGGAGTACCACCAACCCTGCACATTTTGTATATCTCCCTATTTCTGACACGCCCATTTCAGGTCTTGCAGTCTCTACCAATGAGCTCATGAGTTGAATCAGGTGTGCTAGATGAGGGAGACATACAAAATGTGTAGGGCTGGTGGGACTCCAGGACAGGTTTGAGAACCACTGAAGTACAGAATACACTTTAAAAATGCTGGGTTGTTTTAACCCAATGTTGGGTCAAATATGGACTAACCCAGCAATTGGGTTGTTTTAACCCCGCGGTTGGGTTAAATATTTGCTTAAGACAACCCAATCGCTGGGTTCAAACAACCCAATTGTTGGGTTAGTCCATATTTGACCCAACATATGGGTTGTTTTATACCCAGATTTATTTTAGAGTATACACTCTTAGAAATGAAAGATCTTTATTGGCATCAATGGTTCAACGAAGAACCTTTAACATCCATGGAGTATTTCCATTCCACAAAAGGTTCTTTATTTAGATTATTAAAATGTTTCACACACACTCTCTTTTAAGAAACCTGATGAAATTCAATAAGACCAACACATTGCACATTGAAATATTTTTGTGATTATGGAAACTTGGGTGGTGTGCTTGATTTATATTTTTCAAGAACTGAAAGATTCATTGTGTTTTGGTTCTGTTTTCCCTGTGCCTGTTTCCCAGTGTGCCTGTCTAATGATCCCGTTTAGCTCTTGTCTTATTAATTAACTCATTAGCTCCTCTGTGGATTTAAGTCCTGTCTTCATTCAGTTCTTTGTTCGGTGTTATCAATGTTATAGTGGTTGTAAAGTCTGTTTCCCTGAGTGCTCCAGTGTATTTTTTTGGATTAAAGACGGTTTCCTTTAATTAATCGTGTTTTGCACTTCCTTGTTGCAGTCGCCTGTGACAAAAAACACCTTTTTGGGACTTTTATTTTTAAGAGTTCATGTCTCAGAATATCTTTTTGTTGTTTAAAAAATAATCAGTGAAAGAGCGTGTTTTACCTTCAGAAAAGGTTAACCCCCGCAGCGTTCGTAACAGTGTTACGCAGTGTTAGTTCTTTTGTGTGTCGTTTGCGACCCTGTTACCAAAATTTGGGATCGAGTTTAAAACCCTAATTTATGTAGATTTGTTATTTTCAAGCGATAAACTTTAAACAAACATCAAAGTGAGCTAGTTTAGGACCAAACACTGGTTTATAGGTATCGATAAATGTCCATTTAAAGGGATACTTCACCGCCTTTTCATAATAAACTACGTTATTCCCTTAACTAAAACAAGTTGATGCATACCTCTCTAGGGCTGGGCAAAACAATCGATTTTTCGATTAATCGTTTTTAAAAATCTGGTCGATTCAGAATCGATTCTCAAAGTCCACGAATCGATTTTTTCCCCATATTTATTTCCGCTTACATTGAGCATAAGATTAACGTAAATCTAATTACTAGTCTTCTCCACTAGATGTCACCCATTTGCCTTGAGTGATCCTACAAAGGAGCAAGAGGCGCACATCATTTATCTATTCAGTGTTTAAATGGCAGCTCCCAGTGCGTTGTCGCCTTTTATAATGCTGAGGTGAAATGCTGTAGGATCAAACTTGAGCAGTCACTTAAGCACGTACGTTAGCCATTATAGACATATTCAACTTATAGTCCACATACAGCGCAGGATCAATAATTCAAACCTTAATAGCTTATATTATAAACATATTTCCTCAAATAATAGTTAGTCCACAGTCAGAACGTTATGGTATTGTTGTCTGTTACGACTGTAAAAAAATAATGAACGTGTTTCTCATGTATGAAAAGTAAATGCACACATGATGAGCGGCAAAATCGCAAGAAAAGCTTGTCGTGTACTGAAAATTGCTAACAAATCATTCAATATTATTTATGTTTTAGAATAAATGTATCAAAACATCCATAAAATACTTCTCAGATATTTTTTTTTAGAATAAAGTTGCATCAAAATTGTATTTAACAATTGTATGGATTTGAAATATAGAGATGCGTTCGGTTTTAATGTACTCAGGTGTACCTAAAATAAAGTTTAATGTACAGGTTTGTGGCTCTTCATTTCTTTTTAATTACCCACTTATGTTCACTGTTCTTTTTTATAGATACCTATAGTATTTGTATTAAATCTATATCCATTTGAGTTAAATCGAATCGAAATCGAAAATCGAATCGAGAATCGAAATCGAATCGATTTGAGGGCTTGTGAATCGAAATCGAATCGAATTAGAACATCTGAATCAATACCCAGCCCTTTACCTCTCTCGTCTCAGTGCGTGCACTTTATCGTTCTGACGCGCGGTGACGATCTGATAGCATTTAGCTTAGCCCACTAAGCCCAGTTCATTCACTATGGAACCAAACAGAGATCAAGTTAGAAGCGAACAAACACCTCCACGTTTCCCCTATTTAAATACAGTTACACCAATAGTTGAACGATCAAGTATGATGACACAAAATAAAACGTGACGCTTTTCTAAGCGGATTAAAAAGGATAACTATAATGTATGGCGGAATAGCTTCTGAGCGTACTTCGACTCGGCGCAGTAAAAAGTCCCGGCTGAAATATCCTTGCCAAAGCGCCACGTTTTATTTTAGTTCATCATACTTGATCGTTGAACTATTGGTGTAACTGTATTTAAATAGGGAAACGTGGAGGTGTTTGTTCGCTTCTAACTTGATCTCTGTTTGGTACCATAGTGAATGAACTGGGCTTAGTGGGCTAAGCTAAATGCTATCAGATCGTCACCGCGCGTCAGAGAGATTATAGTGCACGCACTGAGACGAGAGAGGTATGGATCAACTCGTTTTAGTAAAGGGAGTAACATAGTTTAATATGAAAAAGCGGTGAAGTATCCCTTTAATGATAACCAATTGATAAAAATTGCTAGAGGAAGATCCTATGCATGTTTGCTATTTACAATATATTTTGTAGCACAAGGATGGAATTGCTCATAATCTCTGTAATTATCTTATTATTTCTTTAGTATGGAACATCTGTTTTGTGTAGTATGTGGATTTTCTATAAACATGGAATAATCTGGAAAACCTACAACATTTATCAGAAGAACACCACATGAGATACTGTAGTAGCAATACAGCAATAAACAAAAACTTATGAACTGAGAGTAATATCATATGATCTCATTCTTCACTGTTCACACATTTTTACACAAACCGGGAATAAAAATGCAAAATAATTGTTTTCTGAGATATCCAATAAGTGGACAGTCTTTGCAGGATTAAGTATCAAATGTTGTGAGGTCACATGACATAAATGTGGCATAGATTACAACGGTTTGAAATCATGCTTTGTATAATGTTTTACAAACTATTTTCACATAATAATAGGTGGTATACTGTACACGATATGCATTAATGTTGCATTCTGAACTGTGACATATGCTACAGGAAATAGCCTGACTCTAAAATACACATTTAAATAAAATCATAGAGAAACATAATAGGAAACACATCTTTCTAACAATGCTGCAAAGCGAACGTACAATGAAATAAAAGCAGCACAATTTTAGCCAAGGGCATGTCACATTGCGTGTGATTGGTATAGAGTGAGGTCAGGGAGATTGAATTTTAATATCCTGTGTGTGTGTGTGTGTGTGTGTGTGTGTGTGTGTGTGTGTGTGTGTGTGTGTGTGTGTGTGTGTGTGTGTGTGTGTGTGTGTGTGTGTGTGTGTGTGTGTGTGTGTTTGTTTGCTGGCAGCATGGCAGGTTTCCTTCAGGAGAGCAGTGATCTCAGTGCCGAATAGCTCTGTTCCTAACCCTAGTGATCCAGCTTTCTGACTTCCACCTATAGGCAGCATCCTAACTGATTGTAGACACTTTAGCCAATTTAAGCCACATAAATACTCCAGTGTTAGTTCAGCATCATTGATATGCTATATATATTAATATAATTATATATTGATAGTGATTTAGTTTTAGTTTAAGGGTTAGTTCGCTCAAAAATGAAAATTCTTTCATCAATTAATCACCCTCATGTCGTTGCAAACGTGTAACTCCTTTGGTCATCTCCAGAACACAAATAGTTTTGTTTCAATTAAAAAACATGCGAATAGATCCGGACTTTTACTTCCACCTTTGATTCGAGCGCTCGCTAACAGAAGATCTGTCTGTCAATCAAGGATCTAGCAGCAGTGTGTATCCTCGCTCTTCCTCGAGGTGCACACACTGAGGTTTTTTGATCTGGTCCTTACGGGCATTACGACACCATCAGCCTCTGCATGATTTTCTGGGCAGATATGAATCAACTGATCCAGGCATGCCTCTAGGGCCGTTCCAGGAGTTCAGTGTGTGGGTATTATTGGTTCCCTCTACACCATCGGAGAGTGAGGAGCATCTAAACCCACCAGCGCCCACACCGCATGCCCCCAGCGGATCACAGAATCAAGTCCACCGCAGACTCTGAGCTTGAGCCCGCTGCAGAAAATGAGCCGAAGAGGATAAAGAGCCAGAGCCAGGCAGTATTCATTTTGACATCAAATTTTGGCTTAAATGGCATTTAGTTTAAAGGGGTGGTTTCATGCGATTTGACTTTTTTAACTTTAGTTAGTGTTTAATGTTGCTAATTGAGCATTAACAGTATCTGCAAAGTTACAGCGCTGAAAGTTCAATGCAAACGGAGATATTGTCTTTTAAAGTTACGGCAGTTTATCGCCTACAAAACCGCCGGTTTGGACTACAACGAGCTTCTTCCTGGGTTGGTGACATCATAAACCCTCACTAGTCTCTGCAGATGTGACTTCTGCCCTTAATGGGAAGGGGCGTGGCGTTTCCAGGACAACCTGTGCTTGGCACTTCAGCCAATAAAAATACAGGAAACTACATTTGGCCAAACTTCTGTTAACCAATCTAATGCTGTGTTCACACCGCACGCGAATGACGCGAATAAATCGCGCTATTCGCGCGAAGTTGGACGCGAGAACATTTTGAATCCATTCGCTTCATTCGCGCGTCAAATTCGCTTCATTCGCGTGTGACATTCACTACACAACAAACGCGAATTCGCGTCATGGGAGGGGTTTCTGCTAGTCATTTTGACTGGGTCACTTGACTTCTTTTCTGTAAAAAATACTACTGTTAATGTGTGACAAAACGTAGTTTGAAGGCGTTTTCAGGCGATAATATTGTTGTTTAATGCTCAAATCTGTGTTTTTTTTATACAAAAAGTGCTCATTCGCGTGTGACATTCACTACACAACAGACGCGAATTCGCGTCATGGGAGGGGGTTCTGCCAGGCAGCGGCAGTTGGCAGAAAGACTATCCGAGTTAAGGCTGCTCTCACCGGGGTTGATGAGCGCTGAGCTCCGGTGATCGCCTAGATCTCACACCTCCGAAAACACCAGATCAAATTTTCAAATAGGAGCTCTCTTAATAAATAAATCACATATTTGAGCTTTAAACAACTACATTCTCGCCTGAAAAACTATTAAAAGTACATTTTGTGACACAATACAGTAGTATTTTTAAATTACTCTGGACTCGGGCTTCCCCTATGGGTTTCCCATCCGTCACTTCACCACGTGACAGCAGTAAGCAGGCTCCTCATTGGTTAACGCGGCGCGAATATCCGCCAAAGTTCAGATTTTTCAACTTGAGCGATTCGCGTGTTTCGCACGGTTCGCGCGAATCACGCGTTCAAAACGCTCAATTCGCGCGATCATTGCCGCTTCATTCGCGCGAATCGCGCCATTCGCGCCGCCTCATTCGCGCGAATCGCGCCGCAGAATGCCTATTCGCGTCTCTGCATTGACTTAACATGTAAATCACTCGCGCGAATCGCGTCATTCGCGTGCGGTGTGAACGCAGCATAAGACTATTGCGTTTATCGGAGGGATGGGATCAAATTTAAGAAAAATACGCAAAAAAAAAAAAAAAAGAAGTATTAAGACATGTGTGGCAAGGGGGGAGTGGTTTAGCGAGGTCTGCAGCGGGAGAGAGAGCCGCGGGACGAGCGGTAAGTGAGTGGGTTGGACGCAGATTAATAACACCTGTATCTTGTTCCAGTAATGGGCGTGGAGAGGGGATAAAACGCCAGTGGAACCGGAGACCAGGGGGAGAGAGAGTCGGACGGTTGATGCCAGAGACCCAGAGACTGAGAAACCGGAAGTGCCGACCCGGAAGTAATCGTTGTGTTATGAGTTTGAGAGAAACCACACTATTGAGTGTGTTTTGAGTATTGAGTTACTAAATAAAGCAAGCATCAACCGTCCAGCCGACCCCCGTGTCCTCTTCCTTCCTCACATTCACGAACTTATTACAACATGTTATACTGCGCCCCATAACCACAAACAAGCCTAGAAAAAAAACACGGAACCACCACTTTAAGTCATATTTTAGTCACCTGAATTGGTTTTAGTTTTAGTTTAGTTTTAGTCAACTAAAATCGAATGAGTTTAGTTCAATTGTAATGCATTAATTGAGCATTAAAGGTCCCGTTCTTCGTGATTCCATCTTTCAAACTTTAGTTAGTGTGTAATGTTGCTGTTAGAGCATAAATAATACCTGTAAAATTATAAAGCTCAAAGTTCAATGCCAAGCGAGATATTTTATTTAACAGAAGTTCCCTTTCAAAGCCTACAGCGAACGGCCGGTTTGGACTGCACCGCTGCACTTCCTGCTGTAATGACGTCACTAGAACCGTTTGTTGACGAACCCTCCGCCCACAAGAACACGCAAAATAGGGGGCGGGGTCTCGTTGCTCTCCCACGTGGAGAAGAGCGCGCATTCAGCGCTTGCATCTCCCCGTTATGGTAAGAGGCGGGACCTTTCCGGGCAAAGTGCGCTAAGCTGCTGTTCAATCACAACACGGGAAGCGCTGGCCCAATCAGAACTCGTTACGTGTTTCTGAAGGAGAGACTTCATAGAACAAGGAAATCATCAGGCCGTTTTTAGGACAGAGGAAATAGCGCTGTACAGATAAGGAAATTGTGTGAAAAGTACTGTTTTTTTTACACGCGAAACATGAACTCATGTTATATTGCACACTGTAAACATAATCAAAGCTTCGAAAACACGCGAAGAGCAGGACCTTGAAAGCATTACATAACTGACTGTTATTTGAATACGTCAAAACATAATTGTGTTCAATCGCATCCCTCTGGTTTCGCCATGGTCAGTCTTCCCCCGGGTTCTGCCTGGCCTCTCCACCAAGCCTTCCTTCATTGACTCCATGTGAGCCTTCAGCCTGTTGGCATTTTTTGGGCTCACTCCCTGACTCGTTCCACGTCCTGTGTTGTTCCCTCTGCCAGCCATGCCCTCATCCTAAGCCATCTGTCCTCCTCTGCTGGACATGTTTCTTTGAGTTGTGTTCTTGTTTAATTTGCAGTGTTTCCAGTTTTCATTTTTTTTTCTGTGTATATATAGCTCTCATTTTCAGTTGTTCTTCGTCAGATCTCAGCATTTTTGAGTTGTTGTTCTATGTATCATGTTTTTGTTAACCATACTAATTAACCATCCGTGATGTGTTCACCAAACACTGCATGTTAACGTAATTAAAATACGGCACTATGTTGTTCATATCAATTAACTATAATGTTAAATACATTCATTGTAATCTCAAATCGATTAATTAGAAGAAGTGTTTACTCCATCACCTGCATATGATATCATTAACAACAGTCCTATATTGTTGAACTAAAATGGTCCAAACAAAGAAGTTATGACCGGTTTCAGGAAGCCATCTTGACTAGTCTTGACTAGTTTCTTCAACAATGCATTGTACTGCAGTGGTTAAGCAGTGAGTTACATCATTGTACAGGAAACCTTCCTCTGTTTAGTTCCTGTCTCTACAAAGCCTCTTCTTCCAAAAAAGTGCTAAATGCTCTGATTGGTCGCCTGGAACAGTGTGTTGTGATTGGCTAACTGTTTGGGAAATGTCCCATTCCTTCCCATAAGCACCAGCTTTAACATTCTACTAATTAACTCAACCAGGCCCCACCCCTTTATTCTGCATATTAATTATTTAAAGGAGGAATATTGTGACGTGTTGTTCCCAGAAGAAAACTCAAAACTACAATGGAGGCACTTGAGGGAGTTCAGAAGCATTGACACTGATATAGAGAAGAACTCTGTTTACTTTGTGCTTTGCAGACCTTTTTCATGCTCCAACAGCAACATTACACACTAAAAAAAACAACAACATCAAAACATAACCATAATAGGACCTCTTTAATTTTTTTTTTTTAACTTCTAACTTTAAACTTCTTTTTGCAGTGACCTACACAATGTATCTTGTCTATATTCAGGGACAAAGTAAGAAGATCAGAAAGGTTTGAACAGAGCTTACTGACTCCCAAAGATTACTGAACAGCTGAAATAACAGACTCGCCCATGACATTAATGTGTTTCAAAGACATGTAATGCACTAGCCTGACGTGGTCATACTCAATTCTAGTCAGAATATAGAGTAGAGTCTGAGTGTGATTATGAGGTGTGTTTCAACCGAACCAGGAAAGACCTCAATTGGACAGACCTACAACCAATCAGAGCAACGAAGCGACGCATAACGTTATTTGTCAAACGTCAACAGAGCTCAACTGCACTGTGTTGCCAAGTCTGCATTTTTTTCAGCGGGTTGTTTTCTATGTCCGCGGGTTGAAGCGACTATTATGTGATATATAGACCTGTGAGTGCGAATTTTAGCAGGCGACCTTGCCAAAATAACACACATTTAACCCCCAAACTCCTTTTTTTCCCCCCGGAGAACCCCCCGAGAAGCTATTCTTTAGGGCTAGTAGTTGGCGGGTTTTGTTGTAAAAACTTGGCAACCCTGTCTGCACGCGTGCTGGAATAAACGATCTTTGCCGGTGTTGTAAAAAAATACAAATTTTTAATGATACACAGAGTACTTACCCAACATGATCATCATTTCTGAGAGAAATTGTGAAGGTGAATGCAGATACAAACATGCTCTCCGTTTAGAATTCATACAAATATAATCTAAGCTCCTTTGATGATGTGCATGATTACGTTACTGTTGATCATCTGTCCGTCATCGTCTAAAGCCCGCCCTGATGATTTCATTGGTCCGAACAGTTTCTGTTCGGGGATAATCACTCCTCTATAGATTGAGGCCAGACTGAACCGCCCGACCTAAAAATGTTGTGGCCGAGGCTGAGTTCGGCTGGCATCCAGGCTAGTAATGCACAATAATTACTGACAAAATGTATTAAATGGCCTCATCATATGGAGGGACGCAAAGAGTAAAGCAGATCTTCTCTGTGGGGAATTTGATCTGTTTGTGAGGGATGTTCTGACTTTAGGGAGAGATCATAAATGAGCCGAGCATGAATGAGTGGACAGAGGTAGAGGTCAGTCTGATGAGAGATGGAAAAGAAAAAGATAAAAGCTAAACTAGCTAAGCTTGTAAGTGGAACCATATGCAGTGGGCTTATGGGAAGTTGTGTGTTTGTGGCTGTAAGCCTGTTGTGTTTTAGATGGAAGGCAGAAGATTTATATACAAAGAGCAAAAGAAAAAATGCAGCTATTATGACGGAAAGGATGAGAGAGGATATTAGAACAAAAATGAATAACTCTGAACTGGAATGGCAACAGAAAATCCCTTAAATTTACTTCCAAAGAGAACACTAGAGCTGTCCGAATAGAGCTAATAGACTTCTGAGACACGCGTGTAATTCGATCTCAGTGGGTCTTCAAAACTCGAACTGCCCATCTGTCAGTTACACCCACCTGTCTGGACTCTTTGGGGTTGCAGGGCTCCAGTCTGACCTTTGACCCTGTAGTGAAGGCTGTGATGGTCAAACACTGGTCATGCTGACGGATCTGTGGTTCAATCAGGGTCCACTTCTAAAATAAGAGACATACAAATAATTGGGTGAGTAATGGAGGTGTAGCATTACAACTTTGTACGCATTTGTACGACCTCACTCATATGAATTTATACGATTTGTCTATACTGCAGTGATGGGTAAGTTTAAAGGGATAGTTCACCCAAAAATGAAAATGTGATGTTTATCTGCTTACCCCCTGTGCATCCATCATGTAGGTCTCTTTGTTTCTTCAGTAAAACAGAAATTAAGATTTTTAACTCCAACCGTTGCAGTCTGCCAGTCATAATGATGTGAATGGGTAACAATTCTATGAGAGCAAAAAAAACATGCTTAGACATCATGCACAAAAACCCTGCTGCTCCTGACGACACATTGATGTCTTCAGACATGAACTGATCGGTTTCTGTGAGAAACCTAACAGTATTTATGTAAAAATGTTTACCACATATCAGACGAATCTCATCTAGTGTTCCCCTCCGTCATTACTTCCGCCTGTAAGGTCAAACTGGTGCGATCATAGATCTCATTCAGCCGATCCATATATATATATATATATATATATATATATATATACACATATATATACCGGTATTTTTCCAGTACCAGTATACCGCGCATCCCTAATATATATATATATATATATATATATATATATATATATATATATGATCGGAAGTAATGACGGATGGGAACACTAGATGAGATTTGTCTGAATAATGAGGTAAAAAAAAATACTGTGAAACACTGCACTGAAATACTGCATTTGTGCATGTTGTCTAAGCATGTTTTTTTTCCACTCTCATAGAATTGTTACCCATTCACATGCTTTATGACTGGCAGACTGCAACGGTTGAAGTTAAAAATCTTCATTTCTGTTCTACTGAAGAAGCAAACACACATACATGATGGATGCACTGGGGATCAGCAGATAAACATCACATTTTCATTTTTGGGTGAACAATCCTTTTAAGGGCGGCGTTTGAGGTTAAGCAATCTGTACGAAATCATACGAATTAGCCACCTCGTCAAAAATACGTACGAATTTCTGAGAGATTGGGTTGGGTCAATCTGTTCAACTGCTCGTTAACGCAAATATCTAATCAGCCAATCAAGTGGCAGCAACATGGGCAGCATCTCAATCAGCTCCTTAATGCTCAAGCTCATGAATCAGTAAATCGTGTTCATGAATTTGGGCACTGGTAAGGACAGTAAAGGAAGCTGGCCTAATACACATTGGGACACAGATGATTCTATTTCCAAAAATTTGACAAAATCCACATTGAACAACATCATTACTGGGATTTATGAAAAACAGCAGAGCTGATATCTTACTGACATTACTTTTATTTTAAGTACATTATGATAAATACTTTGCTTGTTACATATACAATCACCTAAAGGATTATTAGGAACACCACACTAATACTGTGTTTGACCGCCCTTCGCCTTCAGTACTGCCTTAATTCTACGTGGCATTGGTTAAACAAGGTGCTGAAAGCATTCTTTAGAAATGTTGGCCCATATTGATAGGATAGCATCTTGCAGTTGATGGAGATTTGTGGGATGCACATCCAGGGCACGAAGCTCCCGTTCCACCACATCCCAAAGATGCTCTATTGGGTTGAGATCTGGTGACTGTGGCGGCCATTTTAGGACAGTCAACTCATTGTCATGTTCAAGAAACCAGTTTGAAATGATTTAAGCTTTGTGACATGGTGCATTATCCTGCTGGAAGTAGCCACCAGAGGATGGGTACATGGTGGTCATAAAGGGATGGACATGGTCAGAAACAATGCTCAGGAAGGCCGTGGCATTTAAATGATGCCCAATTGGCACTAAGGGGCCTAAGGTGTGCCAAGAAAACATCCCCACACCATTACACCACCACCAACAGCCTGCACAGTGGTAACAAGGCATGATGGATCCATGTTCTCATTCTGTTCTCATTCTGACTCTACCATCTTAATGTCTCAAAAGAAATCGAGACTCATCAGACCAGGCAACATTTTTTTTCAGTCTTCAACAGTCCAAATTTAGTGAGCTTGTGCAAATTGTAGCCTCTTTTTCCTATTTGTGAAATTTTTTTTAGATGAGTGGTACCCGGTGGGGTCTTCTGCTGTTGTAGCCCATCCGCCTCAAGGTTGTGCGTGTTGTGGCTTCATAAATGCTTTGCTGCATACCTCGGTTGTAACGAGTGGTTATTTCAGTCAAAGTTGCTCTTCTATCAGCTTAAATCTCGGCCCATTCTCCTCTGACCTCTAGCATCAGCAAGACATTTTCGCCATACTGGATGTTTTTCCCTTTTTCACACCATTATTCGTTGTTCGTGAAAATCCCAGTAACTGAGCAGATTGTGAAATACTCAGACCGGCCCGTCTGGCACCAACAACCATGCCACGCTCAAAATTGCTTAAATCACCTTTCTTTCCTATTCTGACATTCAGATTGATGTTCAGGAGATTGTCTTGACCAGGACCACACCCCTAAAGGCATTGAAGCAACTGCCATGTGATTGGTTGATTAGATAATTGCATTAATGAGAAATTGAACAGGTGTTCCTAATAATAATCCTTAAGGTGAGTGTACGTGCAACATTTCAGCCGTAAATAAATTATTCATCTTAACTAGATTGTGTTCATTACCTGTCAGCGATGTATGTTTATGTTGAAGAAAATTAAAATAATGGTCTGTTATATCGTGTGTTGTTATGTGTGGTGAGTTGGCTCATGTGATTTAAGTTTCACGCTTCAGAACTTCCTTAAGGGAGCATAGTGAGCATTGAAGCGCCCCGGTTTTCACTGTGCATTGTGGGACTTTTTAGGGAGCAAACATTTCAGTGCACTCCTTGATCAGTGCCATGACTACTGAACTAGGGAGCTGATTGAGACGCACCCATGGTCAATACAATCTGATGACGTTCAAACAAGCATCAGAATGAGGAAGAAAGGTGATTTAAGCGACTGAACGTGACATGGTTGTTGGTGCCAGACTGAGTATTTCAGAAAATGCTGATCTACTGGGATTTTCACAACCATCTCTAGGGTATACAGAGAATGCCCCAAAAAATATCCAGTGAACGACAGTCCTGTGGGACAATAGAAGATTGGAAAAACATTGCCTTGTCTGATGAGTCTCAATTTCAGCTGCAACATTCAGACGGTTAACAACACGAAAGCATGAATCCATCCTGCATTGTATTACCAGTTCAAGCTGGTGCTGGTGTTGTAATGATACACCATCTTCTGATGGCTACATCCAGCAGGATAATGCTCCATGTCTCAGAGCTCATATCTCACACTGGTTTCTTACACATGACAATAAGTTCACTAAACTCAACTCCACAGTCACCAGATCTCAATCCAATAGAGCCCCTTTGGGAAGTGGAGGAACTGTGTGATATTATCACATCAAAATGGACCACAATCTCCAGCAGGAATGTTTCCAGCACCTTGTTGAAACTATGCCACAAAGAACTAAGGCACTTCTGAAGGCAAAAGAGGGTCCAACCCAGTACCAACAAGGTGTACCTAATAAAGTGGACAGTGAGTGTATATACCAAAGCAGAATCTGTGAGTGAATCTGAATAATTTACCTACAGTATTTATTCGTATTTTTAATTGTGTATTTGCTGTGGAGTTGATTTGGAGCGAAGCATGGAGCGGAAAGATGGGTGTGAGTGCCTTTACTATTTAAACAACATGGCGCCGGACATAAAAATGATAACTGCGTCACGCTGAAACTAGCAAAAAAAAACACGGCACTGGGTATATGATAGGGCCCTGAAACCGAAAAACAATTTTTTTTAAAAACCCTAAAACATTTAAGATGGTGGAACCAGAATAAAAACAGGAAATCAGTGCCTAAGCTTAGCCTAGTTTTGTCACTTTATGTTCTTGCTCACTGGAAAAACACCTAAAATTGTTAAGGGAAAAGCCCAAAATCATGAATTACTGAAAACAATTTTAAGTTAGTAAATGCTACATTCAGTCAGATTTTACAGTGCTTAAGCTTCACCTGTGAGGCAGGTATGCTCGGTGTGGTCTTACACTCGGCTAAACCCAGACTGTCTGCGCCGTGACTCTCCAGACACAATCCATCCTGTTTCAGGAGACTGTACACCACTTCCTGCTCTGGGATTCTGACAAACATAAGCAATATCAACAGAATGCATTCAGAACAGAGACCTGAGAGTGTTAAATGGCATTTCACTCCAAATACAAAAAGTGCCCATCAGAGCCCAGACACGGTCCAGTGACGGTGACTCACTTGAGTTCAGGGTACACATTCTCAAGATACCAGCGGAAAGAGTTACAGTTCAACTTCCGTCTTAGTGCAAGCCGATCCGCAATACTGCATAGAGAGACAGAAGCGGGTTAAAGGAATAGTTCAACCACAAATTAAAAATCTTCTAACTCACCCTCAAGTCGTTCCAAAAAGTTTTAAGAGCTTTTTCCATACAATGACAGTATATTCTCACCAGGGGTTGTCAAGCTCCAAAAAGTACCATAAAAGCAGTTCATACTGCTTGTGCACCGTATCGATCATGGAATATTATGTGAGGATATTAATTTGAGAAACACTCAAACTCCACTAAAATCTAATTCAGGCTTGATTATGAGAAAAGCAAGAACTTACATTGTAAAAAGTGGTAAGCAGCAATTGTAATTTGTATTAAATTAAAGTGTAAGAGCTATTTAACCCATAAAAACAGATTTGTTGGTATAAACCTTTGAGAAAAACAACAACACTTCAGCATACTTTTAGGTACTTATTAGGCAAAATAATATACTTTAAAATGATATACTTAAGTGTGAACTCTGAATGTAATGTTTTCACACACACTTAATTGAGTGTTATTTAAAATGAAAAGAAAATGTATTACAGATTTAATTTACATTAAATATAACTATTATAACTTAAAAGGAACACCACCATTTTTAGAAATAGGGCTTATTCAACTTCTTTCCTACAGATAGATATGTGGGCAAATGCATTTTTGTCTCAGTGCTTGTTAAGCTAAGCTAGCGACGACCCTGCCAAACTAAAACAATGCATGCACTGAGACAAAATGCATTTGCCCACGTATCTAACTGAAGGAAAGAAGTTGAATAAGCCCTATTTCTAAAAACACTGGAGTGTTCCTTTAAGAGTGCTTTTTTGACTTAAGTAGGACTTAAGTACATCTTTACATGTCATATCATAATTACTTCAATTGTCATTGAAGTATGCCAAGAAATGTATTGCCAAGCATGTATGGTAAACTAAAATATGAAACTTGTAATGTATTTAAAAATATATATATGTAATTAAACACCTGTAATGATAAAAAAAAAAAAAAAAAATTATATATATATATCATTTAAATGTAATATCAATTAACACACTAAAGTTCAAATCTAATCAAGTACTTTACTTGTGCTTTATTAGTCAACACATCAAAATAAGTGCAGTTTTTTAAAGCACGACAAAGATTATTAAAACAGATTTAAAATGTAATAACACTTAAGTGGCCTTTTATTTTATTTATATTATAATATCTGCAAATAAAGCTGTTTGAATATATACTTTTGAGATTTGAAGAACTTCTTTTTCGCAAGGGATACTAAATAATATTTTTCACTTAAATAAAAATAGTTTGTATAGATATTACCATTGGCCGTTATTATAGGTGTCAGGACTCGGGTTTGATCATTGCTTTTCCTGCTCTCTCAGTTGTTTCCCTGTATTTTTCCATTGCACCACAGCTGTGCTGTATTCTTAATCAGCACTACTGCACACCACTCTCTCACCTGTCCCTCATTTGAGTTTCCCGCTCTTGATTTTGGAGGCAGCTGTGCTGCATTATAATCAGGGCTCTTGCACACTTCTCACCTGTTTCTCCTTTCGTTTAATTTCTCACACTATTTAGCTTCCACTCTTATCTGCCTTCTCTGCCAGAGTGTTTTGACTGCTTTTCTGTCATGCTCCAGCCTCTTAGATGTCAAATCTATTTTCTGGCCTGTCAAGTTTTGATGCTGTTTTGTTTTTCCCTAGTCTGGTCCAGCCCTGCAGCTTGGTGTTGCCATCTCCATTTTGGGGATTGGCTTTTTGTTATTAAGTCTGTGCCAGTTCTTGGCCTTTTCCCTGCCCTGCACCTTGCTGTGTCATTTTGTTGGCCCTGAACCTACCTGTCCCTCGAACACTCCCCTGGCTTGCCCTCTTGCATTACTGCCTCACTGGACTGTCTACCTGTTGCTGACTTCTGCCTGTTCTTGGATTGTGTCTACAGCTATTTCCCCTGACGTGGAAGCTCGGCTGCCTAGTTAAATATTGTTCTCTTTCATCATCTCGTTTCGAGATCCACCTATGGGAAGGGCATCCGTACCTGACCTCTGCAGAAGCATCCAATTGCACCAAGTCTGACAAGACAGGCAGGAGTGCGCAGCCAATGCCCAGTAAGGCCCCACCCCTTACCAGCGGGCATATATGGGCTGCATACGCTACTGTACATCAGTTGACATTCGCTTCTCGCGATCTCTGCACTGACACAGTTCGGTTAGATTTGCGCTGCTCACTTATTGTCTGCAGGAGGAAATATCGCCAGATCAGCCTCCACCGGGCGTGACAGTTCTATTCTGCCACATTCTGTGTCTGCATTCGGAGCCGCTCGCGCTCTCGTCCGTCTTCCTGTTCCACGGCTGCCGCCACGGACCTTTCTGAGTTTTTCGCGGGTATGTCGCTCTCTCAGTCTTCTCCTTCTGTGTCTAGCCTATTACGGGCCTGCCCGGCCGCGTGTGGGTCTCTTATCGCCGCTAAGGATTTTCACCCTTTCTGTGTGGTCTGCTTGGGCCTCAAGCACGCAGAGGAGGCAATAGAGAACCCGGAGAACTGCAGTTACTGCCTGGTACTGCCTAAGAAACTCCTGCGACACCGCCTTAAAGTTGCCGCTACTCAGTGTGGCGAGCTCGACTTGTCGTACTCGGATATGGAACACGGTGACGATAGCGCGCTACCGGGGACCTCCCGGGGCGCGACGGCTCTTGTTTTGGCTGACCAGCCCAATCCTGAGTTCCCCGAAGAGGACATCTTCACGGGTAACCTCCCGCTCGCCGACGATCTTGCCGGGTCCGGTGATTACGACGACGCGGGCCTTCTTGGAATTTCGGAGGACGAGGAGGCCATCCCGCCCTCTGTTATTCCCCAGGCTAGCGCCCCCGCGGCCTTGCCTGAATCCATCCTCCTGGATGTGTGTGAACGAGCGGCCGCTCGTCTCAACATTAAATGGCCGGCTCCACAGAGCGCCACCGACCAGGAGAGGGATATTTATGACGGTAAAGTGTTGGGAGCCCCCCCCGGCCCGAGGAAAGAACTCTTTCCCGTTCTTCCAGCGTGCGCTAAGCACATGAGGCACTACTGGAACGACCCGCTCGATCTTAAACACGGTCTCGCGGGGCTGGAGGTTAAAGATATGGCGGCTCGCGGCATGGGCGAACCGCCTGCCATTGAGCCCTCCATTGCCAGACACCTCAACCCAGTCCAGGGAGGGCTGCCCGCCCCCCCGAAGCCGGTCCTTCCTAACAGGATGGACCGTTTTTCTGCCTCGGTGCACCAGGCCGTTTATAAATCCTCGGCCTTGGCTGTTAGGACTCTGAATGTCTCCTCCCTCCTTTCCGCTTACCAAGCGGAGATCCTGGACGATCTGGGCCAGCAGTTAGATAAGGGATCTTCTCCCTCTCCTGCACTGTGGAAGGAGATCATCACGGTTAACGACCTCGTTCTCCGTAATGCTCGTCAGGTCGTCCAAACCTGCGGGCGCTCTATGGCGCTTTCCGTGGTAGGAGAGCGCTCGCTCTGGCTCAACCTGTCTGGTCTCCCGGATAGTGAAAAGAAACGTATCGCAGGCGCCCCGGTAGAGCCCGGCCGGGCTCTCTTTGGCCCCGCAGTTGCTATGATGCAACAACGATGCGACGACAAGAAGGAGCACGAGGCCTTCATATTGTATCTTCCCAGGAAGACGGTCCCACGCCAGGCGCCCCCTGTGCGTTTGCCTAACCCCCCGGTCCCGGGACGTAATTTTAATCAGGTCAAGGAAAAGCCTCGAAAGAAGTTTTCTGGGCTTTCTCCCTGCCCCAGAACCCCTGTCCAAAGGACGGAAGGTTCCTGCTGTAGGGTGTCCCCCTCCCGTGGCTGCCCAGCCCATATGTTTAGTGGACGATGTGTGTTCCCCCCTGTTCAAGGGGATTGTCGTGAGGAAAAGTTCAAAAGCAGTGTAACCACACCGCACATACTGTGTTCCCCTCACCCAAATAATAAAGGCTTCGGCCCCAGTGTTTCCCAGAAAACACAACACACACAGAAACACAAAAAACACAATAAATCTAACGAATCAAATGAATTCGTCACAGCGAGATACCCTCTCAATGTAGGGAAATACCCTTTCTCTCGTAATGGTGAACCTGCACGTGTCGTCCCTAGTTTCTCCACTAGAGGGCGCCATTGCATCACAAATAAGCCAGCTAGGCATGCTCGAAGCCAGCACGGCCTGGACGAGCATTCACACGAGCTGTGTGTCAGCCTGGCTTACTGTATTACGCATGATATTACAGGGCTATCGTCTGCAGATTGCTATGAAACATCCACGTTTCAGCAGCGTTCTCTTTTCTCACACAGAGGAAAGCACGGCCCACGTCCTGAAGGAGGAAATCTCCTCTCTTCTAAACAAAGGTGCGATTCAGGTGGTTCCCCACAATCTGATAAACCAGGGTTTCTTTTCCCGTTATTTCCTGGTCACAAAGAAGGACGGTTCCCTCCGTCCTATTCTGGACCCCAGGGTGTTGAACAAACATTTGAGGAAATACAGATTCATAATGTTAACCCTTGGTTCGCTCGCCCGTGTCATGAAACGGAACGACTGGTTCACATCGGTCGATCTGAGAGATGCTTTTCTCCACATAAGCATTTATCCACCACACCGGAAGTTTCTTCGTTTCGCCTATCAAGGCATTTGTTACGAACTCACGGTGCTTCCGTTCGGGCAAAAATTAAGCCCCCGAACTTTCTGTTTACGTGTGGAAGCGGGCTTCACTCCCCTAAGAATGTCTGGTCTACGGATCCTGACATACATATGCGATTGGCTCATCATAGCCGATTCGTGGGAAAAGGTGTTGCAGGACACCTCCCGTGTGCTCGCGCACACCCGATCTCTGGACTTCAGGGTGAATGTGAACAGGAGCAGCTTTACACCCAGTCAGAGGGTGATCTTCCAGGGCATGGAGCTCAACTCAGTCTCCATGCGAGCGCGTCTCTCTCAGGAGCGCGTTCTCTCTCTGACGAACTGTCTGTCACAGTTCAGAGAGGGGGCGAGGGTGCGATATCGCACATGTCTCAGGCTACAGGGTCTTATGGCTTTAGCTATCCAGTTTTTGCCACTAGGACCCCTGAGGATGGGTTTTGTCACTACATTTCAGCCCGTTACACGATCTTTGCCGCTCTGTAACAGTGACGCGCACCTGCGCTGCAGCTCAGCGCCACTGGAAGAGCGCGGACTTTTACGCACAGGGTACCCCTCTGGGGACTGTCATGTTGCGGAAAGTCGTGACGACGGACGCGTCCCTAACAGGCTGGGGTGCCACCCAGGAGGGCAGAACTGTGAACGGTTTGCGGCCGAGCAAACTACTTTCAGAGCACATAGATTATTTAGAGCTTCTAACCAATTAGAAGGCTCTGAATCATTTTCTGCCTCGTCTGCAGGGACATCATGTGCTCGTACGCTGCGACGATACCACGACAGTGGCTATCAATCGTCAAGGCGGCGCGCGCTCGCCGAAGCTTCATGCCCTAGCTTACAAGCGTTTGGTATGGAGCGGGCGAGTTTTCCTGTCGTTACGCGCGACTCATGTTCCGGGAATTCTGAACAGAGGCGCGGATCTTCTATCGAGGGGGAACCCGCTCTTCGGAGATTGGCACCTCCACCCTCAGATAGTAGACATGATATGGATGAGACTACGGGCGCCCGTAGATCTGTTCGCCTCGCGCGAAAACAGCCATTGTCCTATGTTCTTCTCGCTAAAGGACTTGGACGCGCCCCTCGAGGTGGACACACTGGCCCACCCGTGGCCCAGAGTGCTGCTGTATGCCTTTCCTCCCCTGTGCCTGATAATTCTCACACTGGCCAGGGCGAGAGAGGGGGGGTTTTCTCTCATCCTGATAGCACCCAGGTGGCCCAAAGCGCCGTGGCTGGCAGAGATAATCCCTCTGTTGTATGCCCAGCCGTGGTGCCTCCCCCTCCGCACAGACCTATTGTCTTAAGCGAACGGGGAGATTTATCACCCACACCCGGACAGGGTAGCTCTCTGGGCTTGGCCCGTGAGAGGACGAACCTAAGCGCGTTAGGGCTTCCCCAGCGCGTGGTGGCTACTATACAGAATGCCAGGGCCGTTTCTACACGGTCCTTGTATGGCTGTAAGTGGCAGGTGTTCGATGAGTGGTGTGATGGGCGGGGTCTCACGTCATATCAGTGCTCAGTCGCTGATATCTTGTGTTTCCTCCAAGACCTTATGGATAAGGGCAGGTCTTTTTCCACTATTAAGGTCTATCTGGCAGCTATCTCTGCTTGTCATGTGGGTTTTGAGGGCTCAACGGTTGGGCAGCATTCTCTAATCCGCAGATTTATGAAGGGCGCCCGTCGCTCCTTGCCAGTCATTAGGAGAACGATCCCTGAATGGGACCTCTCCATGGTGCTGGAAGCTCTGTCTCAATTCCCTTTTGAGCCTCTGGGGAATATTCCCCTTAAGTTGCTGTCCTTCAAAACAGCCTTGCTCTTGGCCTTGGCGTCAGCCAAACGTGTCAGTGAGTTACATGCACTCTCGGTCCACCCCTCGTGCATCAATTTCTCTCTGGGTGGAGATAAGGTTTTCCTCAAGCCTAATCCAGCATTCATGCCGAAATGTTTCCCTGCGTTCACATCGGAGGTGTTGGAGCTATCCGCTTTTCACCCTCCGCCCTTTTCCTCCGCGGAGGATCAGAGGCTAAATGCCCTGTGTCCAGTCCGTGCGTTACAAACGTATGTGTCTAGGACCAGCGCGTTCCGGAAGAGTGACCAACTCTTCGTTTCATGGGCTCCTCCTCGCAAAGGGGATCCCCTGTCTAAACAACGCCTCTCACATTGGCTTGTGGACGCTATAATCTTGGCATATGAATCAAAGGGAGTGCAACCCCCAGGGAACATCAGAGCTCATTCCACGAGGGGCTTGGCCGCCTCTTGGGCTCTGTTCAGGGGAGTATCACTGCAGGATATCTGTTCTGCGGCCAGTTGGGCTTCTCCCCATACGTTTGTGCGTTACTACAGGCTGGATGTCACCAGAACCTCAGTAGCACATTCGGTCTTGGGGGTGGGGTCTTCCTAACCCTGCCTTCCTTATGTGTGACACACATAGCCTATGTTTCATGTCCTGCTTCACACCGCAGTTACGCGGTTGCGTCGGTGTGGCGAGTTCATGATTATGAGACGCGTCGTGCACCGCCCCTCGGGGTGACCGTCTTTTTCTGGCTAACAGGACCTCACTGTGAGTGTATTGGGCAATCGGGGAGCTGTCCATGTCTCTCCCATAGGTGGATCTCGAAACGAGATGATGAAAGAGAACAATAGGTTACTATCGTAACCCCGGTTCTCTGAAACATCGAGTGGAGAGATCCACCAGCGTTGCCCCGCTTACCGCACGAGAAGCGAATATACTTACTGATGTACAGTAGCGTATGCAGCCCATATATGCCCGCTGGTAAGGGGTGGGGCCTTACTGGGCATTGGCTGCGCGCTCCTGCCTGTCTTGTCAGACTTGGTGCAATTGGATGCTTCTGCAGAGGTCAGGTACGGATGCCCTTCCCATAGGTGGATCTCTCCACTCGATGTTTCAGAGAACCGGGGTTACGATAGTAACCTATTGTTTTCTTTTACTTTGCTTTTTGTCCTAATAAATATTTTGAACTGATCTGCTCTTGGGTTCTGTTCTTCCATCCAGCCCTCACAATAGCTTACAATTTTTTTCAGTGTACATTGTTTGGTGTTTGATTTCAAACCTGGCATGACACATCTGGACAAGCCTAATTCAAATATATACTTAAAGTACGTTTATGGAGCTTGATAGTTTAATTGTAAATAACATCTTGCTTAACATCTCTTTTGTGCTACACAGACTGGACTGAAGTGAGGGTGAGCAAACAATAACTATTCTACGATGTAGCTATTCCTTTAGAATCAAAGGTAAATATAACTGTGACAATCTCATAAAAAAGACTTTCAAAGGTCACCATTACCAGATCTATATAAAAACACAGTGTATAACGCTGCATTCACACGAGGCGCCGGCGTCAACGATTCTCATTGACTTTGAATGGGTGACGTCAGGAGCCAATCAGCGGTGCGTTTCCCGAACAACGACGTTACTCACCGCTTAACTACAATAGTATTATACATCGGTGAAGAAATCAACTAGCTCACGACTGTTTCCTGAAACCGTATTGTCGCAAATCTGTCGTTTAACCACGTTGGTTAATGATGCCACGCAGGGGGTGGAGTAATAACTGCTTTAATGAATTACTTTGAGATCAAATTCATGCTCGATTTTTTTTTTTTTGCTATAAATTATGGACACGGCACCTGAGGACTAATTCTTGTGTTTCTCAGATATTTTGCTCTATTTCCAGAGTCAAATCGGCCCGTTCTTGCGTACTAGAGCACGTCCCCACTCTTCAAAAAAGGTGCTTTAAATCTCTTGACGTAAGTCGTAAATGACATTTGTATGTATTTGAAATAAAATAGATAGATTGTACTAAATGCCAGCTTGCTTATTTTGCTCAAGATAAGGATTTATTAAGTCCACATGTCATGCAAACAATAAACTCTGCTTTAGACATGTGCCAATTTTCGATAATGTGATTTATCACGATAATGAATATGCACAATATTGTTATCGTGGGCACTTTAAAATATCGTAAATAATAATTTATTAACAATTTATAATTTTTTTTATAATGCACTCAAGAATACTTTGCCCATCAACCATATAAATGCTCAACACCGCTGTTCTGCGTCAAAGGGACACGTGCTCAGATATAAACAAGCCCAACGTGCGTTTGCACATGACTGAACCGGTGAAGCAGACGCGCTGCTGAAGTGCCGCTCAGTGACAGCAGAGGGCGCTGATGAACTGCAGAATGCATCGGTTACCCCGGTAACCCCGCAAACAAACAAAACGCCTGTAGTTTTTAAAACAGCCATTCGTTTTTGTAATCTCAATGTTGTTCATCACAGCACCAAATACTTAATACTTAAAGACTTAATAGGCTATTTATTTTCAAACTTAAACATTTTTATGTTTTAATCTGGACTACAACATGCCCTAATGATTAGAACTGTTCTGATTATTTGTTATTGTTCAGTAAAACTTTGAGACATACGACTTCATTAGTTAACATGTTAATTCATTATTACCAAACTGACAATGAAAAACACTTATAAAGAATTAATCATTCTATGTTAATTTCTTAGTTACTGTTTAATGACATTAAAATCAAAATCAAAATAACTTTTTAATGGACCTACGATAAAACTAACAATGATCAGTATTTCTTAACTAACATTACCAAAAACATTATACTTTCGGTAACAAATGTAGCTATTGCTCAATCTGAGTTAATGCATTAAATAATGAGCCCTTATTGTAATTTGCTAGCCTACCTGTTGTTCTTTATAGCCTAATTCTTTTGCAATTTAATCTGTTTGAAAATTGTACTTTTACAGCTCTGAAAAAAACCAAGAGACCACTTAACATTGATTTCTCAATGAGGGGTCTCTTAATTTTTTTTCCAGAGCTGTATATATTTTTGGTGCATTATTGTATTTAAACATTCAGTTATTTTTGTTCTTACAAAAATAGTTCTTAAAGCTGTTATGCTATGGCAACACTTTTTTTTGCAACTTATTTCAATATCGTGATAATATCGTATATCGTGATAAAACTTCAGCAATTAATCGCAACATGAAAAATTTATATCGGCACATGCCTACTCTGCTTATAACCACAGGTCGAGAGCTGTCGTTGCAACCATGCAAGTTTTGCGATGCTGTTTGCGAATGTTCGTTGCAACGATGGTTTCGGGAAACACTGACTTGTTGAACTAGGCTGATAACGACAAAACTTGCGACGATAGTTGGCTAACGATGCTTTTGGAAAAAGCACCCCAGATCGCCTATGCACCCAAAAATGAAATTTCTTTTGTTAAAGGTCCCGTTCTTCGTGTGTTTTCGAAGCTTTGATTATGTTTACATGTGTGCAATATAACATGAGTTCATGTTTTGCGTGTAAAAAAACAGTATTTTTCACACAATTGACTTATCTGTACAGCGCTGTTTCCTCTGTCCTAAAAACGGCCTGATGATTTCCTTGTTTGATGAAGTCCCTCCTTCAGAAACACGTAACGAGTTCTGATTGGGCCAGCGCTTCCCGTGTTGTGATTGGACAGCACTTAGCACACTTTGCCTGGAAAGATTCTGCCTCTTACCATAACGGGGAGATGCAAGCGCTGAATGTGCGCTCTTCTCCACGTGGGAGAGCAACGAGACCCCGCCCCCTATTTTGCGTGTTCTTGTGGGCGGAGGGTTCGTCAACAAACGGTTCTAGTGACGTCATTACAGCAGGAAGTGCAGCGGTGTAGTCCAAACCGGCCGTTCGCTGTAGGCTTTGAAAGGGAACTTCTGTTAAATAAAATATCTCGCTTGGCATTGAACTTTGAGCTTTATAATTTTACAGGTATTATTTATGCTCTAACAGCAACATTACACACTAACTAAAGTTTGAAAGATGGAATCGTGAAGAACGGGACCTTTAATGACTCACCCCAATGTCGTTCCTCACCCGTAAGACCTCCGTTCATCCTCGGAACACAGTTTAAGATATTTTAGATTTAGTCCGAGGCCTTTCTGTCCTTTGAATGTAATTGTATGCCCACCTGCTGTCCACGTCCAGAAGGTAATGAAAACATCATCACAGTAGTCCATATGAGACATCAGTTGGTTAGTTAGACTCTTTTGAAGCGTTGACAATAAATTTTAGTCCAAAAATAACAAAAAATACGACTTTATTCAGCATTGTCTTCTCTTCCGTGTTCCTCAAATAAAGAATCAAACGGTCATGAATCACGATTCGGATCACGTGTCAAACTGGCAAACTGCTGAAATCACGTGACATTCGCGATCCGAATCATGAATCAATCCGCTGATTCACAACCGTTTGATTCTTTATTTGAGGTTTGAAAACAAACGTGGAAGAGAAGACAATGCTGAATAAAGTCGTATTTTTTGTTATTTTTGGACTAAAATTTATTGTCAACGCTTCAAAAGAGTCTAACTAACCAACTGATGTCTCATATGGACTACTGTGATGATGTTTTCATTACCTTCTGGACGTGGACAGCAGGTGGGCATACAATTACATTCAAAGGACAGAAAGGCCTCGGACTAAATCTAAAATATCTTAAACTGTGTTCCGAGGATGAACGGAGGTCTTAAGGGTGAGGAGCCACATTGGGGTGAGTCATTAATTAAAGAAATTTCATTTTTGTGTGAACTAACCCTTTAAGCATCGAGGGTGAAGCCCCGTGTGAATGATGCGTAAGAGTTATCAGAGATGTCTGACCTCCCAAAGGTCTTTCCCTGCGCTGAAGGTCTCGCAGCGTAGTAATACTGTTTATACTCATCCATCCAGACCTCAGCTGCTCTCCGCGTGTTCCTACAACACACAGAAAACGCAACGCCGCTTCATTCATGCACTTCATTGTAAAGCATATGATTACAGCTTACATAAAGGCCAATTTACTTAATGTAGGTGAGTGCGTTGCCCTCTGGGAAGTCATAGGGATGGCGTTTCCTGAAGACGTGGCCCACGCGACTGCAGGGCAGGATCTCGAGGCTGCCGCCACACATCCACACTCTGAAGGATAGCTCTACGACAACAGAAATAGAAAAGAAAGATTGTGGAAATTGAAAGAATTACATTTATGCAAAAATATGGTTACAAATGTTTTGAAATAGGAAAAACAATGCGATAGAGCGATACAAAAACCAGGAAAGGCTTTCCTTAAAACGTCCCTTCCTAGGCAGCCACGACTACGAGCTACAGGACATTTTGTCATTTTACTTTTTTTGAAATAAGTGAAATCTTATTTCCTCAACTGTCAGATGGTAATGGATATGACAATGTTGAAACCCTTTTCGCAGACTGTAATGGCGTTATTCCACAGTTAATAACATTGCAAATCTAGAAATTTTAGGAAAAAGATTACATCTTTTTAAATGTAAAGCACATTTATAACACATACATATTAACTTCACATTTAATTACAGAAACTTGGTAAATGCTATCGTGTGAATGTTTGCAATACAACGGTTGAGGGAGTGATGGTGAATTTGACATTGTTCTCTCTTCTTACCAAAGTAATCAACTTCTCACTATTTTTTCCTTTTTTGGAAAGTCATATAAATGCTACTGTGGATTTTTGTTTCTTTTTCTATGGACCCTTTTCACATTTCCGGGGTTCTCAGAAGTGGAAGTCGTCATAGTTGGATAATTGTCTATAGTGGTGACTGGGAGTAACTTATTATTATTTTATTTCAGTTTTAGTTGTTTTAGTACATCAAGTTAAACTACAAAATGAAAAATGTTGCCTTGGCAACTAGCTGAAATAAAATAAGTTTAAGTTTAGTATATTTTATTTTGTTTTATTTAACAATTTTTTGAAATTGTATTGTAGTCTTAAGCCCCGTTTCCACCACAGGAACTTTACCCAGGAACTGGAACTTTGGGTGGTACTCGGTGTGTTTAGACCGCAGGAACCAGGGTCTAAATGAAGTTCCGGGTAAATATTTCCCCTCCAAACGGCCCTGGTCGCGAGGTAGTACTTTTTCAAAGTTCAGGAACTTTCGAGGGCGGGACTTGGGCGCTGAACGTGCTGATTGGTTTAGCATTTTATTTCAACCGGCATTTTTAAAAGTCTTTTGCGAGGTTCGGTCTACGTTTAGTAAATATCAGTCTTGCTCTCGGTCTGATGGCGCCGCGTTCGTCTCAGCCATCTCACGTTCAATGTCCGTAATAGCTGATAATAATATACATTGTCATTTTAAATCTAGCTTTACAAGCTTTCTGAATATGCTGCATGCTGCTGAATCTGCATATTAGTGCTCTTTTCTGTCGTTGTTAAAGGGGGGGTGAAACACTCAGTTTCAGTCAGTGTCATGTCAATCTTGAGTACCTATAGAGTAGCATTGCATCCTGCATATCTCCGAAAAGTCTTTATTTTTTTATAATTATATAAGAAAGATGGGCTGTTCCGAGTCTTTCCGAAAAAAGCAGAGCGGGTGGGGGCGTATCGTGTGGGCGGAGCTAAATAATGACGTGTGCGCGCCGCTGTTATTGTGTTGAGTGCGTCGTAAAGCTGTGTCATCCCTAACAGCGGGATAAAACTTTATTCAAAAAAAAAAAAAAATGGCTTTTAATCAGATACAGCCATACATCTATGATCCGGAATCAGACCCAGACGCTGAAGTTGAACAGGAGCAGCAGCAAAAACGACTAGAGCAGGACGTCTCAATGTGGTATAACTTGTGTTATTTACATATTTATACTTGAATTATATCGTCGTATTTTTTGTCTTTGAAGGTGTACATGTGGGAAGTGCAGTTGTGCACGTGTGTGTGTGTGTGTGTGTGTGTGTGTGTGTGTTTACGCGTGGTTTGTGTAGACAATTGTAGTAAGCGGACTGGTTTTGCATGGCAGGCTAGTGTTTACATAGAAAGACACGGAATAGTAGCGCATTGGAATGAAGAAGCGTGCTTATTTAGTTCAACATATTTCCCCACTCTTTGTGTATTGTTGTTTGGAGTGCTTTTACAATACACAAACATAAAGTTACACATATAGTGGCCAGCTAAACAAATGTACACGCACTACACATTGCATGCTCCATTGATCAATTAACTAAATGTGATCATGTTTGGGCTACTTGATGGGCATAGGCAAAAACACAGACACTTGAATCAGTCTAACTCACCGCCCGCGGTTCTAACGTTGGGACCTTTATCGTTGGGACTGCTCCATCCTTCAGCATTAGGCGATTGGAAAATCCGGCGTCGAACTGGGCCTTGTTTATGAAACAGTCGGCACCGAAATGCAGTGAACAGACATAAACCTTTGCGCAACTCAGTTGCTGATCCGGAAAAGCAAATTCCATCCACTGTTGCCTTAACGCGGGGTTTTTTGGCAGTCTGTACAGGACTTGGTCTGGCAACCAAAAACGCACTTTTTTGGTGACATTGTTAATTTCTTGAAGTCACATCACCTGTGCAGAGCAGCCTACGAGCCAGCGCTTTGATGGGCGTAGCCTGTTACTTTCGCTCTCTCCCTCTCTCTCTCTCTCTCTCTCTCTCTCTCTCTCTCTCTCTCTCTCTCTCTCTCTCTCTCTCTCTCTCACGCTCTTCCGGTAGAATTGCCCGTACGGCCCATACAAGGAAATTCCGAAACTTTAACGTCAAGTGGACCCATGATCGAAAAAAACTTGCCGAAACTTATGACTAACCGGAAGTAGTATTTTTGACAAAGAAATACTCCCATCAAACGTCCACCTTAACTTTTGAAACTTTGTCCATGTTTAGTATGGGATTCCAAGTCTTTAACAGTGTAAAAAGATCAGTATGCATGAAACAGCATTTCACCCCCCCTTTAATTACCTCTTTAGTAAACCTATACATAACCAGCAAAAGCAGCACAGCTTGAATCTCTTCCATACTCGTTACTAAGTTTTTTTACAGTCTATTTTTCACCATGTAAACGACCTGACCGATTACTTTTAAGTGTGCGTCCTTACATGACGTGACAGCGCTCATGTTGACAAGTGAGGAAAGCTCATTTTTCAGAGGGGTAAACTTTTTATTTCGTAAGTTATGAGTATATTGTATATTGTATTGTAAGAATATTGCCCCAGGCAGTTTTTACTTTAACTGCGCCTGACAGAAGTTTTTTTTTTTTTCTGAGATGATTATTACATTTTACAACAAATAAATAGCTTATTATATACTGTATTAGTCCTGGTGGCCGTTAAGAGTTGCTATGGCTTCAGTTAACACATTCCAGCTGCTGGAGAAAACAGCATTGACATTTTTGATGCGGCAGACAAACTGTATGTCACAAAATGATTGCAATTGTAAGTCATCACATGTAAACACCAGATCGGTTTAGATAACGTCTCATGTAAACAGTCCACTAAATCTTTCAATCGGTTTACACAAAAATGATTACTGTCCGTTACTGACATGGAGGAGCAGTCGTGTGCAGTCCTACATCTTTGGACTAATCTGCCTAATCTTCACGGAACTTTAGATCGCGGTCGAAACGCAAACAGTTGCAGGTCTGGGGGGGAGAAAAGTTCCTGTAAAAAAGTTCCTGGTACAAAATGTTCCGGGTAATTTAAGGTGGAAACGAGGCTTTAGTTAGCAATAATATCCCAGGTTTATTTGACTATATTAGTGAGGACATCTTCACCACACTTTTCTTTATACAGTCTCTGCAGCTCATCTTGCTAAACTGTTCACGGGATGTTTGACACTTCAGCACATTGACAGCAGAGCAGTGACATAATTTTTCAGGATAATGTCATACATTTCATTACTTACCAAAGTTCTCACCACCCCAAATATCCATGTGAGTGTCGTACTGACCCAGGTGATTGAACCAGCTTTTATCCATTATGAAGATTCCTCCAGCAATTACAGGAGTCCTGCGTGAACAGCAGTATCAAGAGCATTGAATTTATTAGGGATGCTAGGGGCATGTCCTTACCAACAGTCAGGAAAAAAAAAATATATAAGGGATGCAACAATACAGTTAGTCCACGGTTCAAGACGTACCTCGGTTTTTAACCACGGTTTTCGGTTCAGTTCGTTTTTTTTTTAGTATTCTATTTTTAGGCGACAGGAACAGAAAGAGGTTAAGGAGAATGTTTTTATTGTAACTTTTTTTGTGAAAAACCGTACTTAAACTTAACTTGACTTAAAACCTTGTACACATTGCTAGTGTATTGTATAAAATAAAATACATTTATATAAAGATTAACAGTGGCAGCTCAGAGATGTACAGCATTTAAGTATGAAACTGAATTAATAAATGCAGGCTAAAATTAAAACTACATAGTCTTCAATATACAATGATTAAAAGCTACTATATTATTACTTTATTCAAGAGCAGTGAGGGATTTTCTCTTTGTCTTTTGTTGTTTTATTAACATAATTTTAGAGGTGAACTATCCCTTTAAAGGTGGGGTAAGTGTTATATATTATATGTTATATAAGAACTAATATATTCTGGCTTTTGCTTGAATATGCTCGTGTGTCATGTCCACTTGTTTTTCCATTTGCGATCGTATTGTGGCTCACTTCAGCGATGATAACCTGTTCATTTCCACACCATATGGAGCATCTAAATCCCCTCAGTGTATCAAGCGTCAGCTCACAAAATGTGACCGAAAGGTAAGATACTACACTCCTAATATAAGTTTGTTTCCTCTTTTCATCTATATAAACCATCCGGTCGTAATTGTAATATGTTGTTAGCTGGACTATCAAGTTTATACTAACGTTATTCAGTTGTTCATGAGAACTGTTTGTGTTTTGTGATCACCATAACTCTAATCTTGCCATAATTGTAATATGTTCGTTAGTTGGACTGTCATGCCTGTGTACTATCGAGTTGTTCATGAGAACGGTTTGTGTTTTTGTGATGGAAGGGGTGACTTTTTCATTGAATATTCAACCTGGATTAGTAACTTACACACAGATTCTGCCATAGTCGTTGCCTGGGTTACGTATGTGTGGGGCGGAGCTATCAATATAGGGCCGAGACCCTTTTTGGGGGTAGGGGCGTGTTTGTTTTGGTGAATTGAAATATCAACAACGGTTACAGAAAGCACTTACCCCACCTTTAAGGACAAGTGTTCACAATCACTAGGCTGCGTATGGCGTTTTAATAAAGTCAAAAGTCGCGCGCACGAAAACCACGAGCACGCGAATAAACCCAAGCGCGCAAAACAGACCCACGAGAGGAAAATAGCAACGCGAGAGCGCATCTGTGCACCCGCGAGAGCGCATCTGTGCAGCCGCGAGCGCATTTGTACACCGCGAGCGCGCATTTGTACACCGCGAGCGCGCGAAACAGTATTTAGGGGCGGAAATGAATACTAGCGCAAGCCCCTGCTGCCTAGCGCGCACAACTGCAAATGAGCGCTCGCGTGACTACTCAACACTCGCTCGCTCCTCGAGTTGACTTTTGACACTTTGAGGGCGGGGCAATGACTTTTGTCTTCCCACCTGTGATTGGTCATTTGTTTAATCAGTTTCACTCTTGTTTAAACATGTAGCAGGACTAGGACAAGGCACGTTTTAAGGAACCATTATGTCGGACCCTGAGTAGGTAATTTAATTTTTAAGTCTTTGTGTTTCGAGTGCAATATATTCAATATATGAAATTGTATTGTACAATTTCAAAGGTATTTTGTTTACAATCATCTTGAATAGTTTGTATAGGACCTTAACACCAAAAAAGATAAGCTAATTTAAGATAAAGCTGACTAACCCATAAATGTAGGATGTTAAAGGTTAGTTTTGACCTACATTGACAATATACAGTAAATAAATCATCGCTGAGTAGCATTTCTAGCTACTTAACAAAGCTAGTATGCTAATGTATAAACAAAGCAGCGTAAATGCAATCTTTGTGATTTATTTATCTGACACATGGTGCTGGATGTTCCGCTTGTGCCCGTATAAGGTCAAAGAGCTCTTGCAAAGCCTGGGTGATACCACCCATTGGGCCACTGAATCTGCATTAACGACAACAGCTGGGGCAACAGCCTTAGTCCTAATGGGTTGTTATCATAGCTATCAAAATCCAGTGTTTTGTATTTTGCGTACGTGAGTTTTTGTTGTACATGTCTATTAAAAAAAAATATATATATATTTGTACTGTGCTAATTAATTGAGATTTCTTACAGCTCTTACAGGTTGTTGGCCTTGTCTGTTTCGTTGCTTCTATTACTCTCCCCTTTTTTGTAAGTCGCTTTGGATAAAAGCGTCTGCTAAATGATTACATGTAAATGTAAATGATAGCAGGGGGTACTTGTATGTGACTGGACAGGGCCTCCAGAATATACAGCTCCTGACGACACAGAAACTCCAGATAATCTAAATCCAGTGGTGTTGTGCTGAAGGCCTGTTGCAACTTGTGTAAAAGATTTGCCAAAAAGTGGTGTCTTAGCTATTGACAGAACAAAGAATAATTAATGAGATGTTAAGATACCATGTCACTTTTGTGATAAACACACTTCAAAAGTTGAAAGGGTTACATTATCTCTACTCATCCTTTGAGTCCAGGAAAGTATTAAAAAAAATAGATAATGAGCATCAAAGTTTGATTTTACTTACTAATTTCCCTATTTCAAACATGGTCTTAGTAGTACATCTATCAAAATTATTTTCTTAATTGTTTGCATATAGGATGACAGAAAACATCAAAACGTCACTTTTTTTTGTTTTACACTTTTTACAGGGTCACATAGACCATCAGCAGAAAAACGCTTTCAGTGATGTAACCCTTAAGTTTCACTAATGCCGTTTGTAATGTGTTCTAATCATTTTATAAACGGCATTACGATAATAGCAATAGGGCAATAGGGGTCGGTGCTGTGGTTTGAATAAATTACAAAGATTGCATTTACGCTGCTTTGTTTATACATTAGCATACTAGTTTTGTTAAGTAGTTAGAAATGCTACTCAGCGATGATTTATTTACTGTATATTGTCAATGTAGGTCAAAACTAACCTTTAACATCCTACATTTATGGGTTAGCCAGCTTTATCTTAAATTAGCTTATCTTTTTTGGTGTTAAGGTCCTATACAAACTATTCAAGATGATTGTAAACAAAATACCTTTGAAATTGTACAATACAATTTCATATATTGAATATATTGCACTCGAAACACAAAGACTTAAAAATTAAATTACCTACTCAGGGTCCGACATAATGGTTCCTTAAAACGTGCCTTGTCCTAGTCCTGCTACATGTTTAAACAAGAGTGAAACTGATTAAACAAATGACCAATCACAGGTGGGAAGACAAAAGTCATTGCCCCGCCCTCAAAGTGTCAAAAGTCAACTCGAGGAGCGAGCGAGTGTTGAGTAGTCACGCGAGCGCTCATTTGCAGTTGTGCGCGCTAGGCAGCAGGGGCTTGCGCTAGTATTCATTTCCGCCCCTAAATACTGTTTCGCGCGCTCGCGGTGTACAAATGCGCGCTCGCGGTGTACAAATGCGCTCGCGGCTGCACAGATGCGCTCTCGCGGGTGCACAGATGCGCTCTCGCGTTGCTATTTTCCTCTCGTGGGTCTGTTTTGCGCGCTTGGGTTTATTCGCGTGCTCGTGGTTTTCGTGCGCGCGACTTTTGACTTTATTAAAACGCCATAGCTGCGCTGCTAAGACCTGCTCGCATCTCATATACAGACACACACGATTTTACTTTCACTTCAGACATAACCGACTGTGTTTATGTTAACCTTGTGTGTATTTGATAGTATTAGCGCAGACTAATCCAGTAATCACGTGTTTGTCAGGCTTTTAGTGCGCGCGCTCAGCGCATGTAAAACGCAAATGAAATGTTTAACTGGCAAGGCTTTAAAACGCGGCTAAACTGTAAACGCCCCCTAACTTTAGTGCGTATGATTGGATAATATTTGCTCATATCAGCGTGTAGACTCACAGGCACACTCAAACAGAGCCGAAATAAACTGAGAGAAATATTTAAAATGGAGAGAAATATAAATAATTAATTAAATGCAAAACCGAATGCAAAAAAAAAATGCAAACATTCACAAGCGCGTATTGAACCGTGAATGCCGTACCGAACTGTTCAATATTATATTGAGAATTGTGGCATCCCTAATATATATATATATATATATATATATATATATATATATATATATATATATATATATATATATATATATATACACACATTTATATAAATATTGTTTTATATATAAAAAACACTGTTGTTTTACTTTTGGATGCATCTGAAATGGGTCATACCATTGACATTACCCAATAATTCAAAGTAAAGGAAGTAGGAAAACTGCGTTCTTTCAAGGATAAAATTATGAATCATAGCCTGCATGCACAAATTAGTTAAATGACAAAGTTCCCTCTCTTTAACTTTAACTTAATGTTGCTAAACTGAACATATGAAGCAAACTGCTTGCTCAAATATCCACAAAACTAAAACCAACAGTGAAACATGAGAATGCGGTTTATCTGTCAATCGAATGCAGATAAAAGTTGTGTTTGTTTCTGCAGCAACAGTAGAATCCCTGTCATGATGTCTTTCAGAATAATCATTAATTCATTACTTTTTTTATATTAAATTAAGATGATGTGCAAATTCTTCAAGAATGTTTGCTGTGTTCTGACCGAGAGAGAGAGAGAGAGAGAGAGACCTGATTGGTTGTGTGGGGTCATTTCTTGCCATTTTCTGTTCTATAGGAATCTGCTCCCATTTGAAGTGTAAACTCCAGTCGAAACCTGATGTCAGAAGGGAAATATTGAAGCAGTTATTTCTGGATCGCTTGAATAAACACATGCAGTTTTTTTTTATCTGTCAGCAATCACTGACTCGTGGTCGACCGTTATGGATTTTCTTGTGGCCGATCAAGGGTGGCAATACTACTTATTATGAAAAATATTATGCTTTTGGGGTGTATAATGGGGATTATGATTTTAACACTTCATAACAAGGTTGTAAACATGGCCATTTGCAGAGTTAACATGTATTACATTCCAAATGTTTTACATATCTTGGTTAATGTTCATTTATAAATATACTTCTTTTTTTCCCATTCCTAGATCACCTTAGTTCACCTTAAAACAAGAATGAAAAGAAAGTAAAAACTGTAACCAACAGAGCACCGTGGTAAGTTTGTGCGCACCGGGAATCATATTTTCTCAAATAAAGACCAGGTATCGCTAATTTTGCACATAGTACACAGTAATTATGACAGTAGCAAACTGGATATAGTTTAAAATCAAGGATTTAAAGGTCAGGTGCTGCCATTCTTAGCACTGTCAGAATAAAAGCTGTTTCTGAAACTTATCAGCCCAACAGAAACACTTTTGGGCCGACGTAGATCATTTAAAAATGTCAAAAATTGGCCTATATTGGACTTGGAGATATATCAGTCCAGCACTAAATCAGACATCTTGACATTTACTGATAGTTTGAGTTAAGCATATTTTTTGGAGCACTGTATTGCTCAGTTTGGCAACATTCCTAAAAAATAAATAAATATAAAGTCAAATTCTGACAAATAATACGAGTAGAGCTATAACATTAATAATCATTTGATTTTTAGAAGAATTTGGTGAAATCTTTGGGTGCTGTTTTTGTTAAGTCAAAAATGAAAGTTTTAAAATCAAATCAAGCTGAAATATATATTTTTTTAATGAAATAAAAACTAAAAACTAAAAAGAAAAATGA
Source organism: Pseudorasbora parva (assembly GCF_024679245.1). NCBI lineage: Eukaryota > Metazoa > Chordata > Actinopteri > Cypriniformes > Gobionidae > Pseudorasbora > Pseudorasbora parva. The sequence continues at coordinate 42,441,437 of NC_090181.1, read as the reverse complement.
AAGTAAAAGCTAAAGCAAAATATAAAAAATGATATAATAACATAAATAAATACTAAAATAACACCGGTTCATATTGAATCTATAGTATATTGTCAAATCTGAGCAGAGTGAGATTTCTAAGACTCTTTAGAGGAGATACATGTGAGATTACCTGGAATTATTCTCAGGAGAAACATCTAAGAAGTTCTCCATTTACTCTCATTGCTTTGGGGCAGAAATAAATATTAAAGAGAAACTTTCTGTGGTAAAGCTCTGCACATATTCCACACATACATTTCTCTCACCTCCTCTCAGGTCTGCAGAGGCGGCCAGATAGGCAAAGTTATCCAGACTGATAACATCAATGATGGGACTGACCACGCGCGTGTGATCCTACAAGAGAAAACAAACCGCAAATGATTATTTCATTGTGTCAAAACATTTCCAAGTGTTTATGTTAATGAATTAAATTAAATTACTGCATATCATGCCAGCAAAATACAGTCTAGAAGACACAAGCCATTTGTGTTCAATGTGTGTCTTCATGACTGTAAACTACGTTCACACAGTAAGAAGTGATATGATCAATAAGTCATGGCAACATGTTTGTACAAATTAACTCAAAATAATTTAACAAACTTCAAATTTCAAAGTTGTATGAGATTCATACTAGAAATGAGAGGCCTGTAATTTTCATCATAGGTACACTTCAACTATGAGAGACAGAATGAGAAGGATTTTTTTTTTTTACAGAAAATCAATCATCATTGTCTGATTTTTAAACTTCTTCTTTAAGACACTCTTCTGTCCGCTCGTTACCTGTATTTATGGCACCTGTTTGAAATCATTATCAGTATAAAATACACCTGTCCACAACCTTAAACAGTCAGACTCCAAGCTCCACTATGGCCAAGACCAAAGAGCTGTCAAAGGATACCAGAAACAAAATTGTAGACCTGCACCAGGCTGTGAAGACTGAATCTGCAATAGGTAAGCAGCTTGGTGTGAAGAAATCAACTGTGGGAGCAATTATTAGAAAACGGAAGACATACAACACCACTGATAATCTCCCTCGATCTGGGGCTCCAAGCAAGATCTCACCCCATGGGGTCAAAATGATCACAAGAACGGTGAGCAAAAATCCCAGAACCACACTGGGGGACCTAGTGAATTACCTGCAGAGAGCTGGGACCAAATTAACAAAGGCTACCATCAGTAACACACAATGCCGCCAGGGACTCAAATCATGCAGTGCCAGACGTGTCCCCCTGCTTAAGCCAGTACATGTCTGGGCCCGTCTGAAGTTTACTAGAGAGCATTTGGATGATCCAGACGAGGATTGAGAGAATGTCATATGGTTAAATGTCAATTTGTCGTGTTAAGCCCTATTCGGACGGGATTAGATTAACATGGGGACGTCGGGGTAAAGTCATTTTACATCAGGACGTCTGTAATATTAATGGTCAATTCGCACGGGATTAAGACATCTAAGTAAAACTAGCAGAAGTGGGAGGAGTAACTCGCTTTACACACCATGGTAACCTCTGTGTCGTCATGTGCGTATGACGTTGCTGTTATCACGTGAGCAAACACACATGAGCGCCAGTCTGAACTCTGTCTACAATATAATGTTTGTTTTAATAAACAGTTAGATCTGTTCTTGGATTAGATTCTGATTAGATACTGATTGGATTGTGTTGGTAATAGACACTTTCCTAGAGCTAAAATAAGTGTTGTGCCTCTAATAAGTGCTTTTGATCTTCTTTTTGTTTTAAATGATATGCGGAAAATACTGGAGGTTTGCCACATAGTTGTCCCTCCACCTACAACGCAACCGAATGCTTCAAGCGCCTCAAAGCTCGCAAAATGCGTTTTTAAAAAAAAATTAAAAAGGAAATGATGGAATTTTACCTCACATTTTTACAGCGGGTCTATTCGAACGGGATTAGTATTACCCCAGGTCATTTTTCAGGACGTTTTTACAGAAGGTAAAAGTCTTGGTAATTTTTACTGACATTGTCCGTAATGACTACCGAGATGGCACATTCGGACAGGACTAAAATCACAGATAACCTCTGGTAAAAATTACTTTACCCCCACGTCCCCATGTTAAACTAATCCAGTCCGTATAGGGCTTTTGAAGGAGAAAGAATGCGACCATACCTGCTGTGAAGCATGGGGTGGAAACATCATGCTTTGGGGCTGTTTGTCTGCAAAGGGACCAGGACGACTGATCAGTGTAAAGGAAATAATGAATGGGGCCATGTATCATGAGATTTTGAGTAAAAACCTCCTTCCATCAGCAAGGGCAGTGAAGATAAAACGTGGTTGGGTCTTTCAGCAAGACAATGATCCCAAACACACCGCCTCGGGCAACAAAGGAGTGGCTTCGTTAGAAGCATTTCAAGATCCTGGAGTGGCCTAGCCAGTCTCTAGAGCTCAACCCCATAGAAAATCTTTGAAGAAAGCTGAAAATCTGTGTTGCCCAGCGACAGCCACAAATCATCACTGCTCTAGAAGAGATCTGCATGGAGGAATGGGCCAAACTACCAGCAACAGTGTGTAAAAACCTTGTGACGATTTACAGAAAACGTTTGACCCCTGTCATTGCTAACAAAGGGTATATAACAAAGTACTGAGATAAACTTTTGTTATTGACCAAATACTTATTTTCCACCATCATTTGCAAATACATTTTTAAAAAGTCAGACAATGTGAAGAACTTGCACAATTGGTGTATATATATATAAATACACACCGATCAGGCATAACATAATTACCACATTAGGTAGCAAGTCCTCAAAGTTGATGTGTTAGAAGCAGGAAAAATGGGCAAGCGTAAAGATTTGAGTGAGTTCGACAAGGGCCGAATTTTGATGGCTAGACGACTGGGTCAGAGCATCTCCAAAACTGCAGCTCTTGTGGGCTGTTCCCGGTCTGCAGTGGTCAGTGTCTATCAAAAGTGCTCCAAGGAAGGAACAGAGGAGACCCGACGACAGGGTCATGGGCGGCAAAGGCTCATTGATGCACGTGAGGAGCGAAGGCTGGCCCATGTGGTCTAATCAAACAGATGGGCACGTGAACAACAGAACTGGACCACGGAGCAATGGAAGAACGAGGCCTGGTCTGATGAATCACTTTTTCTTTTACATCACTTGGATGGCTGGGTGGTGTGTGTGTTGCTTTTCTAGGGAACACATGGCACCAGGATGCACTATAGGAAGAAGCCAAGCTAGCAATGTTCTGCTGGGAAACCTTGGGTCCTGTCATCCATGTGGATGTTACTTTGACACGTACCACCTACCACGCCCTGCCGCAAAGCAAAAATGGTTCAGGAATGGTTTGAGGAGTGCAACAACGAGTTTGAGGTGTTGACTTGGCCTCTAAATTCCCCAGATGTCAATCCAATCGAGCATTTGTGAGATGTGTTGAACAAACAATTCCGAACCATGGAGGCCCCACCTCACAACTTACAGTACTTAAAGGAGCTGCTGCTATCTTGGTGCCAGATACCACAGCATGCCTCGACGGGTCAGGGCTGTTTTGGCAGCAAAAGGGGGGCCAACAAAATATTAGGAAGGTGGTCATAATGTTTTGTCTGATCTGTGTACTGTATATGTATACTAGGGCTGAAACGATTAGTCGACATTGTCGACAATAAAAAATTCCTGCAATATCGCAATTTGACCGCTACGGCGCTGTGGCGCTAGAGTGTAATGCAGCCTTTACAAATGCTATTGTGGTAGAAGAAAACAGCGCAAATTATGACAGAGTGCAACCGAGAGTTCTCCAGCTGAAGCTAAATAATTAGTGGAAAATCTCTTTATTAGAGATGGCATTACTAATAATATAGTAGTAATAATATTAATAAAATTGGTTAAAGTGTAAATAATAATTACAGAAATGTGATTTATTTTGGATAGAATAAAACTTGATCGAGCTTGGGAGTCCTTATTGTAACACTATGAGGTCTTATCACTTTTCAGATGATCCTTTATACCCGCATATGTACGTCACTCACAATACAGAAAAAAAGATCTGTCGCTACTTGTAGTTTGCTGGTCTAAACTGACCCCACTAAACCCATCAAAACAGGCCAGCCTAACCAAAATGTCCAGCTGACCACCATAAGTCTGGTTTCAGCTGCAACGCTCCCGTTGAAAACAATGCACACTTTTCAGAGTAAACTACACTACAGCAGGGTAAAATTATAAAGCTGACCATAACAAATATTATTTCGCTGTTTTCTCCAACAGCACCTTTCTATTGTGTTTTTCACGACTTTCCAGAAGAGGAAAAAATTAAGAGTGATGGATCGTGACAGACAAAGAGAGAAAGATGTCAAATGTGCAGTCACTCCCTCAGCAGCTCTTTTAGAAACTCCCTCACAGCAGTGTGGAATAGGTCATTATTATTATTTTGCCAAGGTAATATAACACATAGTATAACACAAATGCAATGCAAGTATAACACATAATATACAGTGGGTACGGAAAGTATTCAGACCCCCTTACATTTTTCACTCTTTGTTATATTGCAGTCATTTGCTAAAATAATTTAAGTTCATTTTCTTTTTCATTAATGTACACACAGCATATTTATTATAAAAGAAAAACTGAAATATCACATGGTCCTAAGTATTCAGACCCTTTGCTCTGTATTTAGTAGAAGCACACTTTTGATCTAATACAGCCATGAGTCTTTTTGGGAAAGATGCAACAAGATTTTAACACCTGGCCATGGATTTGGGGATCCTCTGCTATTCCTCCAGCAGGTCATCTGGAGGTAAACGTTGGTGGACAGCCATTTTCAGGTCTCTCCAGAGATGCCCAATTGGGTTTAAGTCAGGGCTCTGGCTGGGCCATTCAAGAACAGTCACGGAGATGTTGTGAAGCCACTCCTTCATTATTTTAGCTGTGGGCTTAGGGTCATTGTCTTGTTGGAAGGTGAACCTTCAGCCCAGTCTGAGGTCTGAGCACTTTGGAGAGCACTTCGTCCAGGATATCGCTGTGCTTGGCAGCATTCATCTTTCCCCTCAATTGCAACCAGTTGTCCTGTCCCTGTAGGTGCAAAACACCCCCACAGCATGATGCTGCCACCCCCATGCTTTAATGTTGGGACTGTATTGGACAGGTGATGAGCAGTGCCTGGTTTTCTCCACACACCGCTTAGAATTAAGACAAAAAAGTTCTATATTGGTCTCATCTGACCAGAGAATTGTATTTCTCACCATCTCGGAGTCCCTCAGGTGTTTATGACAAACTCCATGCAGGCTTTCATGTGTCTTGCACTGAGGAGAGGCTGATGGTTGACTTTCTATAACTTTCTCCCATCTCCCGACTGCATCTCTGGAGCTCAGCCACAGTGATCTTAGGGTTCTTCTTTACCTCTCTCACCAAGGCTCTTCTCCCCTGATAGCTCAGTTTGGCCGGGCGGCCAGCTCTAGGAAGGGTTCTGGTCATCCCAAGCATCTTCCATTTAAGGATTATGGAGGCCACCGTGCTCTTAGGAACCTCACGTGCAGCAGAAATGTTTTTGTAACCTTGGCCAGATGCCTTTCCACAATTCTGTCTCAGAGATCTTCAGGCAGTTCCTTTTGACCTCATGATTCTCAATTGCTCTGGCATGCAGTGTGTGCTGTAAGGTCTTATATAGACAGGTGTGTAGCTTTCCAAATCAAGTCCAATCAGTATAATGAAACACAGCTGGACTCAAATGAAGGTGTAGAACCATCTCAAGGATGATCAGAAGAAATGGACAACATCTGAGTTAAATATATGAGTGTCACAGCAAAGGGTCTGAATACTTAGGACCATGTGATATTTCAGTTTTTCTTTTATAATAAATATGCAAAAATGTCAACAATTCTGTGTTTTTTTGTCAATATGGCGTGCTGTGTGAACATTAAAGAGAAAAAAATGGACTTTAACAAATGATGATTTTAACAAATGGCTGCAATATAACAAAGAGTGAAAATTTGAATGGGGTCTAAATACTTTCCATACCCATTACTGTATAAGATACGTAGAGTGTTATAAATGAACATTACATTTTTTTTAAAAGAAGAAAATATAAAAATGTTGCTAGATTTGCAGTGTTATTTATTGCAATATTGTGTGTTATTTTTAAGGGTAGCTAGTTTGAAGCCTGGCTTACTGCTGTGCGAGTGCATATATAAAACTATTTATGAGCGTGTAAGTGTGTGTCACATAAAAATAAAAATAAAAAAACCTTGTGCCGGGAATGTTCATATTACAACTGCATAAGAAAATCAAGTGTTTTCAATTAGAGCTGGCGCTCTACGTAAAGACACTGAACTCAGTGCTCAGAGCTGCAGTGTGTGTGTGTGTGTGTGTGTGTGTGTGTGTGTGTAAACCCATCTGCAACACATCCCACATACAGTAGATTCATACAGCATTCAACAGTCATAAACAACATCAGGACACTCCACATAGAAGTTCACTTGTCAATTTTTCCATTCATTTGGATTACAACATTTTTACATAAACAACTAACAAACGTAATGTAATGCATATTTGTCAGACACAAAAATAAAACAGGTAAGATTTCCGTACTCCAAAAAATAACTAAATCATGGCATAGTTTATTTTTAATTATCTGCATCTATTTGATTTTATTTAAATAATCCTTTTTTATATGCAGTTATTCAAAAGGATTAAATTAGAATCGGCATACATCTGTTAATTTCATTCAGTTAAAAGATATCAGGGTTCAAACGATATTTCTGAGCCATCGGATTTCAACAAAATTGAAGATGAACGGAGGTCTGACGGGTGTCGAACGGAATTAGGGTGAGGAATTAATGAGAGAATTTTCATTTTTGGGTGAACTAACCCTTTAATATATTAAACATTTGCAGTTTTTCATTATTCACATAGTCAAAGGAAAATTTTATTTAGAATACAGACTTTCTTCTTTAGCTAAAAGCTTGAAACTGTAATTCCATAATCTTTATATTTTACCAAATATGCTGTTTATAAATGCAGATCCATAAAAATATGCCACAAAAACAAATCAAAAAATCAAACGCTAATGCAAAATTTAACGCTAATGCAAATTTTTTAATCTTTTCTAGCTCCACATGTTTCAGGCTGTTTGTCTGTTTAAGGTTGAACAGTCTGAGTGCCGCTCGAGGCTTCAGACACTGAGTCTCTTTCAAAGTGTCATTTGAAGAGAACAGATAGTGTATGTTTCTTTAGCTGGCTCTCTAGGCGCTCTGATTATTCAGCTCTGATTATTCTGATTATTCAGCTCATAATGTTTGACTGAGAAAACCACAAAGACAAGAAATTTCAAAAACACTATGAGGCCAAAAGTATTGGGACACTCCTCCAAATCATTGAATGCAGGTGCTCCGATCACTTCCATGGCCAAAGGTGTATAAATCAAGCAGTAGGCATGCGAACGCTTCTACAAACATTTGTGAAAGAATGGGTCGATCTCAGGAGCTCAGTGAACTCAAGCGTGGTACCGTGATAGGTTGCCACCTGTGCAATAAGTCCATTTATGAAATGTCCTCACTGTTAAATATTCCACAGTCAACTGTTAGTGGTATTATAACAAAGTAAAAACAATTGGAAACAATCAATCAATCAATCAACTTTATTTATATAGCGCTTTTACAATCACGATTGTGTCAAAGCAGCTTCACAGTGTCAAACAGGATAATATTGCGACAAAATTAGATTTGGAAACAACAACTCAGCCATGTAGGCCACGTAAAATCAAAGATTCTCAAAAATCTCAGCTGCTGAGGCACACAGTGCCAACTTTCTGCAGAATCAATACCTACAGACCTCCAAGCCTTACATCACTAAGTGCAATGCAAAGCGTTGGATGCAGTGGAGTAAAGCACGCCGCCACTGGACTCTAGAGCAATGGAGACGTGTTCTCCGGAGTGACCAATCACGCTTCTCTGTCTGATAATCCGATGGACGAGTCTCAGTTTGGTAGTTGCCAGGAGAACAGTACTTGCCTGACTGCATTGTGCCAAGTGTAAAGTTTGGTGGAGGGAGGATTATGGTGTGGGGTTGTTTTTTAGGGGTTGGGCTTGACCCCTTAGTTCCAGTGAAAGGAACTCTTAATGCTTCAGCACACCAAGACATTTTGGACAATTTCATGCTCCCAACTTTGTGGGAACAGGAGGATGACCTCCTCCTGTTTCAGCATGACCAGTGCACAAAGCATTGGTTCATAAAGACATGGGTGAGAGTCCTGACCTCAACCTGATAGGACACCTTTGGGATGAATTAGAGCGGAGACTGCAAGCCAGGCTTTCTCGTCTGACATCAGTGCCTGACCTCACAAATGAACCTCAAAACAATTTTTTTTTAAAACATAAAAATATAAAAAAATATATTTATGATTTTATATATAATATGAAAGAATCATGATCTGAAAAATCATTCTGTATCCTTGTCTGTAGCACAAACGGTGCTAGATCAGTTAGAGCTCTTATACTGGAGGAAAGCAGTTGAGTAGATGATGATGATGAAGATAATCACTCTTGATGATTTAGGACGAGAGCGGCTACATGGTGCAGCTGTGCGAAGACAAACTGCCTTCCTCTCGCTCTGATTCTGGGAAAATATCCCTCAGAAGAACCAGATTGGACTCAGGCCATTTATGACTCATGATTGACTCTCAACACTCACAATGTTGAAGCACTGCATTTGCTGCAGAGGTCACCAAGACGGAGAGAAGCGAGTCACATTAGGTCGATTCAACATGCACCATCCTCTGAAATTGTGAACAAAACTACACAAGGTAAAGGACATGTTGATCTAGACTACAGGCTCATGTAGTGAGGATAATCATGACCACATTGCGTTTTGTGCTAAGAGCATCAAAATTCAAATGACATTTATAAGTCAATTTTCCAAAACGTCAATCACTAGTGTTTCAGATATGTGACGGTTGTGTTTAATTTTGTACAATAATCAATTGTAGTGTTGTTTGCATCACCACTTGACGTCCTTGAGTCCTGAAGAAAGCACTCTGGGTCAGACATGATCAGGGTTCTTCACACAAAACACACACTTTAGTAAAATAGCTAGAGATTTCGACAATTCATGATGACAGATGTTGACACCTGACTCCCTGGAGTAACTTTGGCATGTTTGATAAAAACATCAAACTACACTGCCAATCAAAAGTTTAGAATAATTATGGGTTTTGAATGTTTTTTGAAAGAAGAGTATCCTCACCAAGGCTGCATTTATTTGATCAAAAATACAGTAAAAACTGTAAATCTGTGAAATATTATTATCATTTAAAATAACTTTTGTAAAAATTGTATTGCAGTTTACAAACACAAAAATGAAGCAGCGCAAATTATTTTCAACATTGATAATAGGAACAATTATTAAACTGAGAACCAATAATAACTGGTACTAATTGATCATCAATCCTCATATCAGAATGATTTCTGAAACGGGACACTGAAGACTGGAGTAATGATGATACATTCAAGCTTTGATCACAGGAATAATCTACACTTTCCTATATATTCACAGAGAAAACAGCTATTTTAAACTGTAATAATATTTCGCTATATCACTGTTTTTACTGTATTTTTGGTCAAATAAATGCAGGCTTGATGAGCAGAAGAGACATTTTAAAATAGAAATTATCCAGGACTTTTGACCGGTAGTGTATACAGAAAATGTTTACTCCTTTTTAAATGATCATAAGCCTATTTATTTTGCTATCCTTATTATAAACGCATATATGGTTTATTTAATTGTATCCATGTTTTCAGAACAGACCTGTCACTCAAAACTGGGTTGTGACCACTGAGATCTATACATAACTCTATATAGATCAGTGGTTGTGACCCACCAATTGAGAAACACTGATAACTAGATATATTTGGTAACACTTTACAATAACTCACGCTATGAAGCATTAATAAAGCATTAGTTAATAGTTAGTTCATCATTTATAAAGCATTAACAGACATTAATAGGCAGTTTATAAATACAACTATAAATGCTTTATTCTTGATTTATAATTTTTTATATCTAATGTGTTTAATAATTGTATTTCCCTACTTTATAAACGATCAATTTATCGTTTCTAAATTAAGTATTACATTATTTACAGAGCAGTTATTTAGAAGTTGTCAGTGGTTCATATGATCATTTAGAAAGTGTAAGTAAAGGGTTAATTGACTATTTAAATTTACATTTATACATATTATTTATACATATAGTAAGAGTTACTCAGTGTGTTGATAAATGCTTTATTAACATGTGTTCCTACTGTAGTTCATGATTAATTCAGGTAGTTATAAAACATTTAGTAGTTGTCAGTTAACTATTTCTGTGAGCTCATCTAAAGTGAGGACTATTTATGTCTCGTAAGGCTTTTACAAAGACTCAGTTCTCTTCTGCATGGCTGTTCTCTAATGTTTTAAAGTCAGTACTGTTTTGACACTGCAAAGTATTTTATTATTTTATTATAATAATTGTATTTGTTGTATTTGCCACTCCTGTAATCCAGTGTAATCCACTGGTACCTTTTTTTTTTCAGCAATGTTTACACTTTACATAAATGTATTTTTATATCAGATCGCAGAGCCTTAGTTTAATTTGACTGCAGTTATGGTTTCTGATGGTCTACAGGAATAATATTTTCTATGACATTAAAGAGATTTAATTTAAATTTGCAACCTATACGACTCTATAGGTCTTTTTTCAAGCACCTTATTACGACCTATATTTCCGTTTTAAAGTAATGCGCCCTCTAGCTGGCGTAAAAATAATGACAGTGTCGTGTTACGTTTGACGTCATGAAATGACGTATGACTGTCATTACCAATCAAAATGCGTGTTCAATTTAATGCAATATGTGGACTTTTTACCACCATTTGTCTAATTTTATTTAGCAAAAATACTTTTTTTTTTTTAATTTAAAACTAGACCCATTCCTAAACCTACCCAGTGATTTATAGTGCATACACACTTTATGAGCACATGTGTTCCCTGGGATCAAACTCACGATCTCATGATCACATGTTGTTGTTGTGTAGTGCAATGCTTTAAGTGTGTAGTTATTATAAAGTGTTACCAAATTTGAATATAGTTGCCCAGTAATCAAGCAGTCTGGAGCAAACCCAAATTATATGAGCCAAGTCTGCTCTATCAGAACAACATCGTTCACACGTGTCTTCTACATTAAGGTCTAACGTACTGTAATAAAGTCTGTGGAGGACCTTAACCTGAATTCAACCTCAGCAAGTACAGGAGGTTGTTCTGTTCATTCAAGTTTCATCTGATATATCCACTGCCAGATCCTTTGTCCAGTCTGCACAGATTTGATCTAGATTTTATATTTTTTAAAACACTGCAAAAATGCAGTTCTTACTTCTACTACTTAGTCTAAATATCAAAAAAATCTTATATTAAGAAACATTTACTAGACAAGTAAAAATTAATGTCTTGTTTTGGGGAAAAATAACTCAAAATGAAGAGAGTTTTTGCTTAAAATAAGATAAATAATCTGCCAGTGGGGTAAGCAAAATAATGTTGTTTTAAGATTATTTTGCTTACCCCATTGGCAGATTATTTATCTTATTTTAAGCAAAAACTCTCTTCATTTTGAGTTATTTTCCCCCCAAAAAAAGACAATCACTTTTGCTTGTATAGTAAATACGTCTTGTTTTAAGATTTTTTAGATGTTTGGACTAAAAACAAGACAAAAATACTAAGTAAGAAAAGCATTTTTTTGCAGTGAATATTATATACATTAGAAATGACTCCCTTCATATGAAATGGAATATTTAAAATTGCGTCCAATCCTTTACTGGGAGGAATGGAGGGATAAGTGGGACAATAATTTTGGATTAGATGACGAACTTGAAAATCTCTAAACGTGTGATCTTGGCAAAATCTCAAGAATTGAGAATTGACAATAATGTAAAATGTGTACCTTGAATGCAATGTAAGTCGCTTTGGATAAAAGCGTCTGCCAAATGCATAAATGTAAATGTAAATGAGAGAGTGGAGAATTGGGAAAAAAAAACAATCATCAATAAAAAGATTTGACAAGACCTAAATGTTTGGCCACTGGCCAAATGAGCTGGAAGGAATAGGTGATCTATTCAGGGCTGGCTAGAGAGAAGTCTTTAAAACCAATACATTGTCTGAACTGAAACCAAATCTTAAGGGTGTTTGCTACAACTGGGCATTGAGTATACAATGAAATACCAAGGGGCCATTCAGATAAAGCTAAAACAGGAAGAGATGATGAATTACATGATTTTGCCTCTGAAATACACCAGACATCATTGGGGTTCTTAAGCCAATACAGTACTTTTGTAGCCTGGATGCCAGCCGAATTTAGCCCCGCCCATAAAATTTGAGGTCAGGCAGTTCGGTCTGGACTCGATCCATTGAGGAATAATTATGCCCGAACAGAAACTGTTTGGACCAATCAAATTGTCAGGACGGGCTTTATACGTGATTGATAGATAATGCAACGTAATCATCCACTGTCACGGTTCATGAATTCACTCCCTGCGTCCCAATTCGCATACTATCCATCCTAAATAGTATTCGAAAATAGAATTAGTATGTCCCAAATCGTAGTATGTTGAAAAGAGTATTCCAAAGATTCCCGGATGGTTTACTATTTCCGGTCCGAATTCAAAGTATGGATCGATGGGCGCTCTAACGGCTGATATTGCCCACAACCCACAACGTTGTCAACAGATCTCAACTGCACACACACTGGAAGAAGTAGAAGAAGAAGGATACACACAGTATTTGCTAACACAAGCATAATTTTTGAGAATGATGCTTGTGTTAATGAACGACGTTAGCGATGCGTCGTTCATGAACGATTCGTTCTTTTTGAACTAATCTTATATATGACTGGGAATATATAATTTGTCTCAGGGAATAACGAGTTGTCTCAGAGAGCGATCTGTTCATTTTGTGTTGACCGTGCATGCGCTACAGGCCTTCAGTTCTGGACAGGATCTTCTGCTCTCGGTCTATGGGGCTGAGAGAACGAATGACTCCCGAAAACTCGAGACCTGAACTAATCAATTCTGCTTTCGGGACTTATTGGGCTGTCGCGGTCCAGATCAGACACTGATGACGGAACCAATGACTCCAACCCAAAGACAGGAGAGCTGTAAGGTTACTAATCTTTCCAGGGAACAGACGTGATTAAATGCGAGACGACAAAAGAAAGAACGACTCGGATTCGGAGGTGAAGTGAACTAACAGCAATAAAGCAATTAATGAATCAAGTTCGGCCTTTGCTGCATTAGCTTATTTATTTTTTTAGTACTAGATGTGTAGGGGAATTTAACATGTGACATTTTAATTATATTGAACCTTGGTAAAATGCAAATTTTTACGCAATTGATACTACCTGCAAGAGAAAGAAACAACAAATTCCATTTTTTGAGGTCTAGTCTAGTAATCAGATGACAAAAGATGCTTAATTATGTTTAAATATAGTGTGGTTTGGGAGGACCTCGTCGCTGCTGCCCTCTCTTACATCACCAAACCGGAAGTCATCTCATGAAATATTTTCAATGAGACTCGAGTGGACTCGGGAATAATTCCAATTCCTAATATGTTCGAGTACGAGTCAATACCAAGTCCAAGTTCATGTCCATGACAAGACCAAGACCATTAAAATATGGTCTCGAGACCGAGTCCAAGAACGAGTCAGAGTCTCGAGTATACAACACTGACCACTTCTGTCCTGATTTCTTCGAGGGAGAGGGTCGAAATAAGCTCACACAATTTACATATGAACATGACCGGAGATGATGGAAAAAAAACACATGGAGAGCGTGTGATAGAAATTATTTTTCGTCTTCAAACCAAACTTTGCTCTTCCGCTGAGAAAGCGCGCATCCCATCATGTTTGGGCATTAGGTCAGTAGGTAGAAAGCAGGCGTCGAATGCGTGTTCAACCGCCTCTTGAAGTGGTGGACAGTGGCCTAGCTCGAATCGCTTTCGACCTCATTTACAGCTGTAGTGTCGTCCACTTGTGATGCGATCGACCAAAACGCTTCTTAAAAGGCTAGTTCAACCAAAAATGAAAATTAGACCATGATTTACTCACCCTCAAGCCATCCTAGGTGTTTATAACATTCTTCTTTCAGACGAACACAATTAGAGTTATATTAAAACATGTCTTGTCTAATCCAAGCTTTATAATGGCAGTGAATGGGTGCATCCATCCATCATAAACATACTCCAAACGACTCCGGGGGTTAATAAAGACCTTCTGAAGTGATACGCTTATATACTGTATTTAAAACTAAGTAAAATATCTACCACCAGACCGCCTTCCGTATTCTCACTTATGAAGAAAGTGTAACGCCTCTCACAGTTCAAATACTTACACTACGTCCTATATCAGGTGTAAACAGGGCACATGTTTTTTATTCATACAGAATCTCTTTGTCAGTAATGGCACAGTGAGGTTCTTTAGGGTTTTTGTGTCAGGTGGCTGAGTGGTCTGACCAATAGTACTGTACGTCGCTCCAGAGTATAAGTCACATCAGTCAAAAAAGCGTAATAAATAGGAAAAAAACATATATTAGTCGCACTGGACTATAAGTCGCATTAGGACAGAAGCTTGCGCACCCGCTCGCTCTGCATAATCGAGCAGCAGAAAGAAAGTTTGAAGTGAGTGAGAAACTTGTGAGGTACTGGCGAAAAGCAGAGGTCTTTAACTGTACTGAAGAAAACAAAGAAAGCTAATGGCGGACTGTAAGCAAGATGGCCAGAGCTGGAGGAACGAGTCCAAAGATGGTGGTCAGCCACGCAAAACGAACGCTGTGTGAATCGTTCTCCGCTGCATATTTTACTACATGCAGTTTGTAATTTGCAGAATAGGATTTTCTTTATGGGGGGGCATTTTGTTTGTGTTCAATCTTTCTAAGTTGCTGTTCAGTTTTTTTCTGTTTTCAGTTAATTTTTTCAGAGGTAGACTACAGGAGCAGCATAGAGCGCCCTCTCGCGGCTATAGACGTAGCTAAATGTTTAGTCTTGTCAGTCAGAATGAACTCAATTTGCTATATAAGTCACACTTGACTATAAGTCGCAGGACCAGCCAAACTATGTAAAAAAGTGTGACTTACAGTCCGGAAAATACGGTAATAGTATTTCACATCAAAACCAAAAACTAAAGGCCGTGTAGTGTTTCTGTGTGTTATGTTAGCGTGTATGAACGCACCTCTTTGACTCTCTGGATCATGGGCTGCAGCCAGTCTGTGTTGACCTCACAGTGACTGTCCAAGAAGGTGAGGATGGAGGCCGAAGCCGCAGACGCCCCTCTGACACGAGACCGGATCAGACCTGATCAACACCAACAGACAATGGACACATTCATATAACATCACATTTACAAAATAACCAATCATTTATTACACATACTGTTACTTCATTTTCCCATAACAAACGAACGCACAAATAAAGCTCATCAGTTCACTCAGTAAATTACTGTTAAAGATCCCAGGTGGGATCCATGGAGTTATTTCGTCCATGTCTGTCAGCCTTAAGCCCATCATATATGCTTATGCTCATCTAAAACTGATTAAGCTTAAACATTCAGCAGATATACAATACAGTTCAAAAGTTTGAGGTCCGGGAGACTTTTTAATGTTTTTGAAAGAAGTCTCTTCTACTCACCAAGGCTGCATCTATTTGATCAAAAATACAGTAATATTGTGAAACATTATTACAATTATTAAAGTAACTTTTCTATTTTAATATACTTAGTATATTTTATTATCAATGTTGAAAACAGTTGCTTAAAGGGTTACTTCAGCGATTAGCATATGGCTTTGTATCAGTAGAAACCCTGGAGTATATTCAAATGATTGGGCTTTCCCCCCTCATATCCCCCTGAGAGAAGAGATTTATGCATTTTTTTTATGGAAAAATTCCTCAGATGACGCAAATTGACGATATTTGCATCATAGGAGGAATGTTTGGCCAAAGGCTAAAGACTACAGCCAGCAGAGGGAGCCATTTCCGCATGTTTTGAACCCGCGCATGGGGGATGGAGATCACACTCACAGCTCAGCTTGCTGCTACAGGCACTCATTTAAACGGAGATATGCTGAGCAATGTAAGTATTTTAACTTCTCAAATTAATTTCTATGAAAGTTAAGCTTGCAAAGGCATGAACTGAAACGCGACAGACTGAACACGCGTTGTGAATGTATGCCGCGAGTGTAGTCGCGATTACCTCAGCTGTCATCACGAGAGCTCATCAGCTCATTAATCTGACTCCTGCAGTTAGTGCTCAGTGCTGTGATACTCGCGCGGTGACTCACTCATTATATTGAACAGACACGTTCAGTTTTTAATTGTAGTGTCTTCTCCAACTCAGTCACAGTAATCCAGTTGGTGGCTTTGGGAATGGCCTCACAGGGCAGCGAAGCATTCTGGGAATTGTAGTCTTTCATCCCCATGAGACAAAAATACATTTTCTGTCTTTTCTCAGTCTAGAAAGCACCAAATTCAAAACCCAGCGCTGAAGTACCCCGTTAATATTTTTTGGAAATCGGGAAATCGAGCATTTATTTGCAATAGCATTAGTCTTTAATCCATTTTTTAAAGGGGTACTTCAGCGCTGGGAAGATATATCTGTATTTAAACTGGGTCATTAATGTAGTAGAAATGTGAAATTATTTTTGAATTTGGTGCCTTCTAGACTGAGAAAAGACAGAAAATGTATTTTTGTCTCATGGGGATGAAAGACAACAATTCCCAGAATGCTTCGCTGCCCTGTGAGGCCATTCCCAAAGCCACCGCTACTTGATTATTGTGACTGAGTTGGAGAAGACACTAAAAACTGAACGTGTCTGTTCAATATAATGAGTGAGTCACCGCGCGAGTATCACAGCACTGAGCACTAACTGCAGGAGTCAGATTAATGAGCTGATGAGCTCGTGATGAGAGCTGAGGTAATTGCGACCACATTTGCGGCATACATTCACAGCGCGTGTTCAGTCTGGCGCGTTTCAGTTCATGCCTTTGCAAGCTTAACTTTCATAGAATTTAATTAGAGAAGTAACATTGCTCACCATAGCTCCGTTTATATGAATGCTTTAGCAGCGAGCTGAGCTCTGAGTGTGATCTCCATCCGCCATGAGCGAGTTCAAAACATGCGGAGATGGCTCCCTCTGCTGGCTGTAGTCTTTAGCCTTTGGTCAAACATTCCTCCTGTGATGTAAATATCGTCAATTTGCATCATAGGAGGAATTTTTCTTTATTTGAATTAATCCTGAATCTAGATCTGAACCCTGAATTATTTAAATACCTCTCCAATAATTGTACAGCATTTATGTATTTATGACGTTAAATTTGAACTTTTATCTCAGTATATGAGCGCATCTTCACTCCACTCATTTCACACATACCTTCCCGGCGTTCATTTCTTAGGCAGCGAACCTTTGGGATCTGAGAGAGCAGTCGGCAGTCTTCAGCTAGAGAGAAGAGAGAGAGAGAGAGAGAGAGAGAGAGAGAGAGAGAGAGAGAGAGAGAGAGAGAGAGAGAGAGAGAGAGAGAGAGAGAGAGAGAGAGAGAGAAGAGAGAGAGAGAGAGAGAGATCAGATTTCCCAAAATGCACCAACAAACATCCCAAGGGCGTATGCAGTACACTTGTACATATCAACATGATAATTTTAATAGACGTTTAAGAATGTACCACACAAGATACGCATAAACAATCGTGAATGAAACAAACACACACAAACACAACCTAAGCCGTGTCCGCGGCTGACTTTGGAGAAGGAAGGATTAATTACAGCTTGATCACAAATCAGGTAAATCTAGACCTCTAGAGGAACCGCCGTGAGAACTGAAACCACCGACGAGCCAGGAATCCACAAGCACAACTGGTTCAATTTTAATTCAATGATTTTCATTCTGTGGCTGCACTAATGGTTATTGAACATCTGCATTCTTTTGCTTATGTGGACAGAACACTAAAATAACTAGAAAATGTACAGCAGAGCACAAGGGATTATGCTATTGCTGAGTTTGCAGCTTAAATGGAATGTGATGATAGACAACAGACTTTGTGTATAGACAAAAAAATATAGTATAAAATAGTAATGTTGTGAAGGCATAACATTATGACCGATTATTGTGTTGGTCCCCATTTTGCGGCCAAAACGGCCCTGACCTGTCGAGGCTTAGACTCTACTAGACCCCTGAAGGTGTGCTGTGGTATATGGCACCAATATGTTAGCAGCAGATCCTTTAAGTCCTGTAAGTTGTGAGGTGGGGCCTCCATGGATCAGACTTCTTTGTTCAGCACATCCCACAGATGCTCGATTGGATTGAGATCTGGGGAATTTGGAGGCCAAGTCAACACCTCAAACTCATTATTGTGCTCCTCAAACCATTCCTGTACCATTTGTGCTTTGTGTCAGGGGCATTATCCTGCTGGAAGAGCCACAGCCATCAGGGAATACCATTTCCATGAAACTTGGGTGAACATGGTCTGCAGCAATGCTTAGGTAGGTGGAGCGTGTCAAAGTAACATCCACATGGATGGAGGACCCAAGGTTTCCCAGCAAAACATTGCCCAAAGCATCACACTGCCTCCGCCGGCTCGCCTTCTTCCCATAGTGCATCCTGGGGCCATGTGTTCCTCAGGAAAGTGACGCACACAAACCCGGTCATCCACGTGATGTAAAAGAAAACGTGATTCATCAGACCAGACCACCTTCTTCCATTGCTCCGTGGTCCAGTTCTGATGCTCACGTGCCACTGTTGGTGCTTTCGGCGGGGTCAGGGGTCAGCATGGGCACCCTGACTAGTCGTTGTTATGCCGCCCCATACACAACAAACTGAGATGCTCTGTGTATTCTGACACCTTTCTATCAGAACCAGCGTTAACTTCTTGAGCAGTTTGAGCTCCAGTAGCTCGTCTGTTTGATCGGACCACACGGGCCAGCCTTCGCTCCTCACGTGCATCAATGAGCCTTGGCCGCCCATGACCCTGTGGCCGGTTCTCCACTGTTCCTTCCTTGGAGCACTTTTGACAGATACTGACCACTGCAGACCGGGAACAGCCCACAAGAGCTGCAGTTTTGGAGATGCTCTGACCCAGTCGTCCATCACAATTTGGCCCTTGTCAAACTCACTCAAATCCACTCACTAAAAGGTGCTGTGATGAAGAGATAATCCACCTCACCTTTAATTCACTTCACCTCAAAATGTCATTATGTTCTCCCTGGTCGGTGTATTTTAAAATAATTAATTATTTCCTGTGATCATCATCATTATCCCAGTCTTCAGTGTCACATGATCTTTCAGAAATCATTCTAATCATGAAACACTTCTTTTTATTACCAATGTTGACAACAGTTGTGCTGCTTTATATTTGAGGAAACGCTACCATTTAAAAGTTATCTTACCTTTAAAAGGTAAGATTTTACCTTTTTTACTTTTACGAAAAAATATTGTTTTTGTTTCTCATATTCACCAAAGCTGATAATATTTGATCCAAAATACAGAAATACTTTAATATAAACAATATATAAACAGTTGCTGCTTAATAATTTTGGAACACATTTCTGTTATATTGTGTTTAGTAATGGCACATCTATTTGTATTTTTGTTTTGTTTTGGTTTAATAAGCTCTAGTACAGGACCAATTTATTCAGGGGGTTGTGGTGATGGGAAAAAAAAATACAACCCTACCGACAGTGTGTTTGTGTGTGCCGAAAAGCCCCTTATGGTTTGTATTGGGGGTGGGTGTGTGTGTGTTTTGCATGTGTTAGAGAAGGAAGGTGAAGAGGAAGAGTGGCAGATGGGGATGGGGGAGGATAAACCACAGATTACTGTGAGAACAAGAGTCAAGTCACAATCACTCTAATGCCAGATGTCATCATGATCTCATGACCACATTGACACTGTGGCTGTCAGCTAGCATGTGTCTCAGAAATGTGTGTGGACAGTTGTCGGTATTTGTTTTGAAGGAGGAAATGGGATGTGTGGAATTTATATTCAGTTATAATTAGTGGTATAATCCTGTGGTGGTTGGCAGGATTTTGCTATGCGATTGCTGAGGTGTTCGGAGTGTTTTAGCATGTTGCTTTTAAGGTTGCAAGCATCTTCTGGGTGGTTGCTAGGATGTCGCTAAGGCCCTATTAAATCCATAATCCCCCCCAATTCAGTTGTACATTTTTCCCAAATTCTATGGCACAGTTCTTGTTTGAGAAATACTTTGTCTCCTGTTTGGTGCACTTTTATTGCACCATGCTCTTGAAACAAGGTGAATGGGAGGCAAACTGAATCAGAAAACAAACTGAAAACACACTGCCACGAAGTCTGACAGAGGAATCCTTTTATTATTAGAATTGGTTTGGTCTGTTCGGTGCCCTGAAGCAGTGTACTAGCAGGAAACACCCGACCTGACTAAAAGGAGGAATCCCTTGTGAGTAAAGATGTCAGACGCCCCTCCTCCTGAAGCACCGGTGGTGGCGGGACAAGTAGAAGCGCTCACTGAGAGCCCAGAGGACAGTAGGGCACACAATATTGTGGTGTGCAATGACCTCCCAAGTCGCTCTCAGGGACAGAGACCTGACTCATGGAGATCACTTCTCTTAAGTCGGATCTCCCCTAAGCCCCCTGTCCTTATGAGGGGGAACTAGAGAGCCCATGCTCTCCTTCTGCTCTTCTCCTCAGTCAGCAGAGAGCACGAGATAGAGCATTCTCACTCGTCTCAAACTCAATCTGCGATCCCCAGCAGCAGCAGGACCCGAGCTACAGGGTGCATGGGCTCGACCCTCGAGAAAACGGGCCAAGCGAGATCAGAGTTTGCGGTGTGTAAAGCGATCGCAATGCTCACAGTCAGCCCTCTCTAGAGAGCAGACCTCGCATGCTCCTCTCCCAAACACATTATGCAGAACTGGTGTGACTCATCCCCCGTGATAAAGTGAGGGCATGATGTCACACACTTCCTATAACTCAACCCTGCCATTGCACAGACTAACTCCTGACGGATTTCACAGACACACATACATTCATCAGAATTGGTGTGTGTACACTTAGTTCAGCCATGGTGCCAACATTTATTTTGTAGTAGTGAACACCTTTGAGTTTGTGTGTATATGATGTGACGACACACTCTAAACAAATGCTTGGTTAAAAACGACCAGTGCTGGGTAATTTTGACATGTTGTTTTTTTATACATAAACACATTTGCTGCATTTTTTTGTTGATGACATTTTTCTGGGTCATATAATCTTATATTAAATGTTATTCATTTTAAATACTAATAATGAGTTACACTTTATTTTGAGGTAATGTTGTTAGAGAATAATTATATTAACAAACGCATGTACTTTGGGATAGGGTTTGATTTGAGGTTAGTTACGGTTAATTATGAACAAATTACTGTTACATTATTTAAGTATATACAGTATGTAACAACTTCAACTTAAAATAAAGTGTAGCCTAATAATGCACTCTAAAATGACTATAGATATATAGTACATTATTTTTGTTTCAAGGAGCTCAATCCATCCAAGATATTGAGGTTTTCATATATGTCCAAAATGTTATGTGCGTCATGACACAAAGACAGCCATTAAAACAAGAAAAAGCAAGTTAAAACGGTTAAAGCAAGTAGAATAAAAATAAAGATGGAGGTTTTACAATAGCAATAAATAGCGGTAACAATGCAAAAAAAGAGGACATTTAAAAATGATAATCTTCATTGAACCACTTGAGATGGACTAACTAAAATAGGGTTGTCAGATTTGCTTAACAAAACCAGCCCATTGGCCAATCAAAAATGTCTTGGTATGCTGAAGCATTAAGAGTTCCTTTGCCTGGAACTAAGGGGTCAAGCCCAACCCCTGAAAAACAACCCCACACCATAATCCCCCCCTCCACCAAACTTTACACGTGGCACAATGCAGTCAGGCAAGTACCGATCTCCTGGCAACTGCCAAACCCAGACTCGTCCATCGGATTGCCAGACAGAGAAGCGTGATTGGTCTCTCCATTGTTCTAGAGTCCAGTGGCGGAGTGCTTTACTCCACCATCCCACGCTTTGCATTGCAGTTGGTGATGTAGGGCTTGGATGAGCTGCTCGGCCATGGAAACCCATTCCACAAAGCTCTCTACACGCTGTTCTTGAGCTCATCTGAAGGCCACACAAAGTTAGGAGGTCTGTAGCTGTTGACTCTGCAGAAAGTTGGCAACTTCTGTGCACTGTGACCCTCAGCAAGCGCTGACCCTGCTCTGTGATTTGGCCTTTAGTAGTGAGGAAATTTTACGAATGGACTTATTGCACAGGTCGCAACCTATCACGTTACCACGCTTGAGTTCACTGAGCTCCTGAGATCGACCCATTCTTTCACAAATATTTGCAGAAGCGTCTGCATGCCTAGTGCTTGATTTTTATTCACCTCTGGCCACAGAAGTGATAGTAACACCTGAATTCAATGATTTGGAGGAGTGTCCCAATACTTTTGTCAATTCAGCACAACCCTAGTGAAGTATTCAGGGCCCTGGACTCGTGAACTAGGGAGCTGATTTAAGACGCACCCATAGCGTTATGTCAAACCGTGATAATAGTTAAAAAGTAGCCTGATTCCATGAGAAAACTACTGACTTGGGAACCCTGAATGAGTTGCACGCCTGAGTTTAATACATTTAAATTTAGACATTTAAATCAGTAACCCTAAGTATAAACTGCAGCAATAATAACACTTTCCTCAACTAACAGCACTAAAAGGCAATGAGATATAAAGTGCGAAAAGCAAGAAATCTGCTAAGTGTTTGTGATGATCCGCATGTGTCCTAAGATATGCCCGTCACATGGTCCTGCTGAAAAAAGCAGAGATCAGGCGTGCTAAGACTAGCGTTAACAGGATTTAAAGGTGCAGTTAAAATCCTGCTTTACCCTTCAGAACAGTAAAGCTCATTTGCAGGTTTAGGTGACTGTGCAAACAGATTCTCCGGCCGGAAACGCTGCTTCTACAGCATGCAGTCTGGCAGCGGCTCAAACTGGTGTGGTGACAGCTGCGAGCTGGCACCTTCGGGGCTAATTTGTTAGAGATAATTACAATGAATAAACATGGCCATTCACAAATACACACAATAACCGGATCAGGACGGCTGGCTTAAGCTAAACCTCCAAGCTCCTCGCCACCACGATCAACCCCTCCCGTCTGCATGTGTATGGATCTGCTATTGGATGGGCACTCATGGCTTGGCTGGTTAGCCTCAGCTGGTAGATGCTGTAATCACACTATGTGGGGAAAGAGAATCTTACTTCATTGATAGCAATCCAAAACTTTCTTTGTATGTACACATTGCAATGATTTTGACAACATTTTACAATAATATTCAGTTTGTTTCTGCTTGTAATGTATTCATTATTAATTATTATTGTTATTAATTGATAACAAAAACTGTGAAAAGAATAAACTTTAGTGCAAACTGAATGTAATATTTTCAGACACTTAATATATTATAGTTTAATTTGATATCAAGTTCTAGTTCTTTTTTGACCCACTTAAGTACATATTTATATGTCATTTCATAATTATATCACCTTTAAACTATATGGTTAAAGTGTACTACTACGATTGTGTAATATATCAAAATATTTACTTACAATATCAATAGGTAAAGTAATTATTCAAAATCAAAGGAGTTCGGCTGACAAAAAATTGTCTCAGAAGTTGATGCATTAAAAATCATAAACTGACAATGTGTTTTATTTTAATTTTTAAATTTAAAATAAAGTTTGATAAAATAACAAATACATTTTTTTGACAAACATGAACCCAAATGGGTAGTTTTTTTTATCAGTGGCTAAATCATTCAGATCTGCAATCTGGCCTATAAATCAGACAGTATCACTCATAAAACCTGGCTCATATTGTAGTTTATCCAGCAACAAACTGAAAGCTCATCTAAATTACTGCGGGGCTCTCTGTTCTGCCAACAACCTCAGAATAAACTCAGAGCTGCGCTCCTCCATCCAGATGTACAGAGCACCAAATATTTCACAGACCCTGATGACAATGTTGAATATACAGTTCAAGACACTAGCCGCATTTCCATTACAGATTTGCGCAAAACTTTTGCGATATTTTCTGAATGTCCATAAAAAACTATTGCGAAATGGCAGCGTTTCCATTAGTCGCAGTTATGCCACTAAAATGTATTATTTTCCTCTCGCGATAGGTCATTCCAAATGGTAGGTCATGCCATAATAATCCATTATGGCACCTATGTGGTTTGTATATCCCATTAACCGCACTAGCCATTATTTTTATTGGAAGGAGATTGGGGGGAGTGTGTTGTCCAAGCATTAATGGCAATGAAAGCCCCTTACTTAAGCAGCAGGTAAATGAGGTGTTTGTGGGTGTTTCTCCCTCATATCTGCTTTAAGGTCTTCATGATAATGTGGCATTTCTGTGTTTAGAATCCAGTATTCCTGTAATTCTATTGTCTTTTATGAGTTTAGTAAAGAACTCTGTCTCGTCTTCTGTCCAAACAAACCGTCATCTGTAAAGAATGATCGACTTTTACGTACGCCAGGTTATTGTGACGCATTGCCACATATAGAGAAGAGCGAAATGTTTGAATTTGCGGGGAGGTAACTAAAAGTTTTTTTTACCAATTTGTTATTTTGGCTTGACATTTAGTTTGTTTAAAATATGAACTGCATTTAGAAATGCCTTTGAAATGAAAAACGTTGCGTTTAATAAATAGTGCTTGCGGCACTGGTGCGGCGTCCTGGGGATGCCAGCTAATGAAACAATTGTGGCTATTTCCTCCCACGCCTGTTTAACAGATGCTATTTTGGGTGGGTTTCTCCCATCCCCATACAACACAACTTCTCTGTCTTTCACTGCTCTTACAAGAACATCAGTCTCCTCGGCTGTGAACCGCTCCTGGCGTGCCCCTGGTAAATACGCCATAATAATAGCAACCCATAATGGAACTTGCGCACCTGCTTTTAAAGGGAATGTTGGATGCCGCTCTGATTGGTTTATTCACGTTACGCCCAAACCACACCTATGAATAATGAAGCTACTTCAGACCAACCCATTTTAGATTTGCGCCGAACGCAAGAGCCATTTATCCCGCCGGGAAAATAGCAACAGCGCCGAGACCCGCCCACAAAGTTACTTGCCCTTCACGCTTTGACACTTGCGTTTCAGATCGTTAAAATAGGGCCCTATATATAAAAGACTATATATAGACTATATATAAAAGACTATATATAGACTATATATAAAAGACTATATATAGACTATATATAAAAGGTTACCAAAATTGATGTTAGTAACAGGAGTTTGACTAAAAGTAATGACTAAAACTTGACAAAAATGCAATGACTTTTCATCGACTAAAACTATGAAAGAGAAAATGATTAAGATGTGACTAAGACTAATGAGCATTTTCGTCTGAAAACGAAGACTAAATAAAAAATGGCTGCCAAAATTTACACTGTTGCCAAGTCTACGTTTTTCCTGCGGGTTGTTTTCCATATCTGCGGGTAAAAGCAACCTCAATTATGTGATATATAGACCCAGGATTGCAAATTTTAGCAGGCAACCATGCCAAAATAACACAGATTTTACTCCCCAAATGCAATTTTTGCCCCGGAGAAAAATAAGTGAATTTGCAACTACATGTCAACTAACTCACAACTAACTAATACTAGAGTATTAAACTGTTAGGTCAGGGTTCGGGTTAGTAGAATAAGTGGACATGTTGTTGCAGAATGTTCAACAGGGACCATCAAAATAAAGTGTTACCCAATTGTTTTTTGACATAAGTACATAATAGTTAAAGACACATTATATAAAGTGGGGCCAATCAGAGTTTTGCAGTGTTATAAGACTTTTACAATCCTAAATGGATGCTGCCTTATTTGGACTTTACTTGCTCACTGTTTTACTATATGCAGCTTCAGTAAAGACTGCTCTAGAGAGGCGCATACTCCAGTGTTTGAGTTCAGAAACCCGATATAGTTCCTGTAATTCATCAGACTTGAACCCTTGAAGCAATCAGTAATGCACTGCAGTCTTATCTTATTTTCTGAGTGATCAGCTTGCATCTCTGCACGTGTGTTTGTTTTGTGAAGTGCATGTGGTTCTCATGCCAAGGACAAGAGTGTAAAGCACAGCCTAAACGCAACACATGATCTCTGTAAAGGGAAAAATCACATTTGCCAACTTTATGACTCTCTGTCCTCGGCCTCACAACATTAATCACAGCAGAGCTACAATTCTGATTGTGCCGTTTGTTTCCTCACCATGACAACAGCAGGGCTGGGCTCAGTCTTGGCTCACTGATGTACAGAGAATGAGCAATATTTATAAAGAACTGCACCGCTAATGAGCAGGAAACACTTTGTCATCATTCAGTGCTGTCATGTGTGTGTGTGTGTGTGTGTGTGTGTGTGTGTGTGTGTTTCTTTGCTCTTGTGTTGCAATGAAATGAAGCTCTACTTACGGTCAGAGCTATAGTCGTCCACGAGAATAATCTCCTGTATCAAACGAGGTGGGCTTCTCGTTAGTACACTGAAACAAAAAGAACAGGATATAAAACGGGTAATGTGTTATAAATTATAATTAAACTTTAGTGTGTAAGTTGTCCTGCACTGCTACTACAGACATGACTGAAATCTTAAAATATGCAGGTGCGGTCGGCTCTTTTTACGTGCACTAATAAGCAACCACGCAACTGCCCTTAAGACCCTAACAGCTGCCTATAAAACTATCGCATAGCAACATGCCTTGTGAAGAAGAAGTGCACGTCAGCATACTTAAAAAAGACTACTTGTTAGAATAAACTGAATGTAATCTTTTCAGACACTTAATTGAATGCTAATTGCAATTAGATGAAAATGTATAATGGTTTAAAATTAAAGGTCCACTGTGCAACTTTCCGTCCACTGGAGGGCGCCTATTCAAAACAAATACGTAGTTTGATGACGCAAAGTGTGAACGCAGCATCTTGGGAGATGTGGTCTTCACATCACAGCCGGTGGAAAATAGGACATGGGCAGAAACAAGCGGCAACCTCCCGCGATCTCTCTTGAAGCCAATACGGAAGTAATGTAAACTGCAATTCTTCAACTGGCCACTAGGGACAGGCTCCAGAAGGGAGCAGAATCTCATTGAGCCCCATGTTAAAATTCTCAACTTTAAAGCAGAAAAAAACATGTTTACAGCCTGGGACAAATTGTGGTTTTGGCTTATAAGGCTAATTTCGATCTTCATGACAACTCTGAGGGGGGTGAATTTTTTTATAACTCATTCGTTTACGTTATATAAAGCCTTAAAGTTCTGCATAATTAAGGGCGTGGTTACAAGTGGATAGCCATTTATCTGCCGTCCATAGTTATTGCGTCACCTCAGCTCCGCGCACATCCCGCCTTTTTGCCCATTTTCTGTTATCCGGGAGTGACACGCGATGACTCACTCACAAGATGGCAACGCCCAGCTCGTCTCTACTTTAAGCTTCAGAACGGCTTATCGGAATCCTATGGGTGACGTCACGGACACTACGTCCATATTTTTTTACAGTCTATGGGCAGAAATCACGTTCATGCATGTGGTTATAAACGTTACTGTAGTGTAAAGCAGAGCAGAACCGAGTGTTGTGGACCTGAGCAAAGCTGCTGGAGCGATTGTTAAACAAATACTCGCCTCGCGAATACCGGGACTTTTATTATGACGGGACGGGACACAGGTTGGGCGCCTGCACTGATCCGCTCTTCCGGTTATGATTATGAGGTAATGCAGCTCTGTTTATCATATTAGATGCATTTAAGTGTGTTTAAAACGATGTTATGACGTTACTCCGTGTGTTCACTCGTTCACACTGCTAAGAGTAAAGCGCTCCTGCCAAATAAAAGCTGAAACCGAGAGTAGCGCAGATATGACGCAATTGACAGGCGACTCCCTCAGACGCTATGCTCAGACGCCCTGGGTCATTGGTTAAAATAGCAATTTTCTCACAATTTACAAATAGTTGGAAACATCTGGGATATTGTAAAAACTCAACTGAACAAAATATATAACACTGGCCTAGTGGTTTTTGGATATTTTACTGCAAAAATACTACATAGTGCACCTTTAAATGTGTAATAATAACTCTTATAAATCCGCATCATGAGCAAAGTAAGCAAGCTAACATTTAGTACAATCTATAGATTTATTTTGAATGCATACAAATGTCATTTACGTCTTTTAGCTTGTCAAGAGATTTAAAGCACCTTTTTTGAAGAGCGTGCATGTGCGGACGTGCTTTAATACGTAAGAACGAACCTATGACTAAATCTGGAAATAAAGCAAAATAACTGAGAAAAATAAGAATTAGTCCTCAGGTGCCGTGTCCATAATTTATAGCAAAAAAATCTAGCATGAATTCGATCTCAAATTAATTCATTAAAAGCAGTTATCCACAACCTGCGTGGCATCATTAACCAACGTGGTTGAACGACAGATTTGTGACAATACGGTTTCGGGAAACAGTCGTGAGCTAGTTGATATCTTCTCCGATGTATACTATGGTAGTTAAGCGGTGAGTAACGTATTGTTGTACGGGAAACGCACCCCTGATTGGCTCCTATGCCTATGAAGCCCCTCCTTCTGAAAAGCACAATGTGCTCTGATTGGTCGGCTGGAGCAGTGTGTTGTGATTGGTCAAGCGATTCGAGCGTGTTTGGGAAATGCAAAATCATCAAAATAAGTGTACTTCAATTTTAAATATACTTTAAAGAAAAACCATTAATGTGACATTATTAAACATTAAATAATGGTTGATTAGCATTAAGCTTTGTATCAGTAGAAACCTGGGACTATAACTAAATGATCGTGCATCTATAACAACGTCAAAGATATTGTATAACATATTTAACTGTGTTTTACATAAATACATGAATTCATACCAACAAATAAAAACTTTCTGGGTTAAATCAGGTAGAAATAGCTCTTTTCAGTGTGTCTGGTACAGCTCTAGAAAGTCTGTGTGTGTTGGCTGCATTGTACCTCTTAATAGTGCGCAGCAGGGTGGAGCGCGCCTCATTGTGAAAAGTGATGATGATGCTGGTGGGCGGCAGGTCAGGGTCAAAGGTCATTGAGGAACATCTGTGAATGTAGCAAACACAAACAGGTTTTTAAATGTCACGGCTGTGCACACTGAATATGGTTGAACAATATTAAATATACTATAGATCACAACACAGACAATTGTATTGCCATAAGGAGTGTATTTAAACATGGTCAAAGATGTTAAACAGAGCTGAGCTGAACGCTGTTGTGTTCGGGTCAATTTGACCTGCATTCGATTTTCAAACTGCTTGAAAATCACTGGTTATATTATGCAGTTCTTGTTGAAATTGTGTGAATATTTCTCATTTAGGGTCATGCATGTGCAAGAGAGGTTTCGACGCATAGATGTGTTTTGGAAAGGCTGTACAAATTTTGGTGACTACGACTGTGTTAGGGGTCAAAAAATGCCAAAAATCAACACTTTGAAAAACAAAGAATCGGGTAAAAAACACAGAACCTTTATTGTAGATGTCAAAGACTAAAATATGAAATACATTATGAAGCTTAAAACACTAAACAAGTTTACTCGACATCGAAGAGTAGTCTTCAGAATCATCCATGGAAAATTCACTGTTTCTTTAGATGAGTTTCACAGTAAAAAAAAAAAAAATAAATTCTGTCAAAGGGTGTTTTCTGTTGTTAGTTTTAAGGATCTCAATTACTGGACTGCTGTGTGTGAAACCTATTTTTCCCAGACTATCATGAATTTCACTAGTAGTTATTTGCACCTAGGCAAATAGGCACAACAAGTATTCATGACAATATATATATATATATATATATATATATATATATATATATATATATATATATATATATACAACGATCAGGCATAACATTATGACAGGTGAAGTGATTAACACAGATTATCTCTTTATCACGGCGCATTAGGCAGCAAGTGAACATTTTGTCCTCAAAGTTGATGTGTTAGAAGCAGGAGAAATGGGCAAGCGTAAGGATTTGAGTGAGTTTGACAAGGGCCAGATTGTGATGGCTAGACGACCGGGTCAGAGCATCTCCAAAACTGCAGCTCTTGTGGGCTGTTCCCGGTCTGCAGTGGTCAGTATCTAACAAAAGTGCTCCAAGGAAGGAACAGTGGAGAACCGGCCACAGGGTCATGGGCGGCTAAGGCTCATTGATGCACGTGAGGAGCGAAGGCTGGCCCGTGTGGTCCGATCAAACAGATGAGCTACTGAAGCTCAAATTGCTCAAGAAGTTAACGCTGGTTCTGATAGAAAGGTGTCAGAATACACAGAGCATCTCAGTTTGTTGTGTATGGGGCGGCATAACAACAGACCAGTCAGGGTGCCCATGCTGACCCCTGACCCCGCCGAAAGCACCAACAGTGGCACGTGAGCATCAGAACTGGACCACGGAGCAATGGAAGAAGGTGGTCTGGTCTGATGAATCACGTTTTCTTTTACATCACGTGGATGGCCGGGTTTGTGTGCGTCACTTTCCTGGGGAACACATGGCCCCAGGATGCACTATGGGAAGAAGGCGAGCCGGCGGAGGCAGTGTGATGCTTTGGGCAATGTTTTGCTGGGAAACCTTGGGTCCTGCCATCCATGTGGATGTTACTTTGACACGCTTCACCTACCTAAGCATTGCTGCAGACCATGTTCACCCAAGTTTCATGGAAACGGTATTCTAATGGCTGTGGCTCTTCCAGCAGGATAATGCTCCTGACACAAAGCACAAATGGTTCAGGAATGGTTTGAGGAGCACAATAATGAGTTTGAGGTGTTGACTTGGCCTCTAAATTCCCCAGATCTCAATCCAATCGAGCATCTGTGGGATGTGCTGAACAAACAAGTCCGATCCATGGAGGCCCCACCGTGTAACTTACAGGACTTAAATGATCTGCTGCTAACATCTTGGTGCCAGATACCACAGCACACCTTCAGGGATCTAGTGGAGTCCAAGCCTCGACAGGTCAGGGCCGTTTTGGCCGCAAAAGGGGGACCAACAAAATATTAGTTCATAATGATATCCAGAGGTCTTCTTTTCTTTTTCATTGTGTTGATTTTTGGCAAATTGCATGGAAACCACTGTGGGTTTATTTGACCCCAGCACAACAGTTCTACCCACTCTTTTAACATAACAGAAGGGTTTAAATAGCCAAAATATGTAACAAATGACAATATTACCGATAGTGGCGTGTGTCTCTGATGGTGCGTTCGCTCCCCAGTCGGTCGCTCTCCTGCAGGTTGAAGGCATGTTCTCTGTAAGGATCCTCACCTGCTTTCAGCTGCTTACTCGATAGAAAAGCCTTTTCATCAAACAAGCCCAAGAGTTGAACCTGCTGCTCGACCTTTGGTGCGCGAGTCACCTGACAGACACACACACACACACACACACACACACACACACACACACACACACACACACACACACAGTACACACACACACACACACACACACACACACACACACACACACACACACAGTACACATGCTGGATTAGTGTGTGCTGAGGGACGCTGCTAATTGAAAAATGTTTCAACACTGGTCACAGAGATTAAATAGTTATACTATAATAAACAAATAACTTCACTACTGGGTCATTAATCTTTTATAAGTATCACTGTTGCTATAGCTCAAACTTAGTGTTAGGGATTAGAACAATCCCCTATAACCCCACACTGTAAAAATGGCTTTTTTGAGTTGAATTAGTAAATGTCTTGACTGGAATAAAAATCTCAGGTTGCCATTATGTTAGCAGCGGCCTATTTTGACTAACTTGTGCCAACAGAACTAAAAAAATCTCATCTTTTGTTTTGTTTTCTAGTACGAATATCTAAATATTCTTAAATCAAGATTCATTTACATGAGAAGCAAAATCACATGAGATATTAACTCTTGTTTACTGAACAATATATCAAAATTTAGCAAGTTTATGCTTAAAACAAGAAGTTATCTTACCCTATAGGCAGATTTAATCTCACTTCATTTTAATACATTTTTCAAAAAGCAAGACTTAAAGGTACAATATGTACATTTCATCGCTATTTTAAATAGTGACTTCATTCGGTCACTATTTAAAACAAAGGCGTAGCTTGATGACGCCTTGATTTCGCAGAATCATGGGAGATGTTGTCTTCACCTCTACAGCTGCCCATGTCAGACGGGACATGGGCAGAAATCGTATTCATGGATGAGCTAATGTATTAAAGATTTATTAACATTACTGTAGTATGATAGCCTAGACGCACCCTAGCAGCAGCAAATCTAATCTGCCGCGGGTGTCATCTAGCAACTCTCAATACCCTTCTGAGCTGTTTTCCTAACTCTTGCCGGGCCAATCACATCGTGTATAGAGTCGGTGGGCGGGGCCATAATGACGACGGCCGAGTTGCGTTTGCGTGCTTCTAGTAAACACAGAAACTGGCGAACGGCGGCGGTCTTTCGAATCAGCTTTGACCGCGACTCTGGAAGACTTGGAGTTAAGCTTTTCTCTGAGAAAAGAACAAAGAACGGCACTGAAGTCATTCTTAAAAAGGGAAGATGTGTTCAGAGTTTAGCTGACCGGATACGGTGAATGTTTAATCAGTCAGCGAGCTCCCCTTCACCGTCGTTGTTCCGGTTGGTGTAGCGCTATCCTATCGCGTGCAGAGGGAGTTTGAAAGACAACCATTTATCCCGCCCCACGGATTGAGCTGTCAATGGTGAGTTTCCAGACCAAACATCTTGATGTGGGTCTGGCTTGTAATGGTTCTGGCTAATAAACAATTTGGTTTTTAATGAACGACTTTCATAAACACCGCATCTGTAGGGGCTGCCATTGTTGTTTCGCAGGCTATGTGACATCAGAGCTCGAAATTGGGAGTACATCGATCTAGTACGAGTTCACGGGTGGGAAGTCATGGATATGATTGCCATTCCAGTGCACTTTCACAGGTTGAAGGTGGGAAAAACACGGGTTACGGGTTGCCTGGAACGCGGCATAAACCCTGAGTTTAGTTCTGTCCATTGTCCTGTAGTGACTTTGAGTGAAAGCCAAAGGTGTTACATCTTTGCACTCTTGCAAATCCAGTTTTTTGGATTATCTTCTTTATGTATTAATAAAATTAAACAGCTGATATTCAGATCTAGATTTCTATCTGCCTAGCCCAACGTGACAAATATCTCAAAATCTGTTTTGATTTAAGAAGCTTTAGATATTTTACTGAAAGAACAGGGAACAATTTTTAATAAGATGTTTTTTGGTTTTTTTGCAGTGTGGCTTTTCATTGTTCACTATTTTCTCTGATTTATGCTTGCTGTTTAAACTACAGTGGTAAATCACACGGGCATTCATCACATGATACTCATGACACAAAACTAAATACATTCAAATTCCACACACGCACCTAAACACACTGAGCAAAACTGAGCAAAAGAACAGATTATTTTAAGTAGAGGAGCAAACACATCATGACATTACAGTAGAATAAGTCAATAATGTTACAACAAAACCAACCTAGAAAACGGCCAAACATGCAACCATATTCATTATTCATGCAGGGAAGAGGCGAAATGGACCTAAACCGCAAAATCGTTTTTTTTTTCTTCAGTGCACTGTAAAAACATTGTCTCAGATCAACTAACTAGCGCTGAAAAAAATGTGGGTTACACTTTACTTAAGGTGTCATTGTTGCAGTGTAATTATATATTTAAGAATTGAGTAATATTAATGAACTACATGTACTTACTATAGGGTTTAGTTGAAGGTTAGTTGCATGTAATTATCCATAATTTGCTGTTATTACTATGATAAATACATGTCAAATATGAAATAAAGGACACTGTAAAAGAAACTGTTACCAAAATGTGTATTTTTTTGCCACTAGTCTGAAAAAAGACAAGTTATGGAAGCAAAATAGCTCAAAATTTTAAAACAGTGCATGACTAGAGCATGAAAATCGACAAGTTTGCCTTTAGTGTCTTGCCCTAACATAAACCATGTTCCAGAAAAACGGAGCTAAAAGAAGAACAGACTCAAGCTGTGAGACGGAGATATGGCGCTGTAGAGAGAGGCTTAGCTCAGAGCGACCTCACCTTTCATTTCTAAAGAAAGTGAAAAAAGAGGTGAAAATCCCATACACACTTTCAGAAAGAGCAGCAGGCACTTCTGGATGCACTCCAAACCTGTTCATAAACCCACTGTGAACACACACTGTTAGCTTAGATCAATAGCTTATATATATATATATATATATATATATATATATATATATATATATATATATATATATATATATATATATATATATATATATATATATATATATATATATATATATATATATATATATATATATATATATATGCATGCTGCCTGCCACTTGGTAATATTATACAAAAACATAAGTTTCTACTATAATGCCGATGATACTCAGTTATATTTCATCACGACCAGATGAAATTTCTAAATTATCCAGGATGACAGAGAGTGTTAAAAAGAAAATATACAAAATATTGGATGACCAGTCTTTTTTTTCCTATTAAATTCAGATAAGACTGAGATATAACTTGTTGGACCAAAATCTCTTAGAATATAATTTTACACTTAAAAGGATGTTCTGTTACTTCATCCTCTAGGGGGGGTGAAACACTCAGTCTCACGTCAATCTTGAGTACCTATAGAGTAGTATTGCATCCTTCATATCTCCGAAAAGTCTTTAGTTTTATTATATTTATAAAAGAAATATGGGCTGTACCGAGTCTTTCCGGAAAAAAACGAGCGCTTCGAGGCGTATCGTGTGGGCGGAGCTACAGAATGACAAGCGCAAAGTGGTGACGTCCTCAAGCGTGGAGAAGAAAACGCTACGCAGATTCAACTAGTATATATGATCCAGAATTAGATCCGGAGGCTGAAATAAATTGAACAGGAGAAACAGCAACAGCAGGACGTCCGTCTCTGTGGTATGGACTGTATTTAGTGGCCTGTCAACATTTGTGTGTCTTTACTCTCAGTTTATGAGGACATGATTCGGTTTATGGACTATTGTATGCGACTAAACCTTAGCAGCAGCAAGCAAAACGGTTTTGCACGTCAGACTAGTGTAACGTTAAACAGAGAACAACAATGGAGTAACCGTTAGCGCATTTGAATGACGAAGCACGCGATCGTGAGAACGCTAGGTTTATGTTTGGGTGGTTTTACTGACACCTATAGTGGTCAGCTAAACAAATGTATTTAGACACACACCATAGATCGCATGCTCCATTGATCGTGTCATTTACTGATGTTTACTCACGCGATGATAGCCAACAGCACAGACATTTGAAGCAGTTTAACTCACCGGCTGTTTCCAAAGCACGACCGTGAACCTTTATCGCTGAGACCACTCCGTCAAAAACACACTTCTTTGGTATGATTTGGTGAAGTCCTGTGATAGCATTGACCATGGAGATCCGCGATGTTGTGAAGCTTCCCGTCATTTCTGCGTTCAAATTGGTTCAAATGCACACTGCCTTCCCGGAATGCTGTGCTGAAGCGTTGAAGTCGCTCGACGTCACCCATAGGAATAAAGTGGAGCGCGGCGCGACAGAAGTGTTTCGCGTCATGACTGGATCTGCACCTGAGAGTGTTTATGGGCGTGCATTTCCTCTCTCGCTCTAGTCACGCACACCCTAGAAGAGCCCGTACGGCCCACACAAGGACCTTCCGCTCTATTAACGTCAAGCCGAGCCATACTCGAAAAAAACTCTCCGAAACTTGTGAGAAACCGGAAGGAGTATTTTTGACACAGAAATACTCCATCAAACGTCCAACATTAGTTTTTGAAACTTTGACTATGTTTAGGATGGGAATCCAAGTCTTTAACAGTGTAAAAAGCTCAGTATGCATGAAACAGCATTTTTTTTTTTACATAAGGTTAATTTAAGGCCATTTAATTAAATTTAGGTTAGCAATCTTAATTTTGTCCAAAACTATTAAGTTCAATTATTCTAAAATGAATATCGAACAAAAAACAAGTAATCCAGTTTAATTACAAAATTACTATCTAACAAGATTTTTTTTTTTTTATCTTACTGGCTAGCCAAAAGATGGTTTTGTTACATCCGTGGCATGCCCAAAGTAGCTGTTAATTATTATTAAAACAGCTTTAATTGTTATAAGCAGATCAATCTCTACACTTCATCATAATGGTAACCTCCAAAAACACTAACATAACACAAACGTTTAAATACCAACATCTCTTCATTTTCTCATCTTGTTAAAAATGCATAAAATTGCACTTTATATATTTACTCTGAATACAGGCCCTTTGCAAACCATGATGGGAAGTGAAAGTCCTGTTTGATTGGGTTACTTGATTAAAACATGTTATTTCAAAATGAAAACATCAAGTTATGTCAAAGAGTAAAAGTTTGAAGTCAGTTTAACATGAAGCAATTACATTTGAACCAGAAACCTAATATAATGGTGTTAACTCAAGATGAATTGCTTAAATAAAGAGAACAGCATCATACAATCATTGCAGCTCTATTCATGCAGCTGCTGGAGATCTTACCAGGTCAATAAAATATGAGCACATAACACCAATTTTATCATCTCTTCACTGTTTTCCTGTTAAGTTCCTTATCGATTACAGAGTATTGCTACTGACCTATAAGGGCCTAAATGGTTTAGCTCCTGTATATTTAACTGATCTTCTATCGCCACACAATCCACTTAATTATTTATCCATTTACTTTAATTATTTATCTAGCTAATTATTTTCCATTTGGTTTTCTGTCCCATCCTGCAGGTAGAGACTCCCCAGCGAGGACTACAGATGACGGCAATTCTGATCAACATGCACCAATGCTACATTTTCTCTTTTTCTCTACAACTTGTAATAATTACTTCAACAAGTTCATTGTATCTACCTAAAATTAATACATGTTTAGCTAACATTAAAATCCATAACTTGGACACAGATCTGATAGCAGATCATAAAATAAGACATGCATTTTCTGCAAAGCTGCTTTGAAACAATATGTATTGTGAAAAGTGCAAATAAATGTGAATTGAATAGATCTGGCAAATTTGCTGTCAGAAACAGAATCATATTTTATATTGTATTCATACAACCACACAGATTTATTGCAGATTTATGCAACGCATTTATTGCAGTTTGATGAACGGACCTTGTGTGTGTGTGTGTGTGTTGTGTGAGATTTAGCACTGGCTGTTGTATAATTTGTCTAGGTAGAAGCTATATTGTTATGTCTGTAATATTGCTTCCACTTTAGCATTGCAATTTAATTTATTAGATTTTTTTAGCATAGATTAGGGCAGCATAATTATTCAAAATTACGTTGAAGTCATGTTTTTTTTACAGTGAAATATTACTATTTAAAGGTACACTATGCAACTTTCCGTCCACTGGAGGGCGCCTATTCAAAACAAAGGCGTAGTTTGATGACGCCAAGTGTGAGCGCAGCATCTTGTGACATGTGGTCTTCACCTCACAGCCGGTGGAAAATAGGACTCGGGCAGAAATCATGTTGATGGATGCGGTTATTAACGTTACTGTAGTGAAGCAGAGCAGGACCGAGTGTTGAGGAGCTGAGCATGGCCGCTGGAGCGATTGTTATACAAACACACGACTCACGAGTAGCGGGACTTTTATTATAACGGGACGGGACACAGTCGCCGGGCGCCTGCACTTCCGCGTTTCCGGTCATGAGTATGAGGTAATGCAGCTCTGTTTATCATATTAGATACATTTAAGTGTGTTTAAAATGATGTTATGACGTTACTCTGTGCGTTCGCTCGGCGCTGCTGTGACCTGTTCACACTGCTAAGAGTAAAGCGCTTCTGCAGAATAAAACCGAGGGTAGCGCAGATATGACGCCATTGACAGGCGACTCCCTCAGACGCTATGCTCAGACGTTCCGGCTCCTTAGTTAAAATAGCAATTTTCGCACAATTTACAAATAGTTGGAAACATTTGGGATATTGTAAGAACTCAACTGAATCAAAATATATAACACCGGCCTAGTGGTTTTTGGATATTTTACTGCAAAAATACTACATAGTGCACCTTTCAATAAATTATATATAACTATATTATAATTATATCATATTATAAATATTATTATTGAATATAAAGTCATATTAAACAGAATTATTATTATATTACTTTTCTTAAATATGTATTTTTTTTTATTTAGCCATAAATAATAATAATACCTTTATTTTGTAGACATAATGATATATAGTCTTAAAAATGTTAAACCGCAATCGTAATTTGAATCAGAAAAACTGTAATTCGTTATTTAATCCCAACAACAAATACAATGAAGTCACATGGCAATGAGACTAAAAGAAATCTCTGCATGCTGCAGACATACAATGTTATTTTGTAGAATGTGTTTTCAATGTGTTCACTTGTGCTTAGTTGTTCATAAGTTGTTCAAACAGCATCATGTTCCTCTGCAGGTTGCTGTAAACGTGTGCTTCTTCTCATTCGCAGGCCTGATCAGAGTTAATGAGATGCATATGCCACTGGCTATGACTGAACACGTCTGCGGTTGGCCATATCCCCACAGCTTCAGCACACACACACACTTTCTCTGTCATTCAGGTAAGAGCACAGGAACTACTGCAGAACTTTCTTCTGGTGTCACAGTCGGCTGCAATACCAGTGATGAGAATGGATCTAAATGCAGCAGTGTAAAGGTTTATTCAACTAAACTCAAAAGAAAACACAAGACAAAGAACATGAACAGAACGTAAACGTGAGGAGAACGGACAATAAAAATACTAAAATACTAAAAAAGTTGTCTTAACCAGTGAAAAGAAGTTGCTTAGTATTCATTCTAAATTTGATTTGTAATTGTAAGTTAACAAGCATACAAGTTGCAACAAGTTAACAATGCATTCTGGGTGCATCATTCAAAACTCATCCACGGCTCCCAGCATGCATTGCGGCATAAATCATGTCACCATTGTTGAGATTCATAGGCTGATTCTTGATGTCTGTGAGAGTAAATCTCACATGAGGTCAAAGTGCTTAATGTGCAGTCGGTTTTAAACCTTATTCAGCTTTTCTGATTTTAACCGTGCTGGATTTTTTTCTAGCATCATAATAAAACTAAGTTAATAGTTTACTAATGCATATTAATATTGCTCATATTAAACTCAGTCATACAATCAGTGAATTAAACAACTACGCAATGATTCAATTCTTATACAGCAGCCGTTTAACTTAAAAAAGTAAGTAACCTGGTTGCCTTAAAATTTTGAGTTTATTGAAATTAAAAAATTTGAGTTGATACAATGAAGGGAATTTGTTTAATAAATAGAAACTCAAAATATTATTGTGTCTGAACCAAATGAAAAATGTGATAAATCATGAAAATAGCACTATTTGGCATGTTTCACTGCGTCATCAGAAATAAAACACACACAATTACCCAATATGCTTACAAAATCTTTTATTAAAATTTTAATAAAGGTTGTCGAATCTCAAAAAATGTTCCAGGTAACTTTTTTGTAAATAATTTTTTACAGTGTAACATTAAAAAGTCGTCAAAATGCCCAACTAAAGAAAACACTAATCACCATGATGGTGACATAAAAAAATACAAAAAAAATCAACACAAAATCAAAAAAACTCTAAAAGCTCAGTCAGCTGAACAAAAGATCTTAAACTGGGAGACATTCGACCTCACTCAGTTAATGGAGTTCAGTGAACTACTTCGTGTAAACGTTGAGTGAACTCAAAAACGCCGTGCAGCAAGTTGCCTTTCAATTTTAAGTTATGTCAACTTTTCTTTTTTTAACAGTGTAATTGCTTCAATCCCTTTAGTCTACGCAGTATCAATCATGATAGGAGACATCTGGTTTGTGTTGTGTGTGTCCAAGCTGTATATATCAAATGGACAAGTACAACAAAACCAAACCTGGCCATTAGCAGGACTGCACTAATATAATCAGTTCGTGCTTGGGAGTAACATGCAAATGATGCCGGGGAAAAGCTTGCGAAAGCAAATATTGCTCACTAAACAAACACTCCGCTTTGCATAAAAGGAACATCTATTAAATTCACTGTAGTATGAGAAGTGCATCTGTTACTCTTCCTAAACGCAACACAATAGAGGCTGAGAGAGATGTTTGCACTGATATTTCAGCATTCGTTCCCCTCATAAAAGGACATTAGCCGAGATTGATGCACTGCAAAAAGCCCTCAGCACAGGAGGATCCGCCACTGGCTCAGGGCGAGTATGCGTTGTGCAACAATGCTCTGGAGACACTGTCCATTTAAAATCAGCTTGAATTACTGCTTATAACTGTGATAAAGTACCCAATTGATCTCCACGGGCTATCCTTTTCTTTCAGGACTTGTAA
The DNA here is from genome assembly GCF_024679245.1 of Pseudorasbora parva. Lineage (NCBI taxonomy): Eukaryota > Metazoa > Chordata > Actinopteri > Cypriniformes > Gobionidae > Pseudorasbora > Pseudorasbora parva. The sequence goes on along the minus strand of NC_090181.1, from coordinate 42,401,018 downwards.
ATGCACTTCTGTCATTAATAGAGTGAAAAGACAGAGTGCACAATCATTTCATCTTATTTTACAGGCAGAGGTAGATCAGATATCAAAGCAGACTAACGGAGAGCGGGATTACTCTCGAGTTACTGTCCCTTCACAGCGCTCAGCTAATGGGGTTTTATGAGGACAAGGCCACCGCTGCTCAATTGTGATTAATAATAGACTCATATCTGTATTATGAGTCTAGTGACAGATGAATCTTTTAATCTGCATTAGCTCTTTTTAGAGTCGGGTCATAAAATCTACCGCCAGCCTACACTGGTGTTACCTGGTTGCCTTAAAATTTTGAGTTAATACAATGAACATTTTTTTGAGAGTTGACAACCTTTCTTAAAATATTATTAAAAGATTTTGTAAGCATTTTGGGTAATTGTGTGTGTTTTATTTCTGATGATGCAGTGAAACATGCCAAATAGTGCTATTTTCATGATTTATCACATTTTTTATGTGGTTCAGATAAAAAATAATATTTTGAGTTTCTATTTATTAAAGGGGGGTGAAACAGTTTCAGTCAATCTCACGTCAATCAAATCAAAGTCTTTAGTTTTATTATATTTATAAAAGAAATATGGAATTTACAGTCTTTCCGGAAAAAACCAAGCGCCTGGATGCGTATCGTGTGGGCGGAGCTAAAGAATGACGAGCGCGCAGCTACTGTGCGAGAGCGTCTGAAAGCTGACATCGTCATGCGTGGAAAAGAAAACGTTACCCTAATAAACCATGGCTATCAATCAGATTCAACTAATACAGATATGATCCAGAATCATATCCGGAGGCTGAAATAAATTGAACAGGAGAAACAGCAGCAGCAGGACGTCCGTCTCTGTGGTATGGACTGTATTTAGTGGCCTGTCAACATTTGTGTGTCTTTACTCGCAGTTTATGAGGACATGATTCGGTTTATGGACTATCGTATGCGACTAAACCTTAACAGTAGCAAGCAAAACGGTTTTGCACGTCAGATAGTGTAACGTTAAACAGAGAACAGCAATGGAGTAACCGTTAGCGCATTTGAATGACGAAGCACGCTTTGTGTGAACTTCCCCTAGACTAGTTTTATGTTTGGGTGGTTTTACAATAAACAAACTGACATATTGGTCAGCTAAACAAATGTTTAAACACACACCATACATCGCATGCTCCATTGATAAATTAACTGTAACGTTATACGATCGTGTCGTTTACTGATGTTTACTCACGCGATGATAGCCAACAACAGACATTTGAAGCAGTTTAACTCACCGCCTGCTTCCAAAGCACGACCGTGAACCTTTATCGCTGGGACCGCTCCGTCAAAAACACACTTCTTGTTGATTTCGTGAAGTCCTGACAGCAGTGACCGCGGAGATCCACTTTTGCGACACGACTGAAGCGATGTTGTGAAGCTTCCCGTCGTTTCTGCGTTCAAATCGGTTCAAATGCACACTGCCTTCCCGGAATGCTGTGCTGAAGCGTTGAAGTGGCTCGACGTCACCCATAGGAATAAAGTGGAGCGCGGCGTGACAGAAGTGTTGCGCGTCATGACTGGATCTGCACCTGAGAGAGTGTTTATGGGCGTGCATTTCCTCTCTCGCTCTAGTCACGCGCGCGCGCACCCTACCGGGAGAAGAGCCCGTACGGCCCATACAAGGACCTTCCGCTCTATCGACGTCAAGCCGAGCCATACTCGAAAAAAACTCTCCGAAACTTGTGAGAAACCGGAAGGAGTATTTTTAACACAGAAATACCCCATCAAACGTCTAACATTAGTTTTTGAAACTTTGTCTATGTTTAGGATGGGAATCCCAAGTCTTTAACAGTGTAAAAAGCTCAGTATGCATGAAACAGCATTTCACCCCCCCTTAAACAAATTTCCTTCATTGTATCAACATGACTTGTATCAAAATTGAAAGGCAATCAGGTTACTTACTTTTTTAAGGTCAACCAACAAAAACCAACAATTTTTTTTACAGTGTAGTGAATTTCACAAACAAATACCAAGCAACAGAGCATGCACTTTTTCAGCCTCGCTGGTTCCGAAAGTTTGACCACCCATTCATTTCTCTTAACCAGCCATCTATGAGCTAAATCAGCATTACAAACTTTGAATTTAAGCAAAAAAGTATTTGAAAATCAGACAAAAAGACTGTGTGCTTAACGGCGCCAGTGAGGGAAAGAACTACAATCCCATGAAGCCTTGCAAAAAAGCATGATCAAATTAAAAACGATGGAGGAATATAAAATGACATCCGTTTTTCTCTCATCCTAGCATTACATTATGATCACCCTCTAATTCACGCAAATGCTTTTAATTAATTCAAGGGCAACAAGTGAATGTCCTGACTATGTGACACACACCCAGGGGCGTAACTACTGGGGCCCGTGCGGCAGGGGGCCCCGCAGCGCACACGGGCCCATGCCCACATTGCAAACGGGCCCCTGGCGACAAAGTGACTCCGCAGAATATTGTGACACTCACATTTCAAATGAAAAGCACTGGTTTCAGATTTGAAAATCACACGGCTGCTGCGCTCTACCCGTCACGCTTAGGATACTGACCACCTTTTTCATCAGAGCATGTGAGCGGGGCACAGTTGCGTGACGCTCCGCTAGATATTCCGCTCTATGCAGTGAGCTCCACAATTCACTATAAAATGTGAATTATTTGATTTAAATCTAGCGATTTCAAGCTTTCTTTAGACGTATGTTTCATGTAATATCATAAATATACTGTATATCAGCATTATACTGACAACTCACTAAATGTTGGCTTTGAATATAGAGCAATTCAACTAAATATTGCCTAAAAATGATCTGTAATTATTATGAAACCACTGGTCAAATATGTTAAGTATATACATAAATGTATCATATTTTCTAGCAAGGCCTGAGAATAAAAGGTTTTAGTACAGAGAGTGTTCAGAACTCATTTCCAGGTATTCGTGCAGGTAAACACACATGTATCTGTTTTTTCCAACACTCATTGTCACACACGTGTCGCCTGCGGTTTGGAGACTGATGCTCTGTTGCCATGGAGCTACGGGACACAATTCAAGGATGCAGGATTCTCCCATCTAGTTTAAAGCATCTGCATTTTTCACATGCATGCAGATGTTCATAAAAAAATGTAAACATTGTGCGATCGAATCCTCGATTCTCTGATCCTTCTGCCCGGGTTCTTTATGGAAGCCAGCCGACTGAGAACTGAGAAGTGGAATGTGAGAACCTCGACCTGATGAATGTGGAGTCAAACTGTGAGAAGAGCTAAACAAACAGCAAACAGCTGTCCTACAGTACACATGACTCAGGTCGCCTGTCAACATCTGACTGAATCATCCGCGGTTTGTCATTTTCACTTCATGTCGGCATAAATATCAGTTTAAAAATGTATCTACAGAAGCAGAACACCGCTTGTATGATCATTCGGGTTATTTAAATCCTATATTTTCTATAAAATCAAGTTTTAACATTTCCTCTCAGTAAAACTGGAACTACTATATTACAGTACTATTATAAATTCTAAAATATCACGCATTTGGAATGTTGGAATGTAGATTTAAAAAAATTAAGATTCCAAAAAGGGTTTTCACAGCGATGCCACAGAGGAACCAGAACCTTTCAGCAGATAGTTCTAAAAAGAACCATTTTTTTCTTAATAAATAACGTTTTTCCATTATAAAGAACTCTTGAAAGGCATTTGACAGGTTCTATGGACGTTAAAGAACCCAACTGATCCATTAATAATGAATAACTACACAGGAACAAATGATTAATGCACTATTAACACTCTAGTAACTACTATTTCCTAACAAGAAGCCCTGATTAAGAAATGAGTGAGTAATAGTGCTCAGTTGAATGTGGTGGCTCACTATTAGCTAATCAGTAATACTATTTTTTTCAGAGGACTTCTAAGAACTACTGTATTCAAGTTCATAATTAACATGAATAATGCTTCATTTAGGCTATAATTAATTCTAAATTTGGTCATAGTAACCCAATATTAATGAAGTCTTACAAAATCCTTTAGAAGTAATTACTAATTATTTGGATCAGTATTCTACAGTGAAGATCATAAAAACCCTAAAAATGACTCGTGTTTTTCCAAAAACTAACAAAAACCTCAAAAGCTTACAATGACTTCAATATTAGGGAGTTATAATGTTTTTCACTTCATAATACTGATCCAAATAATTAGTAATTTTTTTTAAAGATTTGGTAATACCCCAGTAGTGGGTTGCCCCCCAAAAAATATACATTATGCATTATTTATGTTAACACTAATGAATCTGTATATAGTTCTTAGTCATCTGGGAGGAGTGTAAATTAGAGTGTTAATAGTGTATTACTCAGTTGTTCTTGTGTAGTTATGCATGCCATGAATGATGGAACAGTTTTCTAAAGTGGTACCGAACATTCTACATTCTAATTCTAAGAACATTCTAATCAGAATCTGTTGGGACTAGTTCCGAATTATAATAAAAAATCCAATGAAACCAGTATAGGCTACAAATGATTGGATTACTGATGACACAGTGTGTTATTGCATAGTTTGTAGTAGATTAAATCCTAACAAAAGCAGCATGGATCTGCAAACACACACACACACCTGCAGCTGGCTTAAGGAAAAGCCTCTTATGCACCTGACATCAGACTGAGATCCACACACACACACACACACACACACACACTGGCTCCATATATCAGCAGTGAAAGCTGCTGGGCATGTCAGCATACATAAACGCGTGCATTGCAGCAGTGATGTTAAATGTGCTCATCATCATCTTCACCACCACCGTTACTCACGATCAGAGGAAGAGTGCGCTCCTCCAGCCTGCCGGAGGAGGATTTCTGCCCGAGGTTCTTCAGCTGGGAGCCCGATGAGGAGGATGAGGAAGAGGAGGATGGTTTGCTGTCCTGCCACAGGTAATAGAAGGTGCCGAGGATCCAGGCCACGGTGAGGATGAGGATGGCGTTGGCCCGAATCCTGCGCATCATGAGCGGCTCCGAGCGCTTGGCGACCCGCTCCGTGTGTGTGTGTGTGTGTGTGTGTGTGTGTGTGTGTGTTGTCGGCGATGAGGATGATGATGATGAAGCCGTGCGCAGTGAACAGCCTTTCCAGACTAGAGCTGCGCTGATCGAGCGGATCCCCGGCGGGTTTCGCGCAGGTCCTAGAGCCCGCCTCGCCTCACAGATCACATCACGTGTGCCAAGCGTAGTGACTTTCAGATGAGAGTTGTTTAAAATATTTTATTAAAAAAAGAAACAAACAAACAAAAGTGTTTTTTGTCATATGTAAACAAAGGCCTATTATAAATTGCCCATTAACATTTAAACTGCTACTGAATATGCTGTTGTCTCCAATGCTATTCCCTCTGTGAGTTTTCTTCTGCAAGGTTCTCCATTTCCATGGCCATGTACTTACACTTTAAGCCTAACTGACACAATGGTCGGAAATGTATGCTTCTCTGTAGAGCAACAAAACAAGAATTATAAAATCAGAGCTCTCTTCCAGAGAGCGATAATAACAATTCCTTATGTAGCCCTAATGCCATACTGGAAAAATATTGTAGAGAATTTACAGTGGGAGAAAGTATGGTCTTTGTCTCATAAGTATCTGCTTAGCCTACTAATAAAGTAAAAGAAATAACATATAAACTAATTCACAAATGTTACCCAACCAAAGTCAATCTTAGTAAACATCAATCCGACATTGAAGTGGATTGCAGTTTCTGTCACTCTTGAGGAAGATGTCATTCACTTGTTTTGGCAATGTACCCACACAGAGAAATTTTGGTCAGATTTGTTAATGTTTATTCAATCTTATTTTGTGAGTGACTTTTCTTTCTGTTTTAAAGACGTTTTCTTTGGTTTGTTTGACTACTCAAAAGAGAGCATAGGGAAATATTACATCAATAATTTGATTTTCTTACTAGCTAAATTCCATATACATAAACAAAAATGTTCTGGCTCTAAACCTCTCTTTTCTCTATTCAAAGATGATCTAGAGAAGTATATGGGAACTATCCAAAGCTCTGTTAATCCCAAAGCAATTAAAACTGTATCTCTATATTCAGCCTTCTTGTCCTCTTAAGATGTAAGTTTTTTTTTTTTTTGTCTCTGTATCTTTTTATCTTTATTTGTGTGTATGTGTGTTTCCATGTCTATATGTAATGCTTTGATATTGTAATGTTTTATAATGTTGAATAATAAAAAAAAACAAATAAAAAAAACATTTAAACTCTTAAAACAGTTCGTTCATTTATTCATTTTCTACAAATGATCTGTGAAAGGGATTCAGAAAATACTAGTGACTGACACCCACAGAAGGTGAAACTGAACATAAAGTTTTATTTCATTATTTTTTTAAATGAGATTCACAATTTTTACTGTACAAAAAGTTGTCGCCTTAAATTTTTAAGTACAATCAACTTAGATGTTTAAGTCATTTAAACTTAAATGACATTAAAGGCACAATGTGTAAGATTTTTGTATTACAATATTGATTTCTAGAACAATGTTATTTGTTTTGTTGACTTGTGTACTTACATTGTCACAAGTGTTTCCAAGAATGTTTAAATCCAGAGAAATCAGCGATTTTAATCAGGACACGGATTATATCCGTGCGTCACCTATCAGTGACATCATACCCGCTTTACCCTCGATTTCAGGTTTTATTTTGTAGAAACCATGGAAACACCAGAGACTTTAATATATGATGTGTTTAATTAGACAGGTGAGCAACTTTTGGATACATTTATCGACAGAAAATTATTGTACAGTAATACAGCATTTTCTCCATCGTACAATATGTTTTAAAATTAATTGCATGCCATTTAGCAACATAGCTAATCCAGCATTTATTAATATGATATTCTAAGTGTCTCATAGCAGCCATGCAGCGAACACAGAGTAGCATCATAACATTATTTTCAGCACGCTTAAATGTATCTAATATGATAAAATAGCACTGCATTACCACACATACATACAGTATGAGCGGAAGTGGAAGCACTCGTCTGTGGCAGAATAAAAGCTCTGCTCTCCAGAAAGCGTGTCAAAACTTTCAAACTTTCCCTTGAGCTTTTGATACATAAAAGGTCATGGTAATATAAGAATATCCTGTAAGTTTCAGAGCTGAAAACTTGTTAGTCAAAGAAAAGCTTTTATAGAAACGAGAGTTCTCAGAATATGTCAAAACCGCCTGTTTCTGTAGCCCCACCACTGACTCGTGGAGCTAAACGGATCGAGCTACCGAGCAATAAGCTTCCTTTGGATCCTAATATTAGGAATGTATGGTTCAACTTTATTTTTAATGAAGATCCAGCTCACATGGGGAAGACGTGTTCATTTCACTGCGGAATCGTTTGTAAACAAATCTCAGGTTGATGCTGGATTTGCAGACATATTGAGATCAAAACACAAAGCTGTGGAAGCCTTGGATCCGACAGGAATGGTGCAACACACTTATGTGAGTAAAACATGTGTTTTTTATATCTAATAGTATTGCATTGTTACAGATTGTTTTCGGTTACACTATAATACAAATTAGGGAAAAAAAACAGATACATTAGAAATAAACCTAATTGAGGATCATTTATCAGGCTGTCACAAGCTGTAATATCTATATTTGAGGTGTTCTTGGTTCATTTTCGAAACAATTCCCCACATGTACTGACGGGGGAGTCAAAACTCATTAAATATGCAAAACTGTTATCCAATCATAGCAGTGGACGTTAAGCTGTTTTATTTTCTATTTATTTTAAATGAGATTCACAATTTGTATAACTTGGTTCTTGCCAAAACTTTGTGTGAAATCTAAAAAAATTAATGAAATGAAAAGAAAAACAAAAATTATGCCAAAATGGGTCATAAGGTTGAAAGTGAGGGACAGATTCGTTTAGAAATCGGTGTTTAGAGTCAGTCTGATTAACTTATTTCTCATATAGTCTATATATAATAAAGCAATAAAATGAATTAAATTAGAATACAGTTTTATACAATTATTTGTTCGTTTTTTTTTCTTAAAGCAGGACTGATTTTGAGACTGACTAAAAACTAGCCACTGCAGTCTGTGTATCTATATTTGATACATTAAGTTTGATACAAATGCCATTTTAATATGTTTATAAGCAACTGAAAAAAGCACAAGAAGCCCCAGAAGGTGAACGAAATTAAGTACTTTATTTAGCAAGAATTGATCAAAACTTCCAATTGATCAAAGAATCCTGAAACAAATCAGTTTCCACAAAAATATAAAACACTGATAATATTCAAAAAACATTTTGAAAGCTGCAAATCATCATAGAATGATTTCTGAAGGATCATATGACACTGAAGACTGGAGTAACGATGCTAAAAATTAGAAGTTATTTTAAATTGTAACAATATTTCACGATATTACGGTGTTTCTGTATTTGTGATCACAGAAATGCAGCCTCAGTAAGCAGAAGACTACTTTTTCAGAAACATTAGACATTTTACCGACCTCAAACATTTGAACAGTATTGTACAGAAGCCCTGAACGGCTTTATATAAGCCTTGTTAAGTATAACAAGTATATTTATGGTATAATATAAGTTTTTTGATGTCATTAATATGCATTTCTATACGGGGTACATATATTCATATTATTTAACCCCCACAGATTAAATTGGCTGTTGCATTATAAAATGCAATAGCAACAGTGTGTTCATATTCCTTCGATTTTCTATTCTATTCTATTCTATTCTATTCTATTCTATTCTATTCTATTCTATTCTATTCTATTCTATTCTATTCTATTCTATTCAATTCATGTGACACTTAAAGGAAATTAAGGTGAGAGGACTCAAGTGCAGAAAATGATCATTTATTGACAAAAAAATAAAACATAAACACAAAACAAAACCCATGAGGGGGAAAACATTAACTTGAAATAGATAAACTGAAACCATACCAACACAGGGAACCGGGAGACATAGACAGTACAAAGATCTGACAAAGACTGACAAACACAGGGAGCTATAAAAGGAAGAAATCAAGAGGGAACAGGTGGGAGAAATCAAACACTAATCAGATAACAAGGGGGAGGGATCAGACAATGACAGGAGCACATGCTCAAAATAACAAAACCCACATGTGCACACAAGACAGGACAGGCATTCTGACACTACCCCCTCCTTAAGGAGCGTCTACCAGACGCTCCTCTAGGGACGGAAGGGACGGACCAGGGAGGGACGGACCAAGGCGGGACGGACCAAGGCGGGACGGGAGGGACAGACCAAGGCAGGACGGGAGAGACGGACCAAGGCTGAACGGGAGGGACAGACCAAGGCAGGACGGGAGGGACGGACCAAGGCGGGACGGGAGGGACGGACCAAGGCGGGACGGACCAAGGCAGGACGGGGGGAACGGACCAAGGCGTGGGCGGGAGGGACAGACCAAGGCAGGACGGGAGGGACAGACCAAGGCGGGACGGGAGGGACAGACCAAGGCGGGACGGGAGGGACAGACCAGGGCGGGATGGGAGGGACGGACCAAGGCGGGACAGGAGGGACAGACCAAGGCGGGATGGGAGGGACGAACCAAGGTGGGATGGGGGGGACAGACCTAGGTGGGACGGGAGGGACGGACCAGGGCGGGATGGGAGGTACAGGCCAGGGCAGGACGGGAGGGACAGACCAGGGTGGGACAGGAAGAACAGACAAGGAAAGAACAGACAAGGGAGGGGTAAATAAGGGAGGAACGGGGAAAATTAAAAGGTTCAGGAGGCCATGGTGGCCCACAAAGTTCAAGCGGCCAGGATGGCCCACCGAGGCCAGACGGCCAGGGTGGCGTGGGCAGATCAGTGCGCCTCGATGGCGCGGGCAGAGCAGGGTGGTGCAGGCAGGGCGGTGCAGGCAGGGCAGTGCAGGCAGGGCAGGGCAGGGTGCCTCAACGGCGCAGGCAGAGCAGGGCGGCGCAGACATGGCGGCGCAGGCAGGGCAGGGTGCCTCAACGGCGCAGGCAGGGCAGGGCGCCGGGGAAACTTCTCCGGTCCGGCAGTGTCCACCGGAACAGAGTCCACCGGCACGAAGTCCACTGTAACACGATCCACCGGCACTGGGACCACCGGCGCTGGCACCACCGGAACACGATCCAACGGAACACGATTCACCGGAACCGATCCACCGGCACTAGGACCACCGGAACACGATCCACCGGAGTGGGCATGGAGGAAGCCTTTCTCATCCTCTGCCTCGGGGCCACTGGAGCGTGGACAACAGATCTTGGGACCGCCAGGGCAGGGCCTGTCTCCCTGACGGCTCTGTCCTGCTGGCGGGCAATAGCCTCCACCATCGCCTCAAAGGTGCATCCATCATATGCCCTCCTGAGCCCCCACTCCATGGGCTCATCTAGAGCATAATTAAAAAGGTCCTTGAGCAGAGAGTCACTGAGCTTCAGCCCCTTGGCTGTCCTTGCAAACTTCCTGACCTCCTCGCCCTCCTGGTGGAGTAGTTGGAGGACTCAGAACCGCAGAATACTCTCAGTGAGGACAGGTGGTGAGTGCACACAAGACAAGACAGGCATGTGACAATTCTATTCTATTCTATTCTATTCTATTCTATTCTATTCTATTCTATTCTATTCTATTCTATTCTATTCTATTCTAGAGATAAGACATGCCAAAGTTATTTCCAGCAAAAGCTCAAACGTGTTTCTTGCAGTAGTCCTGCTGTTTTCTTCATTAGCAGCATAAAGAACATCAGATTACACTCTGGGTTACACCTCTGAAGGTTACACCTCTGATTGCTACACCTCTGCAGGTTACACCTCTGATACCCCTTTTCCACCAAGGCAGCGCTGGTGCTAGTTCAGAGCCAGAGCCTAGTTTCAAATCGGTTCTTTGTGTTTCCACAGCCAAAGCACCAGCTCCGAGCCAGGAAAAGAGGTTCTTAAATAGCACCAAAACATTGCTGGGCTAGAAGTAAACCGCTTACGTCAGGCGCTGGGGGCATGGTCAGCAAGATGAACACAAACTTGAGATCCGCCATTTTTTAAATACCAGCCAATGGAGCTAATAGCTGCTGCTCGTTTCTAATCACCGTCTATACAAATTACTGCGAAATGCGTTGGATTCACTGTGTTTTGATGCTAATGATTTACGATGTCGAATCCATAGTAACGCAACGTTTAGCATTGTTGATGGAAGGCTCGTTCGAGATGCATCTGCGCTGTGACATCGCCTAATGACATCAAAGTAACAACGAGAGCAAACGACTCTTTATGCTTTTGAATCGCTCGCGCAGTATTTGGATATCATATGTGGGTTGGTCTGCGCAGCGTCGATGCATTAGATAGAACATGCCTGGAAATTGTGTGTGTGTGTATGTTAGTGATTCCCGCTGCCTCGTTAGCAGTAGAGTCCTGCAACGAGTTGGGTACCCGCGGGCATAAAAGTGGCTAAAACGGGTGGATTGTGACATTTATAAAATACATGGGCGGGGGTGCAGGCGGATAATTAATTCCGTGCGGGCGGGTAGAAGCGCGGAAGAAAAATATGTGCAAAATTTGTCATCTGTGACAAATTTGACTCACCTGAGCCACACCGGTCTCAAATCCTCTCATGAGGGAGCTCGGTGGCATATAAGGATGAGAGATCACCAGACCTGGATTTTACGTTGAGTTGTGTTTATGTTTTATGTGTGTGCATGGCAGATGTCCATGAGGGGCAGCGTTACTTTTGCTTTATTTGGTTAAGTCTTTTAAATGTTCGCTGGTTCTCGAAAAACGATCCGGTCGTCCTTCTTCCCCCCAAACATACTGTATTACAATTTCTATGTCCAATTTACCATTACACATACACGCAACAACGATATGCCATTTAATCCATCAAGTCACCACCACTGCGACTTTTGTTGATGCCTTTCGTAGCCCAGATGGAGCGAGCATTGCAGGATTAGCAATGGATGAAGTAAAAAGAAAATTGGTGAGTGAAATATATAAAATTGTTGACAACGAGTCTATAAAGGCACTTAAGCCTGTTTCTTTAGCCCATTCATGACGCTGTTGTGATGTTGAGAGAGATGCAAGATAAAAAAATAAAAAACATTTTAATTGGAATGATTTTAGCATGTGTGATTTATTGCGGGCACGGATCGGGTAACAGGCAAATATTAACAGGTCTGGGATGGACCTGTGCAGGACTCTGGTATGATGTAAGACCTGGCTCTGTTGTGGCTCTTAGCATGTGGAAAAGCAAACGGTTCTTAGAAGGCTCTCAAGTCAAACCAACTTAGAACTGACACTAGCACTGCCTCCGAACTAGCACCAGGTTCATTCTGGTGGAAAAGGGGTATGAAGGTTACACCTCTGATTGTTACACCTCTGAAGGTTACGCCTCTGAAGGTTACGCCTCTGAAGGTTAACCCCTGAAGGTTACACCTCTGCAGGTTACACCTCTAAAGGTTACGCCTCTTAAGGTTACACCTTTGAAGGTTACACCTCTCCAGGTTAACCCTCTGAAAGTTACACCTCTAAAGGTTACACCTCTGAAGGTTACACCTCTAAAGGCTACACCTCTGCAGGTTACACCTCTGCAGGTTACGCCTCTGAAGGTTACACCTCTGAAAGTTACGCCTCTGCAGCTTACGCCTCTGAAGGTTACACCTCTGCAGGTTACGCTTCTGTAAGTTACACCTCTGAAGGTTACACCTCTGCAGGTTACACCTCTAAAGGTTACACCTCTGCAGGTTACACCTCTGCAGGTTACACCTGCAGGTTACGCCTCTGAAGGTTACACCTCTGAAGGTTATGTCTCTGCAGGTTACGCCTCTGAAGGTTACACTGTGGCAGGAGGGGCGTGGTTTCGCGAGGTCTGTAGCGGGAGAGAGGAGGCGGAGCCGAGCGGTGAGTAAGTAGGTCAAGTGCAGATCACTAACACCTGTGTCTGTTTGCAGTAATTGGCATGGAGAGACAGCATTTAAACCCCAGCAGAACAGAGAGAGAGAGAGAGAGACCTGGACTGGGACTTCGCGTGCACAGCAGAGAAACTGAGAGAAACTGAGAAAGAAAGTCGAATAGAGAAGGAGCGATCCATATCGTGGAGAAACTGAGTTTTGCACACACACACACATATGTGTGACTGTTATTTGTTTTTGAACAAGACTGAATAAAGAGAGCGAGTCCCAGTCAAAGCCGACCCCGTCTTCTTCCTTCACATCCCCACGAACGTTCGTTACACTGGTGCCGAAACCCGGGAAGGAAGAAGATCGCAGCCGCCATGCAGACCCCGCCGAAGACGCCATTTGCGGACATCGTCTAGTCGCTCGCCGGTCTTCACCAGGAACAACACCAAAACCTGCTGGCCGTGAGGGAGGACCACGAAAAGCGCTTTGAAGTCCTCCTTCGCACTCAGCATGAAGACCGGGAGCTGTTCCGGAGATAGATCGACCGGGAGATTCGGGCCACCCCCCCCCCCCCCCCCCCCGCTACATCCGACTCGGCGACCCTGTTCCAGCTCTCGAAGATGGGGCCCGAGGATGACCCGGAGGCATTCATCGACCTCTTCGAGAGGTCCGCCGAGTCCAGGGGATGGCCCTGCTCGGACTGGCCTATGCGGCTCCTGCCATTGCTGTCCGGGGAGGCGCAGGTAGCCGCCCACCAACTGCCAGTCCGGAATCTCCTGGTCTATGAAGACCTAAAACGCGCCATTCTACAGCGGGTCGGCTGGAGTCTGGAACAACATCGACAGCGGTTCCGGACCCTGACCCTCGACGACTCCGGCCGGCCCTTCGCGCACCAGCTCCGGGACTCCTGCTGCAAGTGGCTGATGGCAGGTGGAAGCGACGTCGATGGCATCATAGATCGAGTGGTACTGGAGCAGTTCGTCGCGCGGCTTACCAAACAGACCGCGCAATGGGTCCAATGCCACCGCCCGATGTCGCTGAACCAGGCCATCCAATTGGCGGAGGATCAGCTGGTGGCGTGCCTCGGGGTCGGCGAACACTTACCATCTGCTTCTCTCTCTCTCTCTCCTGCTACCAATCCCCCTCTCTCTCGCCCTATCCCTTTTCCCAGGTCTCGCGGGGGAGTGCCGCCCAAACCGGCCCCAAGATGGTGGACGGGCGGATCTGGGGAGCCTCAGCCACCTCCCCGCCCGGCACCGAGGGGAGGGGCGACAGCGGCGGACACTGTCTCTTCTCCCTCCAATCCCGCCCTCTCTCCACGCCAATCTGTTGACCTGCTTCCAGCCACTAGGGCGGCGGTGAGGCCTGGGCCAGCTTGTTGGCGCTGTGGGGATCCGGGACATTTCATTGATCAGTGCCCCATAATGGAGGTGGGCACGCTGGTCCGGGTCCCCGACGCGCCGCAAGCTGCCCTCGATCAAGCTGGATTGTACCTAATACCTGGGAGTATCAAGGGGGGTACTTATCAGGCTTTGGTGGATTCAGGTTGTAACCAGACCTCCATCCACCAAAGCCTGATACAGCCCAAGGCATTGGGTAACAGCCGCACGGTTACGGTGAGGTGTGTACACGGGGAAGTGGTGAAGTATCCTTTAGTGCCGGTCGATATTCAATTTCGGGGACAAAAGCATAGTGTGGAGGGTGCAGTTAACCCGCATCTCCAGCATCCGTTGATTCTGGGAACCAATTGGCAAGCATTCCATAAATTATTAGGGCAGTTATGTGCGGATGCCTCTTGGGGGAAGGATATGCAGCGGAGGGAGGCGGTCGCTCAGTTGGGAGAGGTGGATTCGGGACCTCGGGAAGCTGTTTCAGGGGAACCGAGTGGTCTGGAGATGGCTCCTCTCACAGATCGCGATGACTTTCCCCTGGAACAGTCCCAAGATGAAACGCTTAGGCTCCCCGGCCTGAGTCGGGCGGTGGGGGTATGTGGCAGGAGGGGCGTGGTTTCGCGAAGTCTGTAGCGGGAGAGAGGAGGCGGAGCCGAGCGGTGAGTAAGTAGGTCAAGTGCAGATCACTAACACCTGTGTCTGTTTGCAGTAATTGGCGTGGAGAGACAGCATTTAAACCCCAGTAGAACAGAGAGAGAGAGAGAGAGAGAGACCTGGACTGGGACTTTGCGTGCACAGCAGAGAAACTGAGAGAAACTGAGAGAAACTGAGAAAGAAAGTCGAATAGAGAAGGAGCGATCCATATCGTGGAGAAACTGAGTTTTGCACACACACACACACACATATGTGTGACTGTTATTTGTTTTTGAACAAGACTGAATAAAGAGAGCGAGTCCCAGTCAAAGCCGACCCCGTCTTCTTCCTTCACACCCCCACAAACGTTCGTTACATACACCTCTGCAGGTTACGCTTCTGTAGGTTACGCCTCTGAAGGTTACACCTCTGCAGGTTACGCTTCTGTAGGTTACACCTCTGAAGGTTACATCTCTGCAGGTTACACCTCTGTAGGTTACACCTCTGCAGGTTACATGTCTGATTGTTATGCCTCTGCAGGTTACACCTCTGATTGTTATGCCTCTGCAGATTACACCTCTGAAGGTTACGCCTCTGCAGGTTACACCTATGAAGGTTACGGCTCTGAAGGTTACACCTCAGAAGGTTACACCTCTGCAGGTTACACCTCTGAAGGCTACGCATCTGCATGTTACACCTCTGAAGGTTACACCTCTGAGGGTTACGCCTCTGAAGGTTACATCTCTGCAGGTTACACCTCTGAAGGTTACACCTCTGCAGGTTACTCCTCTGATTGTAATGCCTCTGCAGGTTGCACCTCTGAAAGTTATGCCTCTGAAGGTTACACCTCTGAAGGTTGTACCTCTGCAGGTTACACCTCTGCAGGTTACACCTCTGAAGGTTACACCTCTGAAGGTTACACCTCTGAAGGTTACGCCTCTGAAGGTTACACCTCTGAAGGTTACACCTCTGCAGGTTACGCCTCTGAAGGTTGCACCTCTGAAAGTTAAGCCTCTGCAGGTTACACCTCTGAATGTTACACCTCTGAAGGTTACACCTCTGAAGGTTACGCCTCTGCAGGTTACGCCTCTGCAGGTTACGCCTCTGCAGGTTACAGCTCTGAAGGTTACACCTCTGCAGGTTACACCTCTGAAGGTTACGCACTGCAGGTTACGCCTTTGCAGGTTACACCTCTGTAGGTTACGCCTCTGCAGGGTACGCCACTGAAGGTTGCGCACGCCTCTGAAGGTTACGCCTCTGAAGGTTACGCCTCTGAAGGTTACGCCTCTGAAGGTTATACCTCTGAAGGTTATACCTCTGCAGGTTACACCTCTGCAGGTTACACTTCTGAAGGTTACACCTCAGAAGGTTACGCCTCTGAAGGTTACACTTTTGAAGGTTACACCTCTGCAGGTTACACCTCTGAAGGTTACACTTTTGAAGGTTACACCTCTCCAGGTTACACCTCTGAAGGTTACACCTCTGCAGGTTACATCTCTGCAGGTTACACCTCTGAAGGTTACGCCTCTGAAGGTTACACCTCTGCAGGTTACACCTCTGAAGGTTACACTTTTGAAGGTTACACCTCTGAAGGTTACACTTTTGAAGGTTACACCTCTGAAGGTTACACCTCTGAAGGTTACACCTCTGCAGGTTACACCTCTGCAGGTTACACCTCTGCAGGTTACACCTCTGCAGGTTACACATCTGCAGGTTACAACTCTGAAGGTTACACATCTACAGGTTACACCTCTGCAGGTTACGTCTCTGAAGGTTTCACCTCTGAAGGTTACACTTTTGAATCTTGCAGCTCTGCAGGTTACACCTCTGAAGGTTACACCTCTGAAGGTTACACCTCTGAAGGTTACATCTCTGCAGGTTACACATCTGCAGGTTACAACTCTGAAGTTTACATCTCTGCAGGTTACATCTCTGAAGGTTACATCTCTGAAGGTTACACCTCTGCAGGTTACATCTCTGAAGGTTACATCTCTGCAGGTTACATCTCTGAAGGTTACACCTCTGCAGGTTACATCTCTGAAGGTTACACCTCTGCAGGTTACATCTCTGAAGGTTACACCTCTGAAGGTTACACTTTTGAAGGTTACACCTCTGCAGGTTACATCTCTGAGGTTACACTTTTGAAGGTTACACCTCTGCAGGTTACACCTCTGAAGGTTACACATTTGAAGGTTACACATCTGCAGGTTACAACTCTGAAGGTTACACCTCTGCAGGTTACGCCTCTCCAGGTTACATCTCTGCAGGTTACGCCTCTGCAGGTTACATCTCTGAAGGTTACACCTCTGCAGGTTACGCCTCTGGAGGTTACACCTCTGAAGGTTACACCTCTGAAGGGTACACCTCTGCAGGTTACACATCTGAAGGTTACGCCTCTGCAGGTTATACCTCTGAAGGTTACACCTCTGAAGGTTACACCTCTGAAGGTTACGCCTCTGCAGGTTATGCCTCTGAAGGTTACGCCTCTGAAGGTTACGCCTCTGAAGGTTATGCCTCTGCAGGTTATGCCTATGAAGTTTACGCCTCTGAAGGTTACGCCTCTGCAGGTTATGCCTATGAAGGTTACACCTCTGAAGGTTACACCTCTGAAGGTTACACCTCTGCAGGTTATGCCTCTTAAGGTTACACCTCTGAAGGTTATGCCTCTGCAGGTTATGCCTCTGAAGGTTACACCTCTGAAGGTTACACCTCTGCAGGTTACACCTCTGAAGGTTACATCTCTGAAGGTTACACCTCTGAAGGTTACACCTCTGCAGGTTATACCTCTGAAGGTTACACCTCTGAAGGTTACACCTCTGAAGGTTACGCCTCTGAAGGTTACGCATCTGCAGGTTAAGCCTCTGAAGGTTACGCCTCTGAAGGTTACGCCTCTGAAGGTTACGCCTCTGAAGGTTACGCCTCTGCAGGTTATGCCTATGAAGTTTACACTTTTGAAGGTTACACCTCTGCAGGTTACACCTCTGAAGGTTACACCTCTGCAGGTTACATCTCTGCAGGTTACACCTCTGAAGGTTACGCCTCTGAAGGTTACACTTTTGAAGGTTACACCTCTGCAGGTTACACCTCTGAAGGTTACACTTTTGAAGGTTACACCTCTGAAGGTTACACTTTTGAAGGTTACACCTCTGAAGGTTACACCTCTGAAGGTTACACCTCTGCAGGTTACACCTCTGCAGGTTACACATCTGCAGGTTACAACTCTGAAGGTTACACATCTACAGGTTACACCTCTGCAGGTTACGTCTCTGAAGGTTTCACCTCTGAAGGTTACACTTTTGAATGTTACAGCTCTGCAGGTTACACCTCTGAAGGTTACACCTCTGCAGGTTACATCTCTGCAGGTTACACATCTGCAGGTTACACATCTTCAGGTTACAACTCTGAAGTTTACATCTCTGCAGGTTACATCTCTGAAGGTTACATCTCTGAAGGTTACACCTCTGCAGGTTACATCTTTGCAGGTTACATCTCTGAAGGTTACACCTCTGCAGGTTACATCTCTGAAGGTTACACCTCTGCAGGTTACATCTCTGAAGGTTACACCTCTGCAGGTTACATCTCTGAGGTTACACTTTTGAAGGTTACTTTTTTGAAGGTTACACCTCTGAAGGTTACACTTTTGAAGGTTACACATCTGCAGGTTACAACTCTGAAGGTTACACCTCTGCAGGTTACGCCTCTCCAGGTTACATCTCTGCAGGTTACGCCTCTGCAGGTTACATCTCTGAAGGTTACACCTCTGCAGGTTACGCCTCTGGAGGTTACACCTCTGAAGGTTACACCTCTGAAGGGTACACCTCTGCAGGTTACACATCTGAAGGTTACGCCTCTGCAGGTTATACCTCTGAAGGTTACACCTCTGAAGGTTACACCTCTGAAGGTTACACCTCTGAAGGTTACGCCTCTGCAGGTTATGCCTCTGAAGGTTACGCCTCTGAAGGTTACGCCTCTGAAGGTTACGCCTCTGAAGGTTACGCCTCTGAAGGTTACGCCTCTGCAGGTTATGCCTATGAAGTTTACGCCTCTGAAGGTTACGCCTCTGCAGGTTATGCCTATGAAGGTTACACCTCTGAAGGTTACACCTCTGAAGGTTACACCTCTGCAGGTTATGCCTCTTAAGGTTACACCTCTGAAGGTTATGCCTCTGCAGGTTATGCCTCTGAAGGTTACACCTCTGAAGGTTACACCTCTGCAGGTTACACCTCTGAAGGTTACATCTCTGAAGGTTACACCTCTGAAGGTTACACCTCTGCAGGTTATACCTCTGAAGGTTACACCTCTGAAGGTTACACCTCTGAAGGTTACGCCTCTGAAGGTTACGCATCTGCAGGTTAAGCCTCTGAAGGTTACGCCTCTGAAGGTTACGCCTCTGAAGGTTACGCCTCTGAAGGTTACGCCTCTGAAGGTTACGCCTCTGCAGGTTATGCCTATGAAGTTTACGCCTCTGAAGGTTACGCCTCTGCAGGTTATGCCTATGAAGGTTACACCTCTGAAGGTTACACCTCTGAAGGTTACGCCTCTGCAGGTTATGCCTCTTAAGGTTACGCCTCTGAAGGTTATGCCTCTGCAGGTTATGCCTCTGAAGGTTACACCTCTGAAGGTTACACCTCTGCAGGTTACACCTCTGAAGGTTACATCTCTGAAGGTTACACCTCTGAAGGTTACACCTCTGCAGGTTACACCTCTGAAGGTTACACCTCTGATTGTTACGCCTCTGCAGGTTACACTTTTGAAGGTTACACCTCTGCAGGTTACATCTCTGCAAGGTTACACTTTTGAAGGTTACACCTCTGAAGGTTACACCTCTGCATGTTACACCTCTGAAGGTTACACTTTTGAAGGTTACACCTCTGCAGGTTACATTTCTGCAGGTTACACATCTGCAGGTTACAACTCTGCAGGTTACATTTCTGCAGGTTACACATCTGCAGGTTACAACTCTGAAGGTTACACATCTGCAGGTTACAACTCTGAAGGTTACACCTCTGCAGAGGTTACATCTCTGCAGGTTACAACTCTGAAGGTTACATCTCTGCAGGTTACGCCTCTGCAGGTTACATCTCTGAAGGTTACACCTCTGCAGGTTACACCTCTGAAGGTTACACCTCTGAAGGTTACACCTCTGAAGGTTACGCCTCAGCAGGTTACGCCTCTGAAGGGTACACCTCTGAAGGTTACACCTCTGCAGGTTACACCTCTGCAGGTTACACCTCTGCAGGTTACACCTCTGAAGGTTACGCCTCTGCAGGTTATACCTCTGAAGGTTACACCTCTGAAGGTTACACCTCTGAAGGTTACACCTCTGCAGGTTACGCCTCTGAAGGTTACACCTCTGAAGGGTACACCTCTGCAGGTTACACCTCTGAAGGTTACGCCTCTGAAGGTTACGCCTCTGAAGGTTACGCCTCTGAAGGTTACACCTCTGAAGGTTACACCTCTGCAGGTTACGCCTCTGCAGGTTACGCCTCTGCAGGTTACGCCTCTGAAGGTTACACCTCTGAAGGTTACACCTCTGCAGGTTATGCCTATGAAGGTTACACCTCTGAAGGTTACGCCTCTGCAGGTTATGCCTCTTAAGGTTACACCTCTGAAGGTTACGCCTCTGCAGGTTACGCCTCTGAAGGTTACACCTCTGAAGGTTACATCTCTGAAGGTTACGCCTCTGCAGGTTACACCTCTGAAGGTTACACCTCTGAAGGTTACACCTCTGATTGTTACGCCTCTGCAGGTTACACTTTTGAAGGTTACACCTCTGCAAGTTACACCTCTGAAGGTTACACCTCTGAAGCTTACACCTCTGCAGGTAACACATCTGAAGGTTACACCTCTGAAGGTTACACATCTGCAGGTTACAACTCTGAAGGTTACATCTCTGCAGGTTACGCCTCTGCAGGTTACACATCTGCAGGTTACACATCTGAAGGTTACACCTCTGAAGGTTGTTGGTGTTGCACATCAGCAGAATGAAACTCCAAACAGCTGCTCTGGCATTCAGAGAGGGGTTCTTCTGCTGTTCGGCTTGTGCATTTCTTTCCTCATATGAGATCATTCCACCCTATCAACAGCTCAGATAATGTGCCACAGCTGTTCCTATCTCAGCATCAAAGTTTTCCAGGCAGTTAAATGAACATTGGATAATATAGAAGAAATACTAGAAGCGTAAAACTGAATTGCACTGAAATGGTCTCATCTAATTTACTCATATCTGAGAGGAAATAGCCAGGCGTACAGGCTAGATTTGAGTCATGGAAACCTTTTATAGTAAGTAGAGGCTAAAAGTTATGTCCGACCCAAGTGACAACATGCTTTATTCAAATCTTATTTCAAAAATTGCTCAAGATTTTGTAAGCATATGTGACCCTGGAGAACAAAAACAGTCATAAGTCTCACGGGTATATTTATGGCAATAGCCAACAATACATTGGTCAAAATGATCGATTTTTCTTTTATGCCAAAAAATAAGTAAAAATCATGTTCCATGAAGATATTTTATTAATTTTCTACTGTAAATATATTAAAAATGTATTATTAGTAGTACTGTGCATTGCTAAGGACTTAATTTGGACAACTTTAAAGGAGATTTTCTCAATATATAGTTTTTTTTTTTTTGCATCCTCAGATTTTCAAATAGTTGTATCTCAGCCAAATATTGTTCATACATCCATGGAAAGCTTATTTATTCAACATTCAGATTATGTATAAATCTCAGTAAAAAAAAAAAAAGACCCTTATGACTACTTTTGTGTTTCAGGGTCACGTCGCATAGTTGTGTTTGGAGTCAACTGAAACGAAATATGCCAAATTGTGTGGACATAATTTTTGGCCAGGCTGTCATACAAAGGAATTATAAACACATTCCAAAACAAGAGAGAACCAGCAAAATATGAATAACTGATTATGTTGTAGTCAAATAGTTTTTTTTGTGAGCTTTTTGTTTTTTTATGCATTTTTTGTTTTTTTTGGTGCATAGTCAAATAAAACCTGTAACTGTTTGCCATTTTTTGCCAAATAATTTTGTAAGATAATTATCTAAACCAAGTTTAGTGTTTTGTTCTTCCCACATATTTAAAATACTGTAAAAATATTTGTCAATAGTTTAAATCCCCTCCTGACATTACTTTTGTCCACTTCTGTATATAGTAATTATTCATCATTAAAAATCATTCATTGGTTTTTCAAATCAAAGACAATCCGCAAATGTTGATTTCAGGTTATAGCCATTATTATTGTATTATGTATTAAAGCACAACTGGAATGCTTTATTGACCAGTTATTTATTGAATAGTTACTGTTTGCTGAATGAGATTTGTACATGCAGTTGTGGGATTATTTATGTCAGCTCTTTAGATAGATCAGTGAAGAAAGGCACTGGAAATGTATTGATGAGTTTAATATCTGTGATTTTTTTCTCTCTTCAGAAGCTAAAAGGACAAACCAGACCCACCTGATCCTGGAACAGGCTCCAAAATGAACCACATGATCCTCCTAATCCTCTAAGAGCCACAGCTGGCATTTACAGCCCTGTTGCCAAAGTCATTGGTTCAGCGTACAAAGATCTCCTTCTCTTTCTTGCTTTCTTTTCTTCTGGCTCAAGTGTAGAAAATTCCTGTTTTTGTTTTGTTTTGATTTTTTAGAAAAAACTTAGTCAAGGAACCACTTAGCAACCACCCACAAAAACACCCTAGTAACCATATAGCAATGAGCTGAAATCCATTTAGAAGACCTGAGAGCATCATGACAATGAGTTTTGCATGGCAAGCACCACTTACTTTCTTCAGATGTAAAAATGGATTTAAACTTATATTAAGTAATGTAAACTAATGTAATAAGTGTGTTTTTAAAAGAGCACCTGTTATGCTGTTCATCTTTCTTTAGTGTGTATTGATGATGACTCTATATCAGCGTCAGTGTTTCTGAACTCTCTGAAACGTCTCCATTGTAGTCTTCTTTTTTTCTTCTGGGAACCAACACGTTATATTCCTCATTAAAAAAAAAATCATATGCATAATAAAGAGTCGGGCCTGTTGAAAGAGATAGTAGTGTGTTGAAACTGGCGGTTATAGTAAGGGGCGGGACATTTCCTAAACACAATTTAATTGCTTGACCAAACACAACACACTGCTCCAGCTGACCAATCAGAGCACATTGTGGTTTCAGAAGGAGGGGCTTTTATAGACACAGGTACTAACTGTAACAAAGATCCACTGGAGGCGAGTGTAGATGAACTCAAGTGCAGTTAATTGAATCCAGAACGTGAACAGGATGAACTACGACAATTAAATATTCAACTATATTACTGATCTGCGCATATTGACACTATGTGAACTGAGGCGGACGATGACATCAATGTTTTCTCCAGAGCGAACATTATTTTCCTGTTAACACCATGAAGCTGCTTTGAAACAATAGGCATTGAAAAAAAGCGCTATTTAAATAATGGTGACTTGACATGACAACCAATGAAGAACCAGAACTCAACCACATGAAAAGACAATGAACCAATGAGAACTATGGACACATGACTAGATCAACAAATGGGTACATGACACATAGACAAGGGAACCAATCAGAGAACAAGACACATGAAACCAGGGAAGCACATGCCAAGAACCAGGAAACATGAGGCAAAATTACAAACTAAAAGACATCAAAACATTAACGTTAACCAAATCCCAAAACCAAACGTGAAACTGACAGAGAGGGAAGAGACGAGCTTCAACAAAGGAGAATATGGGGAAAATAATGAACATTCAAGCATAAAAACCTGTTCTAGTAGAGCCCAAAAACTAGATCAAGACTTTGTAAAAGGCATAATACAGCCTCTTTAAATCTCCATACAGAGAACACAAGGGAACACATTCCCTGGAGCACATCAGCAATGTGACAAACAAAACAAAAAAATTCACCATTGACAGTATTTACAGTGTATTTACAGTTTTGTACTAAAGCCAAATACCAGTATTATTATAATACCTGCTGGCAATGGACTCTTTTGACGCTGCCCTGCATTCGTACAAGCAGCAGCCTCCAAACAATAAACAATGAGAGATTGTTGGAATTAAATCTTCCCTCTTAGTATTAAGCATCTGCAGAGGTTGAATCATTTTAGAGGTTTGGAGATCCTGCTCAGCATGACTCATGATAGCAGATCACTGTGGGTTTAGCAGGATCTTGAAGCTCCAGAGGACTTCTGTGTGACTGTGCTGATGTAACAGAGGCCAGCTAGTAGTAGTTGCTGTGCGAGTAAACCTCACTCCTCTGACCTCAAGAGACACTCTAGTGACTGACGCTAGAGGTTGCAGCCTTTAGCTTGCTTGTTAAAGCGTCCGACTCTCATGCCAGCAGACCCGGGTTCGAGTCCCGGTCCGAACAGAAGGGGTTACATTGGTGCCGTGACCCGGATGGGAGTGAGATTTAGGGGGCTGAGTGTAACAGAGGCCAGCTATTAGTAGTTGCTGTGCGAGTAAACCTCACTCCTCTGACCTCAAGGGACGCTCTAGTAACTGACACTATAGGGGTTGCAGCCTTTAGCCTCCTTGTTAAAGCGTCCGACTCTCATGCTGGCGGACTCTGGTTCGAGTCCTGGTCCGAACAGAAGGGGTTACACTGACGTTCTTGCGTTGTTTAGAGTGTGACCTGGGGTCCGTTCTTCATGTAAGGGATAATGTACACCCAGCCGTTTGTTATCGCAGAATAAACCCCGACAGAGTGGTCAGGACCCCGACGCGAAGCGGAGCCGGAGCACGAAGCAGAGCCAGCCGGTTGTTATCACAGAATAAACCCAGACAGAGTGATCAGTGTCTTCCGTCACTCCGAAGGGGTTAATTATTATTTAGTTGTAGCTCTGTTTTCGAAGTCCATAAAAAAGGCAGCTGTCCATCAAATAACATGCTCCACACGGCTCCGGGGGTTAAAAAAGACTTCGGAAGCAAATCAGTGAGTTTGTGTAAGAAAAATATCATATTTAAAACTTTATAAAGTAACGTTCCAGCTGATTTTGGGTGAACTAACCCTTAAAGTCTTCCATTGTAACCCATGGTGGTGAAGTGTTTTTCAGTCACAAGATGGCACCAGACAGTCAACGTCAGCGGAGTGACACATTAAGCATATAAGCAAACGGAAAACAGGGATGGGAAGTTACAGGGTGACGTATTAGGACATGGGCGAGGCTCCTGATGTCACACTTGGATGTGGGCGGGGTTGGATGTCCAATGCAGGATGCAGTAAGCCCTACTTGGGCTGCGTCCAAAACCTGGAAAATGCTGCCTCCGGAGGACACATTTGAAGACAGGAAGGCATCAAGCCACGTCCGAATCTAATGTTTGCTTCACTTCCTGTCTCCTGAGATCCCTTCATCTGATCGATTTTTTAAGGCAGCATAGATGTATCCTTCGCTGCCTTTGATATCCCACAATCCTATGCCCTCCATTCAGTGACAGTTGAGCTGGGAATATAAGATGGCGTCCGAAAGTTGTGTTTGCTGGTCAGTTTGTGTGTAAATGTATGTTTTTTTACCAATATTTTCCACTTCTGAGGTCATTTCTAGCGAGAAATTACTAATGTAATAATTAAATGTGTTTAGTTCTCACCAAAGCTTGCTCTATATTGCTGTAGATCATTAAACTGTTACACTGCCTAAAAAGTCTGTCCGAAATCAGTTTCGTGAGGTGCCTTCATGCACAAAACGCTGCCTTACAAGCCATTGGCTGATAAGGCAGCAAGGCAACGAGTCAGCTGTCTAGGTTTTCGGAGGCCACAGCCTTGATTTAGGCCACGCCCCAATCCTTAGGGGGTGCAAATCTGGTCCAAAATCGGTGTGTGGTCAGCATAATTTGGTTCTTTAAAATATCTGGATTAAGTTAAGTTTACAATTATTAAGAAATAATTAAAAAACTAAAAGGCAAGAAAGCAAAATGGCATATAAATGAAAAGTGTAAATGTTTATTTTATTCCCAATTATTTCCTTTTATTATGATTTCTAGTATTTGTAATTAGCAACCCATTTAATTTTAGACATGAAGCAGATAAAGCTTAAGGGTCAATAACATTTTTAATGGCACAGATCGTCGCATTATTAATTTATCTTTATCTCCATCCCGTATAATATCTGTCACCATTCAAATGAATGCACAGTTCATACTAACTGTAAGTAATGTGTGCTAACAGTTCAAACAAATGACACTGGTGCGCATTAGAGAAGATACGTTTATTAGATTATTCTTCCACATCGGATTCAATGTACAATCTACACATTCACATCCATTTCCACCGGCCTGTTCTAATGGTTTCATGTAAGCGAGCGTGTCTTAGTTTGAGCAACAGTCCAGGTCATAGTTTACAGTAAACTGAAAGCACAAGCATTTTAAACAGTGTTAATTGGACACATTTGTTAGGAAGCCAGAGAAATACTGCTGGCCATTTAGGCGACACGTCTGCACACATGGGTGAAACATTCCTGGACACGTTTAGACAGCGTGTTAATAATAAATTAAAGCCACTAGAGTAAGCAGAACAAAAAAAGTGGCATGCTACTGTGATTGTAGAGCTCTCCAAAACCTCATACCACTAGAAAAACTGGCATTGCTTTAAAAGAAAGCTACACATCCAGACTTCTAGCCGTAAGTTATCTCTGAACGTCCATGCAAGCGTTCATCCTTCCATCGGACGGCTCGTAGAATAGGTGTGCTGTGTGCGAGCACTGCCCTTTCTGTACCGGAGGCCACATTAAGGTTTTTATCTGGTGTCTGATTTCATCTCAAGCTAACAGAGGGAAGCAGAGCAGCACCTACAAGCCCAGCTCAGAATAAGAGTCCTGTGAGCCTGGACGCCGCATACAAACACAGGCCTTTACTTCCCACTAAATGCATCGGACAAAGCCTCGTGTTGGATGAAAAGGTGCACTGTAAGTAAAGAAGTAAAGGTTGGACGTGAGGGAAAAGAGAAGATAAGCGTTTCTCAGGGGGAAGAAGGGCGCCACAGTTTGTGTTGGGCATTCAGGCAAAGCTTTCAATGTAATGCACTTCATAAATCTGAATTAAGTCTCACTGTCCAAAGTGTTTAGATGAATTACTTCAGACAGATGTGTGGTCTTTGCACTGGAAAGAGTGAGAGATAGAGAGCAGAGTATCCAGACTCTGTGTTTTCCCACAGACGCGTGATGTTTGCTGAGCTCTCTGTGTTCAGCTGAGGGAGCGTGTCCGGCGTCTCCGGCCTTTCATTACTCTGCTGGACACATGCTGCGATCTTTACAGCAGAAGTAGTGAACCACCACACCGTTTGGATACCTGGCAAAGGCACTGGACACGAAGAGGACACAAAACATGTTAGTATTCATACAGACAGTCCGTCAGTCGTATTGAGCACTAAAGAACCGGTTCTGTATCTTTTATGTATTCTTTTTTTTAAATTGTCTAGATCTCATTGTGCATGTATATGTTTGTATGTACAGTCTTGTTCAAAATAATAGCAGTACAATGTGACTAACCATAAGAGCGTGCATATCATGAATGCTGGGTCTCATTTGTTTTCTGAGAATCTACTGAACCTACTGGTAACTTGTTTGCCACGTAGCAATAAAAAATATACTAAAAACCTTGATTATTCTGGTTAGTCACATTGTACTGCTATTATTTTGAACAAGACTGTATGTAGGCTATGTGTGAGTGTATGCATATATATTATCTCTACGGGTAATTTTTTTTTAAAGATTAACAAATACTTATGGGTATGGAATGACATAAGGGTGAGTAAATTATGACAATTATCCCGATACATGCACAATATTTTTCCTAAACAGTATGTGAGACTGGAATTCTCCAAAAGGAAACTGTCTGATAAAAACATAAAACACTAAATAGAGACCCAGTATGGTGTCATGCAAATATCTTAATAATTTAATCGTTCAAAATTGTACTTACTTGGATAGTTCACCCAAAAATGAAAATTAGCCTGATTTACTTGCACTCAAGCCATCTTAGGTGTATATCCTGGGACCCAGTAATAGACTTTTGTCCACTGTAGTGGACATTATATTTTAGTGAGTTTCTGTGACATCACACACGTCACAGTTTTGAGTCAGGATGTCCCTTATAGAGCACATTCAGGGCTTTGCACAGATACCAAATGTTTGGAGGTTTCACCAGGACAACAACAACTTCTTGGTCTTTAAAAATGGCTGACATTAATGTTTAGCACTCTTATGGAAATATGATAATATTTTGTAATTATAATTTAAATCTGATTAATTTTCTAATTGTTTGTTATAAATCAACATCTCAGGAAAATGCTATGGGGTTTCTAATCAAAATATGACTTTTTGTTTCAAAACAGGGCATTGATTTCATAAATGTCCACTGTAGAGGACACCAGGACGTAAATCATGTTTATCAGGCATTTTGGAGACACAAACAGTAAATAGGGAAATAAATTACATAACAATATTCCTATGAAATATGACATATTATTATGAAAATGTTGCCAATTATTACTCCCCTTATTACACTTCTTTTTTTCATTACATGTTGCACCAAGAACACAATAATATGCAAATTAGATGCAATATACCGATACATTGTATTGAATGGGAAAATCCAAGTATGGCCATTTTACCCACACATTGCATAAAGTAAAATGCAATGTCAAAGCATTCAGTTATATCTTTTATAACATAGCTCAGAATCATCTTTAAAAAAAAGTATGTTTTAAAAAAATCCTGAAACTTAAAAATGTGTTCGTGAATTAAAAATAAATCCCATTGTTTTTGCCTATTGATGCAATTTCATTTCATAATTTTTTTTAACAACTGAGTCCTGGTGTCAACTACAGAGGACATATCATAACATATGAATAAAATATAATTTTCCAAAAAAATAATGTGTCCATTTGTTTCTTATGCTCTAAACAATCTAATGACATGAAAAAATACAAAATTCGAAAAACTTTTTTTTTCTGGGTCCCAGGAGGATATGACCTTCTATTCTAATCCATTCTAATATTAAAAGATGTGGAGGCGTATCCAAACTGGGAGAATTGGTTCCTTGAAAAGCGCATCTATAGTAATCCATATGACTCGAGGGGTTAATAAAGGCCTTCTGAAGTGAAGCCATGCATTTGTGTAATTAAAATATCCATAATTATAACTTCTAATCTCTGACCCGACACTTGACGTAGAATGTGGGAGTAGCGTTAGTTCAAACAAACTCAAGCCCCTCACACATTTCTCTTTTAAACGTTTTAGACTTGTAATTCATAAGCTGTGTTTTATCTTGCTCTATGCTCTGTGCATCTGTTGCTCTTCCGCCAGGACTAGACTCATGTACGGCTGATAACAGAAGCCAGTGATTATAGTCTATGAAGTTATAAATATGGATTTATTTTTTTTTATTTTTTTTTACAAAAATGCATCTCTTCACTTCCCTTTACCTTTATAAACCGTGTTGAGCAGTTTTATAATGGATTGATGCACTTTTTTGGGCTTCAAAATCTCAGCTAACATTCACTGCCATTATAAAGCTTGATTAAGTCAGGATATTTTAAATATAACTCAGATTGTGTTTGGCTGGAAAAATAACGTCATATACACCTAGGATGGCTTGAGGATGAGTGGGATAATTATGGGATAATTTTTATTTTTGGGTGAACTATCCCTTTAAGTAATATGAATCATCAGACCAATTTTGGCTGGATTTCTTGTTGTCTGTGTTCTTTATAATCACACACTGCCAAACTGACTGATAGACTGGTTCATGGTGACTAAGTGTATGTTATGGTATCAAACATAAATATTATGTGATGCTAGTGTATCCCATTACTTTTAAATTCTTCTGATACACTATCAAATCTGACAAAAATAAATAAATAAAATAAAAGCTTAGCGCATGGTAAATGCATTGTGTAAATGAATTGCAAAAATGTGAGGCACACCTATTTCCGATCTTCTTCTTGCACACTCTGCAGGTTTTCTCATCTGTGATGACACACTTCACCTGCTGGTGAAAGATACGTTCCTCCTGAACCTGCACACAGACAAAAATGTTTTTATTAAAAATGTTTAATACTAAATAGGCTGTATTATGCCCTTTTGCAAAGTGTTGATTTGAGAGTTTTTGGACTCAACTAGAACAGGTTTTCATGCTTGAATGTTCAAAAGCACATTATTTCCCCATATTCTCCATTGTTGCATCTGTCAGTAACACTTTGTTTAGTTCCTGTCTATGAAGCCCCTTCTGAACGCACAATGTGCTCTGATTGGTCGACTGGAGCATTGTGTTTTGATTGGTCAAGTGCTTCGTGCGATTCACAATTCATAGGTTTTCGATTCGACTCAAGAACGATTTTTGCCAATTCAGACCGATTAATATAATACACACTAAAGAAAGATGAACATGTGAAATAAAGCACAATCTGTCTCTTTAAAATAAATATATGTAACATGTTGGAGAGTAATTATTTAGAAGAAATAATTCGGGGGGTATTAGTAGCGTTGCTCCTAATTAAAAAAAGATTCAGTAGCATCAGGTGTTTTTAAGGTACTGTATCTTTTTACAAACTAGATTTTTTGGCAAGTAAATATGCACCAATACCGTGTTTTAAAACAAAGAATTGAATTAATTACACATCATCAAAAGTGATTGAATCAGTCATTTAAAGTAGCAGAACAAACTAGTGATGTGCGGGTCATCTCATAAACCCGCGGGTCGGGTTGGAGCTGGTAAAGAAATTGTCACTTTATTTGCGGGGCCGGTTGGGGAGGGTCATTAAAAACAAAATAAAAGTAAAAATCTGTGTATGTTGCTTGCAGTTCCCTATAGCCTATATTAAATATTTGGGAATATCTATTCATATTTTATTAGGTTCTTTGATAAGGTTACGAAAACAAAGGACGTAGCAACGTAACTTGCGTGATGCCCCCAAACCTTTGGCGTCACGTGACGTCATGAAACGGCTAGCCAAGCAGCTCTTGCCGTCAGCCAGCCGAGCGAGTCAAAGATAAATGAGTTTAGTGAGTGTGAGAATGATAGTGAAGAAGTTGCCAAGAGAGACGAGGTTCGTGCTTTGTAAATGTTAAAAATGTTTATCATTATCTTGTTATTAGTATGACCTGAATTATCGTTCATATTCGTTTACAGGGCAATGTTTCCAAGCACTTTCAGGCTCAAATAAAGGCTGTTTTCGTTTACATTACAATCCTAGTATGTCTACTTAATGGTCGCGGGTGCGGGCAGGTTGTAAAAATACATATAGTGGTGCGGGGCGGGCCAATTAATTTCATAAAAGCGGGAGTCTAGGCTTCACTAGACCAAACCACTGTTCACAAGCAAACGTACCCGCAGGAACTCGGCCTGTAGGAGGCTCTTCAGGACCTGGTCAAAGCGCTTCCTTCCAGCCTTCTCCTCCAACACATTCTCCAGGAACACCTGGATCTCTCGGATCTGTGTGTTGGCTGGCAGCAGGTTTATGGCCTTATGAAGGAGACAGAGAGAAACATTTAAAACACTGGTGGTTTGGAGAGCTCTGTTCAGGAACTTTATCTCTCTGAAAGTCTAAATGTTTTTGTGTTTAGCTTTTTTCATTATTCTTGAAAGATGAAACTACAAAGAAAAGAGGAGCTAAACTCTACAGTGACAGGTTTCCACAGATGTCTCCCACACAGTAATGTGACAGCAGACAACTTGTCAACGCGGTGTCTCATTTCCCCTGCCGGCATCTTAAATGATGTGTTGGCATCAGCAGGATTAAACTGTGTAGCACTTCAACACACACTCACCATTCTCTCTCTTCATGTCTACAGCACATGCTTCACTCCCTCACACACTCTCTCAGTCATATTTAATTGGGGCAGTCAACACACACTTAAAGTCCATTCACACTTAGAACGATATCTATATTAGCATTCACACCAGTGGACAGTGCAGTTTGGTCGTCTGCCGCTTTAAATGCTTAATCTCTTAAAAGCAGGATGGATTCTGATTGGCTGTCAATGTTTTTATGGTTAAAAAAAGACTTTCTGAAAATGTTTCCAACTATATGGTTCCTCTGTGACGTTACAGCTGTGATGAACTCTGCTATTCTTTCATATTTAAAACGATTATATTTTTACAACGATATCTCCATAGTTATTGTCCCTAATGTGTGAACGGGCCTTTCTTCAATTTTACCTTTTCAGTTGGTTACTGTATATTCGATTTTTTAAGACTGAGAAAAATGACCCAAGACTGAGAAACACCAAATTAGGATACTTTTACATGCACAGTTTGATTTTTAGTTGAAAATAAAATATTTTTGTCCCATTAAAACAGTTATGGAAATGTTTAAGTATTGATTTGATCAAGAATTCTAGATTTTAATGTTAAAATAAATAAATCCATAATAAAAATATAAATTATTACATTTCAAACTTTGTGATAACCTATACAAAGCATGACCATAAACCATTAATATATTCATCATATCAATTTTTACAAAAAATAAGGGTAACACTTTACAATAAGGTTTCATTAGTTAACAACTTTAGTTAACATGAATTAAGAATAAATAATACGTTAACAGCATTTATTAAAGCAGCACTTGGTAACTTTTGCTCTCGGGGTCCCCCTACAGTTGGGAAAAAATAATGTCCTCAACTACTGTCGTAAGATCTGTCATCCTACAACAGGGGATGCCATCGCGCGTGCATTTGTTGACATGACAACCCTGATAGCCCTGAACTAGTGATGCGCAGGTCGTCTCATAACCCGTGGACCCCGTATGTCTATTTAATGGTCACGGGTTGTTAAAATACATACAATGGTGCAGCGCGGGCCAAATAACTTCATAAAAGCGTCCCCGCGGGTTGGTGCAGCACTAACAGTTCCCCTGAACACTGCAGGAGGAGTTCACATGCAGGTGTTCTTCTGGCGGCGCGTGTGAAATGTCTTCATCCCAGGTACAGTCAGTGGCATATGTTTCAGCATGTCATATGAATATAATTTCATTGGTTTTATTTTTTTCAAACGCCAAATAATCACGATGCTCACGTTTACAAGCCAGCGTCATTATAGTAGTATATTGGTTACCGTTTTACAGAATCTATATGATACTTCAGTTCAATGTTTGAGTGGTCGGTAATCACCATAACAAGCAGGACAGCATCGGTCGGGCACGCCTCCTTCAGCTCACGCCAACGAGCAAACGCTGGTCACATGTTGATCCTCGTCCTGCCATTAATCCCATCACTTTTTCGTTTCCTCTTATTGCTTTCCTCCAACAAAACCTTTTCTTTCTTATTTGTCTGGGTTTGGACATGACTATATTATCCGACGAACAAAGTTGGGCTCGCACGTCCGAATGTAAGGAAGTGTGGGTGTTGGTGGAAGTGACGTATATGCCGTAAAGCAGTCGAATTTTGTAGTTCTTTTTGTTTTCGGGTTACTACCCGAAACTCGAAGTTTAAAAGTACGATTAAAAACGATATAGACCCCATCAGGCTATGGCAGACGTGTCACTCAACCTATTGTAAGTCGATGTATCATCACAAGAGTCTTAAAAAATATATTATGAAGGTTGAAAAGTTACCTAGTGCTGCTTTAATCTAAATGAATGTTAATTTCAACATTTAGTTGTGTTTGTTAACATTGGTTAATGCACTGTGAACTAATTGTATTTTTATTAACTAACATTAACAAAGATTAATAAATGCTGTAACACATATTTTGTTAATTTTTAGTTAATATACTAACTAGTGTTAACTAATGAAACCTTATCGTAAATTGTTACCAAAATATGAACCGAATCAAATCTTAAGGTGCAGTCACATTTATTGTTGTTCTGAGAGTTTTAATGGGTGAACTGCAGACATTTCGATATGAATCCACTGATGGTGAGAGCGTAAGATTCAGCCATTCACACTTCCTAGTTTGAAACTGACTTGGCTGTGCTTCATATATTGCGACAATACTAAGAATAGACAACAGACCTTTTAGCCGAAAGTTTGCTTAATGTGACCGGCAATTTAATGTAACGCAAAATTGTTTGCCATCCAAACAATTTAGTTTTCATTTATTAAAAAGGGAAGATTATTAGATTTATCACTATGTAATATGTAAAGCACCTGACAGCCCTACTTTAAATTGATGTCTTACTCTGAGGCAGTGGCAAGAGGAAATACAAGCAAAGCATAAAAATGAGATTTGTATGCAAAAACAACCATGATTAAATGTGTCACCTTAGGTTCAAAATAGCTACTTTAAAGGGTTATGTCAGTGATTTAGCATCAAGCTTTGTATTTAAACTGGGTCATCAATGTAGTAGAAATGTGAAATTATTTTTGAATCTGGTGCCTTCTAGACTGAGAAAAGACAGAAAATTTATTTTTGTCTCATTGGGATAAAAGACAACAACTCCCAGAATGCACTGGTCATTCGAGTGTACTACCGCATTTCTTCTGATACAAAGCCACATGCTAAATCGCTGAAGTAACCCTTTAATCTCAGGAAATCAAATATGACTGCCTGTGATTGGGTCACAACATGCAGTGTTTCCGTATTTCACAGATGATGAGAAAAGGAACCGGTCATAGCTCCAGACTCAAATGTATATTTGTAGTGTTTTAGCCCATGCAAATCTTACTATGATGCTTAAATGCTCGGCAAAAATGGTTCAATGGGGTTCAATACCATAGGGTATTACCCCCTTAGCGTACTGCCCCAGTGACAGCGCTGTTCCTTATTTCTGACAGAGGAAACTTACTTAGTATTTTTGTCTTGTTTCTAGTCCAAACATCTAAAAATTCTTAAAACAAGACGAATTTACTAGACAAGCGAAAGTAATTGTCTTGGTTTGCGAAAAAAAAATACTTAAAATTTAGAGAGTTTTTGCTTAAATATGCTCAATAATCTGCCAGTGGGGTAAGTAAAATATTTTTAAAATAAGATTATTTTGCTTACCCCACTGGCATATTATTTATCTTATTTTAAGCAAAAACTCTCTTAATTTTGAGTAATTTTTCCCAAAACAAGACAATAATTTTTACTTGTCTAGTAAATGTTTCTTAATGTAAGAATTTTTAGAAATTTTGACTAGAAACAAGACAAAAATACTAAGGAAATGTCTCCTTACACTGCAAAAAATGCTTTTCTTACTAAGAGATTACATAATATTTTCAGGTTTAACAGGTAATTTAAAAAAATCTACTGATCAAGTATGTTTACAAGCTGTACAATTGAATTAAAATGTAACAATTATTTAAAACAAAATTGACTAAACCCATAAAATGATCCCAAATGGTTCTATCTCTAAGCGTGTGGCAGTTCTCCACGGTTCTGCTATGCAAATGGAGGTGTTCTGGGGGGATGAGTGGTGATACTGTTAGAGTTTGGTGGAAACTCACTTTGGTGGTGTTTAGTTTGCTGTGATGGAGCTGAAGAACTTTCAGGGCCGCCTGAAGGTTTGCTTGTGGCTCACATAACTCCATCTTAATGGGTCCGAGGAAGTGCACGTCCGGAGGAGACAGATACATGCGCAGGAGGGACAGATACACCTACAGACAGATGGCACCCCTGTTAACATTTAGACAAGGTGTGTCGTAACAAGAGAGATGGTTTTACATTTCCATTTGGCTACATTCACACAGGGTTTGGGACTGCCAACCACACTTACAGTTAATACAACAGCAGCCACTGAATACTGAATGAATAACTCGTCAAGCATCTTATACTGTATGTAAAAGTGACTACAGTACTTAATGAACAAAAACTCATACTTTAAAAAAATAAATAATAATTTAATACGTTTAAATCCTTCATTCACAAACTACTTTTGTCTTTTCAACCTGCTTCCGAAACCGCATGCAGCTTTTATAACATGTTAAACGTGTTGAAATTTATTAAATTATGAGTATTTCTAAGCTAATGTCCATATTGAGACCAGGATTCTAATTTCAGTAATGCACAAAATATTCAGCGGTAATTGTACTCTTACTGTCACTAACACTATGTACATCATGATGACTGGAGGGTTTTCACTGCAAAACGACACAAAAACATGCCACAAATATTGTTGCAACATTTGAAAAAAAGCAATAGCAAAATCATTCCTTTTGGGCTGCAGAAATCAGAATAAGTCTCCTGGTTTGGGACCATTGCACAAGATAGACGTCGGTGACTATACAACATGTAGAATTACAATGGGAAAATTAAACCAGTTGAAATGGGGTGAAGTCGCAAAGTAGCACTCACATCTTTATTGCCGTTCGCTGCTGGATCATAATGGCCATGGCAGTACCTGAGAAAATCACATTAGAGAACATTAGAGAAGGTTATGAGTAACGGCAGCTTGTGTTTAACGTCAGATTCCTTATCATGGAACAGTCAACATGAAATGCAATGCATTTTAAGGCTTGGATACACCAAGCCGACTGTTGGCTGTCGGACGATGTCAGGCCGGTTTTGAGTGTTGGTCGGTTTAGTTAATTTGTGTGTTCCACACATTTGGCTCTAATCGGATGATTTTTGGCCCTTATACAGCATGTTAAATTCATAGTTTTCAATCACGTGACTCGTGGAGCCCTAGAGGGCAAAACAGCCATAGAACTGCAGCATAAGCCTGTCAAAAGTTTTGCAAGCGCTTAACATGAAAAACACTAGAGGGTGATTTGCTAGCCTGACGTGGTCATACTCAATTCTAGTCAGAATATGAGTCTGATGCTCCATTGGGCTGTGATTATGGGGCGTGTTTCAACCGAACCAGGAAAGACATCAATTGGATAGAGCTAGAACCAATCAGAGCAACGAAGCGACGCATTGTCAAATGTCAACAGAGCTCAACTGCACTGTGTTGCCCATGGTGCTGCCAAGTCCGCTTTTTTCCCCCACCGGTTGTTTTCTATGTTCGCGGGTTGAAGCGACTATTATGTGATATATAGACCCATGAGTGTGAATTTTAGCAGGCAACCTTGTAAAATAACTCGCATTTTACCCCTCAAACGCCATTTTTCCCCCGGAGAACCCCCCGAGAAGCTATTGTTTAGGGCTAGTAGTTGGCGGGTTTTGTTGTAAAAACTTGGCAACCCTGTCTGCACACGTGCTGAAATCAGGCTGGAATGCACGATCTTTGCCGGTGTTGTAAAAAAAAAAAACCATAATTTAATGATACACAGAGTACTTACCCAACATGATCATCATTTCTGAGAGAAATTATGATGGTGAATGCATATAGAAACAAGCTCTCTGTTTAGGATTCGGAAAAATATAATCCAAGCCCCTTTGATGACGTGCATGATTACGTTACTGTTGATCATCTGTCCGTCATCGTCTAAAGCCCGCCCTGATGATTTCATTGGTCCGAACAGTTTCTGTTCGGGGATAATTACTCCTCTATGAGGCAATGACAGACCGAACTGCCCGACCTAAAAAAATTCTAGG
This sequence comes from Pseudorasbora parva, assembly GCF_024679245.1. Taxonomy (NCBI): domain Eukaryota; kingdom Metazoa; phylum Chordata; class Actinopteri; order Cypriniformes; family Gobionidae; genus Pseudorasbora; species Pseudorasbora parva. Next base: position 42,363,695 of record NC_090181.1, on the reverse strand, counting down.
CGGGGCTAAGTTCGGCTGGCATCCAGGCTAGTGATTTGCACCAATAAGGATTAAATTAATAGAAGTTTAACGCTAATCTAGGATTTGTTGATCTGGGTTTTATTTTAAATCGAGTTGTGTTGCACCACTTCATTTTAAACACAGATAAAAGGGTTAGTTCACCCAAAAATTAAAATTATTTCATTAATTACTCACCCTCATGTTATTGGACACCCGTAACACATTTGTTCATCTTCGGAACACAAATGAAGATATTTTGTTGAAAGCTTGATGACTGAGAAAGGCTTCAGAAAGGCCTCCATTGTCATTGATTACATTCCCACTCACAAGACCCATAAAGGCACTAAACACATCGATACAAAGTCCATCTCACTACAGTGGATGTACAATAATTTTACAATGCGACGAGAATAGTTTTTGTGTGCAAAAAAATCTAAATAATGACTTTATCCGCCAAGATATTGTCTTCCATGTAGGTCTCGGACGTGAACTCACGTGATAGCGGCTCCTCCTCTTCTTCATGTATCCGAACGGCGGATCTGCGTCATATTCTCGCGCATGCGTCGAGTCGAGTTCACATCAATAACTTTGTGGATAAAGTCGTTATTTCGATTTTCGTGCGCACAATAACTATTTTCGTCGAATTGTAAAATGATTGTACAGCCACTGTTAGTGAGATGGACTTTGTAACGATGTGTTTAGAGCCTTTATGGGTCTTGTGAGTGGGAATGTACTGAATGCCAATGGAGGCCTTTCTGAAGCCTTTCTCAGCTTTCAACTAAAATATCTCTTTATTTGTGTTCTGAAGATGAACCAAGGTCTTACAGGTGTCCAATGACATGAGGGTGAGTAATTAATTAAATAATTTTCATTTTTGGGTGAACTAACCCTTTAACTGTGAAGAAAGACCGTTAGTATTAGAGGGCTGATCGAACAGTTGGAGCCTGTACCTTATCCTTATTAGCACAACCCACCCTTAAAGTGGCTCAATGTACTATAACAGTGATAGTAAAAGATAAAATTCAGTTTACACCTTTTTGATGATAATGATATTATATACTATATACAGGCGGGTAGATCAGCCAAGAATAAGAACGCAAAGCTTTTTCTTTATAATGGTTTTCAATGGGAATGGGTTTTCAAATGAATTGCCATTAGGCCACCGAACATTGGCTGTTCAGCTTAGTAAACGAGAATAAAATAAAAGTGAAAGCGATGAAAGCAAGCAAAGAAGTCAATACATTACAGACAGAAGACTGTTATAATTCTACAGTTACTTAGACAGATATTTACTCATGCTCAGGCGCAGAACGCACATGCTAGTTGACAGTAGCCTTTAGTCCTTTTGGTGTGTTCAAGCACAGCTTTTTGGGCGAGACGCAGTTGACAACACAGTCAGCCTTCATCGCTGCTTGTTCTTTTGACATCAACTTGGTGTGACCTGGGCTTTACTTTTATGTGAGTGTGAAATACTGTATACAGTAATACCTTGATATTCAACACGAAAAAGGTGGAACTTGGTGTTTTTGAGAATTGGGTTACAAAAGATTTCTATTTCAAATTGTTGTTCTTTTGAACAATCTATTAATTGAAAAATACAAATAAAATGTACAATGGTTTCCACAAAAAAACTGAATCAGCACAACTGTTTTAAACATTGATCATAATCAGAAATGTTTCTTGAGAATATTAGAATGATTTGTGAAGTATCATGTGACACTGAAGACTGGAGTAATGATGATAAATTCAGCTTCGATCACAGGAACAAAATTACATTTTACTATATATTCACATAGAAAACATATATTTTAAATTGTAATAATACTTCACAGTATTACTGTTGTCCTGTGTTTTTGATCAAATAACTGCAGCCTTGAGCAGAAGAGGCGTCTTTCAAAAAAAAAAAAATCTGATTTGTTCCAAACATTTCACATCGATGTACATAATGCAGCATTATATTATTGCATTACCTACAAAAGCAACCTAAACCAATGTCTAAATATCTATGTGGCTACGTCATTACCAATACTGCAGCATTTCGAGCATCAGACGATAACAAAACTTGTTACAGAGGTGGAGGAAATCATTCAGGTTTGATGCCCATTATTTCTGTTTCCATAATGAATAGTGGCAGGAACGTATATTAAAAAGTTAATAGGGTTCATACTGTAGAATAGGGCTGCGAGACATTAAAGAACGATACTCACTCTTCAGCCATACGCGTGTCTTTCAGAATGTGAACATAGATGAAGAGAGCCTGCTCATGTTTCCCCATACGGCCTAAGAGCAGAGCCCTCTCCTCCAACAGACCTGACAGAGAGAGGACAGAGGAACAGTATGTGTCATGCAGCTTTATTTCCAGGTTTTACAGTGTAATGTCTGACCTCTGGACTCACCATCAAATGGGAAATCACTGATGAGTCTCTCTGGCTCATAGCTGCTGGAAACTTCCAGAAATGACAAAAGCTTGTTCCTGAATTCTCCGAGCTCTCCCGCCTCCTTTCCCGCAGCTACAGCTGAAACACCTGGACACAGTCAACACAACGTGTTTGGTCTGTACTTTCACATAACTGGAAAAATGTATTGTTTATGGATTCTTTGAGGCACAAATGGCGTTTTCATGTTATCCATTATTTTGGTAACACTTTACAATAAAGACTTATTTGATAACAATAGGTAATGCATTAGCTAAAATGAACTAACAATTAGCAATATGTGTGTTTTCCAGCATTTATTAAACTTTGATAATTTTAGTTAATAAAAATATTATTGTTCATTGTTTTTCACGCTAGTTCATTAAAAATATTAATATGTATTATTGTTAAAATGAACTTACAAAAATTATTAAAAAATGTTGTAGAACAATTTTTCAGTGTTAGTTTGTTATACTAACAGTGTTGCCATCATTTTTCTTTTCTTTTCGTGAAACCAAAGAACAATTGTATTACTAATAAAGGTTTTATTAAAACTGCCATTTACTGTTAACTGTAATTACTTATTTATTATAAACTGCCAGTGAAGAGCATCGCTACCACTGGCACAAGTTACCAAAATATATCTAATTTGTTTACCACGTAAACATTAAATAAATGTGTTGGCTTAATGTGGGGGCTTAATTACTATCTATCTATCTATCTATATATATATATATATATATATATATATATATATATATATATATATATATATATATATATAATATTTTGTAAATGTAGGATGGTAGGTATAAATGTCAGCAGAGGCTATTTTCATGGCAAGAACTGCATAGGATTTGTATAAATAAAATAAAATAAAACCAAACAATACAAAATATAAAAATACAATAGATAAAAAATTACACAAGAGGTTGTAAATATATGTATGATACAAATAAAATAAATAAAAAATTCTGGAATGATATTATTAAGTTCTTACAAAGTAAGATTAAATTGCATCTATCCCGAGGCACATGTCCACGCCCCTTAACGAGAAGACATTAAGGGACGTCTATGACGTGCTCATCGACTGCACAGCAGGGGCAAACATCAACCGTCACAACGGCATGCGCTCGTCAAAACTTCACGCTCTAGCGCAAACTCTACAGCCAAAGTTTTGACGAGCGCATGCCGAGGTTGATGTTTGCCCCTGCTGTGCTGTGTACGAGCACATGAAGTCCCTGCAGGTGCAGCAGAAAATAATTCAGAGCTTTCCATATGCTCATAAGCTGTAAAAAGGGGAGCCTGTTATGGCTTCTGTCGTCACGACTTTCTGCAACAATGCGTTCCCCAGAGGGGTTCCCGGTCCATAAAAGGCCACGCCCTTCCAGTGCCGCAATGAATCATGAATACTTTCATTCTCAGGAGTCCTAGGGGCAAAACCTGTATAGATGACGCCATAAGACCCTGCAGCCTGAGGCATGTGCGATATTGCACCTTCGCTTCCTCTCTGAACTGAGACAAACAGATAATTAGAGAGAGAATGCACTCTTGAGAGAGACATGCTCACATGGAGACTGATTTCAGCCCAGGAAAATCACACTCTGACTGGGTGTAAAATTGCTTTTGTTCATGTTCACCCTGAATCCGAGAGATGTGATGTGTGTGACCACACGGCAGGTGTCATGCAACATATTCTCCTTCAATTCAGCTATAATGAGCCAGTCGTCTATATATATCTATATATATATCTATATATATATCTATATATATATATATATATATATATATATATATACTCAAAATCCCCAGACCTGACATTCTCAGGGGAGGTAAGCCCGCTTCCGCACACAGACAAAAAATCCTTTGGCTGAGGGCGAGCCCGAATGGGAGAACTGTGAATTTGTAACATGAGCCTTGATAGGCAAAATGAAGAAATATCCTGTGTGGCGGATAAATGCTTATGTGGGGAAAAAAGCATCTTTCAGATCGACTGATGTAAACCAGTCCCTCTGTTTTATGTTATGGGCGAGCGAGCCATGAGTTAACATTCTGAAATTGTATTTCCTCAAATGTTTGTTCAACACACAGAGGTCCAAGATTGGGCAGAGAGAGAGCCGGAAATATCATGAATAAAATCCCTGATTTATCAAATTGGGGGGCACCACCTGAATCGGGTTTTATTACAAACTGCAGTCTGTAACCCTGCATTATTGTACATGTCACCCACTCGAGAACCAAAACAGTTGGCCAAGCCATTTCGTAATTTGCGAGTAGGGTTGGGCATCGAGAACCGGTTCTAACTTGGAACCGTTTAAAAAATAACAATTCCATTGGAATCGTTTAGAAAATTTGTTTTCGGTTCCGATCTTCGGTTCCAAGCGCGCAAGTTTTGGTTTCCATGGCCACCTGATTTCCGGTGCTTGCGCGCCCGCTTGTTCTTTTAGTCATGGAAGCCCGGTAAACGGCGCTCTGAAGTGTGGATTTATTTCACTTTTAAAAGCCTGGGTCGGCACAGTGCAACTAGTGTTGTCAAAAATATCGATACTGAAATATCTGAAAAGATACGATAGCCTGCTCAGCCTACACAATCGATCCCAGGTGCTCTCCTCTCCTCTCCTCTCTGACCGACAGCGAGTTGAGGCGCAGCCGCATATTCTCACTCAGCCCGGTTACACGCCGAACGTGCGTTCTGCTGGACTTTTCCTTACGACAGCGTGTTAGTGTTAGTGTGTGTGATCGGTCTGAATTTCGCGCGGGATTGCACATAATTCTACGTATCCCCGCAGATTTCAAGCTCACATCTGAAGCGCACACACACACATAGCCTACCGTAATAAAGCCGCCCCTGACATACAAGTGCAAATATTTGCTTCTTTTTCCAGCTTATTATTGGTCAAATACACTCAAACAAATTCTCAGTGCACATTTTGAAGAGTATGCAAACACAGTCTTAAACAATTCAGGAAGAAATGACGAATGAGTAACAGGAACAGTGTTCAGGATCCATGAGTGCGGCAGTTCTTAAAGGGACAGCAGTCATTTGTTATTCAAAGTCAAACTACAAAAAGACAAACGATCACACTGCTCTTGACGGATCAACGTGTGTAACTTTAATGGTTTTATATGAAACTATTTAATTTTTTGCAAAAAACATTATCCAATGTTATTTTAAATTTAATTAGCCACTTTGCGTTTTTTTATTCAGTTTCTTACCTGAATGTTAGACCTACCTGAAAAAATAAAGCAGTCTATTTCATTTATATCTTTTATTCTATTGTATTTATTTGTGCTATTTTTTGTAATATGTATCTTTGTTTATTCAATTTAACATTCAAAATCAAGCTTACTTGTGCTGTGTGTAAGCTATTGCTACACAATTACCCCGTTGTAAAAAATACATTGAGTTAACAAATATTTGTGAGATAATTTTAATAGTAATTGATCAATGTTTATATATGAGAAAAAGCTTAAAAGCTTTATCATATAAAGTGATCTCTTCAGAAGAAATTTTTGATTGCCTAGAATTTCAAAAGACAAAAAAATGTATTATATTAAAAATATCTAATTGACAGTATATGCAGCGTTTTCCCCCTGTTGTATTGAAAATAGCTTTGAATATCGATGTGACATGTTTTGACTCCACCCCTCAAAGAATCGGAATCGAGAATCGAAAAGAACCGGAATCGAAAGTAAGAATCGGAATCAGAATCGTTCAAATCAAAACGATGCCCAACCCTATTTGCGAGTGTTCCCAACTGAGCCGAGGAGGTGCTGATAGCTTCATGTATGCCCAGCTGGCTCATTTGTGATGCAATGACGCCCTCTATAGTGAATGAATTAGGGAGTCGAAAGTGCCACTGAGCACCCACAGGCTTGGACGGCCGGACGAGCATTACGGACGACAAGGCCGTTAACCATAAGGACCTCCCTTCCCATAGGTGGATCTTGAACAGTTTAGGTTTTTGTGAATTGTGCGCTGTACATTTTTTTTTGTTGGTTTAACTTAAAAAAGTAAGTAACCTGGTTGCCTTTAAATTTTTTGTTTATTGAAATTAAAAAAATTTAGTTGATACAATGAAGGAAATTGGTCTAATAAATAGAAACTCAAAATATTATTGTATCTAAAAACATAAAAAATGTGATAAATCATGAAAATAGCACAATTTGGCATTTCACTGTGTCATCACAAATAAAACACACACAATTACCCAATATGCTTACAAAATCTTTAAATACTATTTGAATATAGGTTGTCGATTCTCAAAAATGTTCATTGTATGAACTCAAATTTTTAATTTCAATGAACTAAAAATTAGGACAACCAGGTAACTTATTTTTTAAAACTTTTTTTTTTTTTTACAGTGTGGGGAATTTCCATAGGCGTAATGGATTTTACACTGTATTTTCTATACCCCTACACTGCCCCTGCCCACAGGAAACATTTTTAACATTTTCAAAAAACATAATTTAGTACCGCTGGCTGGTCCCCACAATGTAGGTGATCTTAGGTTTATGCAATGTAATATAAACAAGTGCACACACACACACACACACACACACACACACACACACACACACACACACACACACACACACACACACACACACACACACACACACACACACACACACACACACACACACACACACACACGTCTCTGTAGTGAATGTCAACTAGCTTGTTGTAAGGACAAGCCTTTTAGCAAAATCTAAATAACTAGACGAGAATAGAACCAAAATATATGCGCTGGGGGAAAACGCCTGTCAAGAACAATCAATCTCAGATCACATGAAACTACACTGAAGTGTTTAAATATAAAGCGCTCTAGTGTTTTGGATTATGCACATTTTTCCACTGGAGCTCATGTTTTTCCCACCTATAATTGTTTTCCACTACTGTGAAGTGATGTCACTGTATGTAAACTACCTAATGCTAAAAAAACTTTTATAATTTGCGCTAAAGTGTGCAAACTATTATGCATGGAGCAAAGAATGTCCGTTAAGAACTATACAATCTGAAACATTTCTGCCTGAGAATTAAAAACAATTGTATAATAATATCATCCTAACAAAAAAATCCCCAAAACAATAAAAACTGACAAAAATTGTTCGTTGACTAACTTTTTTTCATGACTAAGACGAGATGAAGACGAGAGCATTAAATGATAACTGTGACTATACACAAATCCGCCGCGAACTTTATGGGCGCCGCCATCTTGCCTGCCGCCATTACTGCGTGCCTGCGAAGTGCGTGACGGTGTGACACTTGCCGGCTTCCTCTAATGACATTTCAATGAAAGCGGATCCTGCACATTAAATAAAATGTCTGGTGAAAGGGAACATTGGGTAGATGATGTCAGGCATTGACCAAAACTTACAGAAAGGTAATTTATTGACAACAGGATGTATTAATGTATAAATGCGTCTGCCAAATGTAATGTAATTAAGACAGCAATAAAACTGAACACTGTCATTGTGAGCTGTGTTGCTAATATTAGGGCCCTGCTTTCCGTGATCACGGAATTGTTTTACACAAACACGTATTGAGAACATGAAATAACGAACAGTTATGTGGACTTAACTTTATGCTGCACTTAGAGCAGCGCGCGGCAGTAATGCACGACGCGCTGTAAATGATAACAGAAAATAAATAAAACATACGTGCCTGTTACAAAGGGACTTTAAGTCACAATTACACAAATGTAACTTTGTAGTTTTCTCTATTGTTGCTGACATATTATGGTACGAGTCCACTGCCTGAAAACCTCACGACACTGTGATTCATACGCAGCGGCTGATCCGTGATGTAGGATGCACTTATCTGGCCAATCCATCCCGAACTCATGCCCTGTAGTTTAGGTTCTGACGCTCATCGCATGCCAGATGATTAATAAAATAATCTTATGCCTGTAGGAACATGTAATCTATTGCTACAACTGGTCGTGGCTATTTATTGCAGCTTGTGAACATATGCATGAGCACATCGGTAGGTCACGCAAGTTTACGTGCTGATTTAATAAGGCCATATTTTTTTTAACTGATCGTTTCATATATGTCTAACATTAATTGTGACTAGGTCCCTTTGTAATGGACACGTATGTTTTAATTATCTGTCTTTAAGTGGTTTTCTTTACGTTCATCACAGCGCGCCGTGCATTACTGCCGTGCGCTGCTATTTTTTATATATTAATTAATTAATTTGATTATTATTGAAAGTATCAAGATTTACAAACAAATATCGCTGCATAAAATCAACTTCTTCGAATTCGAAATAGGATACAGAAAAGATAGCCTGAGGGAGCAGCTCTTAATACAAACAGGGGGAAAAATAATAATAGTATGCATTCGTAGCAAAAATAAAAATAATTTATAAGGGAAAAAAGGTAGGCTATTATAACATGACATGAGGGGAGAATCAGTCATTGTTAAGCTATTAACCTCATTTGAGGAGTGTTTTCGTGTACGCACTGCTGTAAGTCCTTAGCAGCAAGGCACGCAGTAATGGCGGCGATGCTTTACTTCCGTGTTTCGCCGGATTTGTGTATATCAACATGCAATACTGTTGATGAAAAAGCAAGATTGAAATGCAGTTCAGCAAACAACAAAGCAAACAAGCTGGGGTTTTCCATTTGAGATCTTCTGTTTAAATGAAAGTGTCATTCTGTTTTCTGTCAACAGAATTGTTTTAAATGAAAAAACATTAACGTAATTTGAATTTCATGTGATTGGAATTAGGATTTTCAGTTTTAATTTGAGAGAAATTTCTTGTTTTACCAGTTTTCATAATGGGCATTAATGTATATGAGCAGCCATATCACCCTGTAGCCCAAGACTGGTTTCCCACTGAAGCTAAGCAGGGCTGAGCCTGGTCAGTACCTGGATGGGAGACCAACTGGGAAAACCAGGAGCTGCTGGTAGAGGTGTTAGTGAGGCCAGCAGGGGGCGCTCACCCTGTGGTCTGTGTGGGTCCTAACACCCCAGTATAGTGATGGGGACACTATACTGACAAAGAGCACCGTCTTTCGGATGAGACGTTAAACCGAGGTCCTGACTCTCTGTGGTCATTAAAAATCCCAGGATGTCTTTCGGAAAAAGAGTAGGGGTGTAACCCCGGCATTCTGGCCAAATTTGCCCATTGGCCTCTGTCCATCATGGCAACCTAATAATCCCCCTCCCCTGATTGGCTTCATCACTCTGTCTCCTCTCCACCAATCAGCTGGTGTGTGGTGAGCGTTCTGGCGCAATATGGCTGCCGTCGCATCATCCAGGTGGATGCTGCACATTGGTGATGGCTGAGGAGATTCCTCCCCTTCTATGTAAAGCGCTTTGAGTGCCTTGAAAAGCGCTAAATAAATCGAACGCATTATTATTATTATTATGATAAATACCTTATAATAAATTAGAAAACTAGATGAGGTCAAATAAGTCGAAGTGGTGAAAGTGCAATAATTCTGATTAAATGTAATAATACATTTCTCAAATGACAACCATAGCTGCAATTATAATTTTGAGCAAAATAATCATGATTCTTAATAGGTATATTATTATTAGCAGTAGTAGCCCTAGCTCTGATAAAGCAGTGTATGACCGCTGCGTGTCTGACCTTCAGGCAGTGAGTTGAGGTATGCTTTCATGAGGCCTTGCACCTTCTCCAGGTAGAGCTGGATCAGAACATTGTGGAACTCGGGCCGTGTCTCTTCCCACATGTAAACGATGTGCTCCAGGTATGGGATGGCCAGCTCCTTGAACCCCTCCTTCAGGAAGTTTAACACCTTATCCCTGGGTAGAGTCTCCACCTCCGTCAGGTCCTCAGTGAAGATCTGACAGCAACAAAATCAAACTCAAGCTCCTCAAGATGACCACAGAAGGCATTTAGATACAACCAGACCATGTAGATCTCACCTTCAGCCCATCCTCGGGACAAATCTTCAGAACCCACGGTGAAAACTCAAATATGATGCCTAGGTTCTCCACACCTGTGCAGAAAGACACCACTGCATGTCACTGGTGAGCTGGAGCATTTGTCTCACAAGTTAAAATTATCATATCATCCCAGTGTTACTAATACGCAGAATCTGTGGGCCGTTTTTGCATTTTCTACGCTGTAATTTTGGGAAAAATCTCTGATGATAAAGTCCTCCTGTAGTCAATAATTGTATCCCTTAAAGGGTTACTTCAGCGCTGGGAAGATAAATCTGCATTTAAACTGGCACATTAATGTAGAGGAGATGTGAAATTATTTTTGAATTTGGTGCCTTCTAGACTGAGAAATGACAGAAAATGTATTTTTGTCTCATGGGGATGAAAGACAACAATTCCCAGAATGCTTCGCTGCCCCACAAGGCCACTCCCAAAGCCACCGCTATTGAATCACTGTGACTGGATAACTTTCCCACCGCGTTCATTTTCACAAAATCAGTTCAGTTATTGAACAGACACTACAATTAAAAACTGAACGTGTCTGTTCAATATAATGTGATTAAGCTGCTGAGGGAGTATCACGGCACAAACGCTGCAGGAGTCAGATTACATTTACCATCATGAATGAGCTGAATGAGCTCTCCTGATGAGAGCCGAGGTAAACGCGGGCGCAGCATACATTCACAGCGCGTGTTCAGTCTGACGCTTTCAGCTTTCCTGTAGTCAACACTGCACAATGGTATCATTTGACACAACGGTAATTGATATGATTTTGAGACTGGTAAACGCAGTTTTAAGGAGAAAATACTCAGCAATGGTGTTGACTGATGACTTTGCACATGGTTTGTCTTAAAGCATATTGAAAACACCACATAGACAAATAAACGACATTAAAAAAACTTATTTTTCACCACAGCAGGCCTTTAAATAGACCTGAGACTATACTCTTATTGGTAGCTGAAATAATCAAATTAGTGAAAATATTTAATAAATATCATTTAATAAATAAATAATTTGTAATTGCAGTTTAAAAATGAAACATTTGCTTTGCTTGGTTGTAGGACTGCACAATTTGGGCAACATTTTGCGATTATGAACTATTTTTTCTATATATAAATAAATATATAGCATAAATATATATATGGCTAAAAATATAAAGCTAAATAAAAACAAATAACTACATAGCAATATAAACATTAAATATAGGTTAATTATTAAAATAAGGTATTTAGGAGGAAATAATAATGTAATAAAAAAATACTTGATTTAATATTACAGCAGTAAAATTACAATACTAATATTTATGGCTGTCTTAATTTCTTCATCCTAAAACGTTAAACCATCAAACTTTTATTTCGATGGAAAACCACAGGAGCCTTTACAGCTTCTCTGTAATCGATAAGCACTTCTCATTAACTATGGGAAGATGTTTGGCACATGTTGTGTTCCCAGATGTACGTTAAAGCAGCTTCAACTCAGAGCAGATGCGGATGGAGTTCGTGTGGAGCAGCATTTCCTGTGAACAGAGACGCTGAAAACACTGGCGCATCATGAGCTGCACTTCACTCTGAAAAACCTTAAAATGTAATGAAATCTCATTAAACCCACTAATCAATATTGCAATATTGCCTTGATTTTGATTAATTGTTCAGCCCTGATCTAATGAATTTATGCAGCTGCAGAATTCATGCGAGTTTGCTAGTATGCTTCTGGCTTGGCCTTCAGACAAAAGTGGGCATCCAAATACTCAAATAGCCCTCAACTTGTCTGTTGACTATATTAAGCTACAGTGAGGTAATGTGCAGTATATGAGTGTGTAATCTCACCCAGCCTCTGAAGATACTGTACAGTCCTCTCATGACCCTTCAGAGGAGAGTTGGCTTTAGTGGACTGATCCAGCAGAACCTGCAGAGCTGAATAAATCACACTTCTGTAAGTCAACTGCACTGAGTGAGGGAGACGACACAAGAATGTTCACACAATCTGCAGCATCATGGCAGAAAAGGATATGTACTTTTCAGGTGACTTCTGAATTTCATGTCATGAGAGAGAAAGACTGGTGCAGTAAAGGATATATTGACAGTAGGGTTGGGTATTGTAAACCGGTTCAATTTCAGAATTCCACATTTCGATCGATTGGCTTTGTGTAGATTTTAATATGACTTTAAACTATTCAAGCACAAAAAGACCATCGCACTGTTTTCGGTACAGATACGCGATACTGAACTCTTCCGCATATACATATACACACAAAAATGTAAAAAAATTCTCATAAACAAAGTCGGTTATCTCTTTAGTGAAAGTAAACAGTTGACAAAGAAAAAGCATGTGTAAGGGCTTGTTCACACAGAACATGTTTTTGCTTTGAAAAATGCGAGGCACGGGGTGAAAACCATAGACCGTTAAAAAATATGGACATTAGCCGTATAGACCAAAACCACAATTTGTACCAGGCTGTAAACATGTGTTTTTCTGCTGTAAAGTTGAGCATTTTAACATGGGGCTTAATGAGATTCTGCTCCTTCTGAAGCCTGTCTCTAGTGGCCAGTCGATGAACTGCAGTTGAATTCCCTTTCGCATTGGCTTCAAGAGAAACTGGGTTGAGGTTGCCGCTTGGTAAAAATATGTTTTTTAAAAAGTAAAAAGTTTTTTAGAATGCTGTCATGCAAGAGATGCTGCAAAAGTCACAAGACACGAGTGCAATGGGTATACACGTCCGTCTAGTGTGTGTTCACATAGAAAAGTAGCGCATTATAATGTAAAAACATGTTCTTTGTGAACGGCCCCTGACAGTATATTGGATACGTGCATTAGCTCTTAAAGTGACAGCAGCCTAATATACCCACTCTATAATAATGTAAATCAAACAACAAAAGACAAAGAGAAAATGAATTTGCTGCTTTTGACTGGATAACTTGTATAAGTATACCTGTAATGTATATTTTATTTGCAAAGTGCAGTGTTATTGTATATTTGATTACAGTTTCTGTGCCTGAATACCTGTTAACTGCCACTGGCTCACCGGTGGGCCCATTTGCCACTGCATTTTTAAACCAAATATATCCTATATTTATGTGAATACAAATTATATATCATTCGAAAGCTTACGAACTCTCGATTCATCCTGTGCAAACCGTTTTGAAATCGGACCTTGCCTTACTATGGAAATGGTGCTCCAAAATATTATAGCGGGCTCCTCCCCAAGTGGCGTCGTCATGTTTCATATTTATTTAACTACTTTACAATAAAAAACTTTTCTAATCTTGCCAAAACACATATCGTCAGAAAGGTCTGAGTCTCACTGTTCTATATCTGCAAACCGTTTTTTGATATTTGGACAAAAAATACATAAATTTGACAGGAAATTGCATTAAAAAAATCAATGGAATTTCAATGACACCCGTTGGCTATTTGTGGTACAGCGCCTAAATAAAATCTCATGAGAACTTCAGTTTTTGTGATCTCAACTTCAAATTTGGAACACAAATTGATTAGACATATGGCTTTGATTTGATAGCAATTTTAGAGTACAAATTATTTTGTAACATATTTTATATTAATTATTAAATATCAAGTACAGTACATTTAATTTACAGTAAATTTTAACTTCCGTAACTTTTTAATACTTTAATTTGTTGAAGTGATTTCACTTGAGCAATAAGCTGCTCACTGTCTTTAAAATGAGACCAACTTTATGTATATTCCAAAGCATTCTTGAATTGCAACCATTTAAGTTTGGATAGTGAATTTTCATGAATATTTTCAAAAAGGGGGGTGACAGTTAACAGGTTAAAACACTTTATTTCAATCATATCTTTGTTCAGTTGTATTTATTTGTGCAATTACTCATTTGGTCTTTTAATTACTGAGTGTTTACTTGTCTTTAATAACTCTTGAAATCTATATTAGTTAGGCAAGTTGTTTTGCTATGTGTAAGTTAGCCTGTTGATTTTTGTTCATGTTATTTAGCTACAATTAAATGTTTTGCAGTAAGACTTCTAAATGTGAAAGATATCCAAGTTTTTTTTACTTTATTGGAATCGAAATTTGGAATTAATAAGAATCGGAATCATTAAAATTCAAACGATACCCAACCTTAATTGCCAGTAAATCGTCAACAGACACACTATTGCAAAACATACAGTGCAATATGTCGTCCAATTCATTGACAAACCATTCAGTCTGAATGGACTTCCTCAATTAAAAAAAAAAAAAAAAAAAACAGCTCAGATGACTCATTTTCTAACCGAACCGCATTTTGTCAGACTATTTTTGAATGCTTTTTTTTTTACCACCGTTTAAAAAGCTGATATAAAAGATTAGTGAAACTTCAATAAATCACATAAATAACATCTGCATGAGCATGATGTTGTCAAACAGAAAAACAAGGTGATCAGTGTATATTCATGAAACAAGAGTGTAAGAGTGATGTTTATATAAGGAAGGTTTATTAGGCGGTATGAATCTACACGGCCTGGTCCTCATCAGCATTCTCTTCTGTAAGGCATGACATCAACAAAACATGATTAGAGCCATCTCTATAAACAAGAGCTGATCTGAGCCCTCCAAACGATGTTCAGATGCTCGGGTTTAGCAACATGAGCAACATGTCGGACACCCACAGACATTACACTACTAATGGAGGTTCCTCAGGAGCACATAAACATTCATAGGACAGTCTGGATGATGCAAGTTTTCAGTAAGCAGTTGATAAGACTATGCGAACCTTTCTGGTGAAGGCCTTTCTTCTCATAGAGGATGATGAGTTCGCTGTATTTATGAGCTTTCTTTAGCACATACTCGCTCTCCTCTATGTGACAGTGGTTGTTCTCCAGCCGCAGGAGAGGAGACACCAAGGCTACATTGGTCTGCGGATAAAAAATAAAAAATGATATAAACAAAACAGAATCCATTACAGAGTGTTGAGCTAAACTAGTTTTAACTGCAGTGAGACTTCTACCTAGGCAAGAACGTTAGGCGTCACAGACAAATATTGATATCTTATTATCATACTTATCATACTGACTTCATAAAGTTTTACAGTTGTGAGAATCAAGTAGAAAAAAGTATTTTAACTGCTTTATAACTAAAAACCTTTCCTAATATTGACAAAACACATATCATCAGAAAGGTCTGAGTCTCAAGGTTCCATTTTTTTTGACAGAAGTTATATTTGGACAGAAGTGTGTTCATTTGTTAAAGGAGAATAATTAAAATAAATAAATAAATAAATAAAAAATCAATTGAATGTGGATGACACCCGGTGGCTTTTTTTGTTACAGCGCCAAAACAAGATCTCATGGGAAGTATAATTGTGATATCAACTTCAATTTTGGAACACAACTTGGTTAGACATATGGCTTTGAAAAATATTTTGTAAAATATATATTTTATATAAAAAATTTTTTTTTTTAGCACAGTACATTTCATTTACAGTAAATTTGAACTTCCATAACTTTTTCATACTTTCATTTTTTCGAAACGTGCTTTCACTTCAGCAATAATCTGCCCAGTTTCTTCTTTAAAACAAGACCAAACAACTGAAAATCTTTGAAAATATGTTGTACACTTCTCAAAATAACATAAAGGGTATTAAAATTGTGTTTTGCTTTACTGCATTGGCAAAGCATCCGTCAGTCGAACTAAAATCAAAAACTCTATTTTTTGCTTAGTGCCCTTTTCAAAAGGCTGCAATTTCATTAAACAAGTATATAGTGTGTTGCGTTGCCCGTTTAAAAATGGAGATTTTGCACACGCAATCAGCTTGTGATCCAGTATTTCCCAGATCCTTGCATGTGCTGTGAGTTAAACGTACATTTGGGAATGCAAATGGTAAATTTGGGAATGGGAATGCAGTTACGCAGACCATTTCCAACATCTTGTGGACAGATAATTGCAGCTAGTTTCACTAGTATTTGTAATGAAAAGTTTTTGTAAACCTGTTTTCACAGAAACTGCATCCAATATAAAAGTCATAATACGTCATATTGCGACAAGAATGTGACAAAAACATCTGACCCAAATGTTTAATGCCACGATTGTTACCATCCATTTGCATTTGTTTATATCCAGCTGGTTGCTTTTATGGATCCGTTATGCAGCAAAGTTGCATATTTAAAGCTGATGAGAAAAAAAGCTGTATCGTCATGCAGCCGACAGAAACAAATCAGAAATGCATTCAATTTCTTTTTTTCATCACTGTAATACATATTTAGGTGTTTGTTTAGATAATCAAGTGGTCTAAAATAGAAGCAAATAAAGTGTGCGAGTATAAAACCATCTAATTTCAATGCTATGGCCTTTGTGTAGATATTTGAAGACATTTTTAAGCATGAATGTTTGGATTTATATGAATTGGTAACAATACTAATTCAAGAAGAGTCTGTTTGTAACACTAAGCTTAATAAAAATATAGTTTATTGTTGGTTTATTAAGGAATAGCATATAGTATATTGTTTATTAAGGTATAGTTAATATAAAAAAAATTATATTTAAAAAGTACATTTTCATGGTTCAGTACAGTTTTTAAATTTCTGTATGTGTTATGTTTGTTTTTATTCAGTATCTATTATGAAGATACTGAAAAGTCGGTGGATTAATCGGTTATTGTCAGTGCAGGCCTACCTAGTTCCTCTATTGGTCAACCTCTAACGGGTATTAATTTAGTTTTGCCTGTATATGTTTTTTTGACTCCCAAAGTGACGGTCGCTATTGACTTGCACTGTATGAATCACCAAGGACCACAGTTTCTACCAAAGAAAAAAAAAGACACCTACATCTTAGATGACTTGAGGGTGAGTAAATTAACAGCATGTTTTATTTTTTGGGTGAACTATCCCTTTAAGATTAGTGAGATGCAATCACCAGTCTACTTTCAACATCAGCTGGAACTGTGGGCATTAATCAAGACTCCATTACAGATAAGACAAGGCAGCTCACTACGGCTTAGAACAGAGCTATTGAAAACAATCTGAAGGTCTTACATGGAGGTAACATTTGAGCAGGGTGGTATCGATGATCTGAAGCAGCTTCTTGCGGCTCTTGATGGTGGGGGTTCCCTCCATGAGAGGGGAGGTGGTAGAGGGGTCCGAGTCATTCAGCTGCTTCACTAAATGACTGCGTTTCTATCAAAAACACAAGACAAAACTGTAATAACAAGTTTGATAAACACTCATTAAGAACTTCAGAAATCCTGAATACCTGTGTCAGGTAGTCTATGAGGGCTAGGTGGGCTTTCTCCAGCTCGGCTCCAGACAGTGTGGGCAGAGGGTTGGGGTAGTGCAGCTGTTTGCGGTAGTCAGAAGGAAGGAGGTCTGGATATAGTCCAATAACATGAGTCGGATCTATACAAGAGAAGAGCAAATCAGCATTTACCCATTTTATAGAGTTCTGCAGCGATGGCTTATATTTGTGGGGCCAAAACGAGTTGCATTTTTGCACTTCCCGTTCCATCCTCATGGAGTCCTTGCTTTTTTGGTTCAATGCCTGAAATAGTGATGTCACGGTACCGAAATTCCAGTCATCGGTACATATACCATAAAATACCAATTTTAGTACCACAGCTAAATGTTTTTTTTTTTTTTTTACTACTTAAAAACAATCATTAAAATTATTACATTTATTATTTATGATGATAATCATTATAAATAAATAATATAAACATTTAAAGGCTGTATCCTGTTTAAAAGTAAATATAAAAATACTTTTATAAAAAAAGATTAAGTGAAAAATAATCAACCATCTAGGCATAATTATTATTATTAGTAAAAAAGTATTATTATTATTACGCGGCTAAATCTTCTGTACAAGAGTAGCCTAATATATTCTGTCAATTTCAAATCTTTTAAACCGCACTTTTATTTTGACGGGTTGCTGTGAAGAGCTTTGAGTGTCTGTGTTCATGATATGACAGTTTTCTCAAATGAAACGGTAAATTTTCATGAAGTGACAGTTTATGCGTCTGTGTCCTTATATAGTGACACACGGCACAGACAACAAAGACAGCGAGTGTGTGTGTGTGTGTGTGTGTGTGTGTGTGTGTGTGTGTGTGTGTGTGTGTGTGTGTGTGTGTGTGTGTTTGTGTGTGGGCACGCGCACCCGCATCTGCACGGCTGCGCCCGACTTCATTCACAGAGACGCAGAATATGCAGGAGTAATATTTAAATAGTATTTTGCAGTTTAATATTTACAGACACTAGTATATATTCGGCTACAGTCTGGAACCCTGAGCTTATAAACACGGAAGCGACTGAACGCAGCTGCAGGTACCGCGGGGGTCGGTACTACCTGTACTACAGAAATGCCTGTATCGTCACATTTTTTTAATTTTATTTCAGTACCGACTTGGTACCGAAATACTGGTACTTGTGACATCCCTAGCCTGAAATAAGGTCTGCGGTGAACACAAACTCAAAATATGTTAATTTTTACGACATAAAATACATCAGTAATACCCTCTTGGATTTTTGAGAAAACTTTAACTTTAAAAAAGAAAGAAAGCGTATAATAGGGACTAGCGGTTGTCTAGCACATTAAACAAGTTAACACTAGTTTTTTTTCCATAGCCTTACTGTTTATAATTGTGGTCTTGCAAACTATTCTGACTCTAAATTTCAAAGGAAATGTTTTTTTAAATACAGTCTGAAAGGGTTGTTGAGGCTTAATGGTGGTGACGCTGAAATCATGTGACCGTGCTGTAGTTCAGTTATAACCTGTGTTTAGCTTTTAATTTCTGTTGACTGTATTTGGGCTTCAAAGCTTAATTTATCAAGATTACTATGATGAACAAAACGTGTATGAATCATAAACTCTTGTTGGTGGTCACAGAGCTTATTTTTTGCAATAATCCAAATGCCAATGGGGAAAAATCCTATTGGGTTTTTTTTGAGGGAAGCAGAGGGATACAAACTTACGGGTAAACTTACAAACTGTCCTGGTGCAATGGCACTCTCTAGTGGACTATACGATGCAACTCAGCCTTAGTCAGCAAGACCACAGGTAATCTGAGGTTTATTGGACACAAAAATGAAAATAACTTTCCAAAACTTCAATCTAACCAGTTGGTATTTTATCAGTCAACCAGAAAGTTTCTCTTGAATATTTGAATGTGCTGGTCAAGGAACTCAATTACAACTTGTATTATTTATTATATCTCAGTTGTGGTGCATCATCACTCCTGTATGAACTCAACACACCTGTGCCTAACTTAGCAAACCCCTGCATGGAGTCGTCAAAGCGCTTCTGACAGAACAGGTTGAAGGCATACAGGTTCTGAATGTGATGGATCTGTTGTCTCTTGTCTGCATCTAAATCATCCTTCATTTTCTGAGGAAAGAGGAGACAGAAACGAGATCAACACAGGATATGCATTGTGTACTTTGCATGCTGGATGCTAAAACCAGAGTTTCTCACCGCTAGCTGAAGCGCCAGTTCAAACTGTTTGTCCTGTAGCAGCTGCCGTATCTGGCTAGCTATAGAGACGGGCACCAGACGCCAAACAAAATGATTGCTTGCGACATAGACGACATTTGATCTGCGAAATCAAAGAGGGAAAGAAAGCAGACTCGATTTGAAAATAGCCATATTAAAACTTTTAAATGATTCGTTTTTTTGTTCCTACTGATGGGGTTATTTCAGGTCTACACCACCCCTTTCAATCCGATTGAAATTTCATTTGGATCAAGCTCAATCCTACCGATTGTGGTATTTACATTAATTTAGGGCTTTTCAGTCTGACTAATCAATTTCATTATAAACTGATTATTTGGGTGCATGTAAACGTAGCTAAAGGGCGTTCGCACCGGAGGAACATTTTCATAGTTCCTAGAACTGGTGGAAGTTTTTGCCGTGTTCACACTGGAGAAACTGGGAATGATTTTAGTTCTGGACACACCGTTTGGGGGAACTACATTAGCTCATCCTTCACTGTAGCAGGGTACCAACAGGTTTCACCAAGTCAAATTTAAGACTTTTTAAGACCTTTTTAAGACCTTTTTAAGACCATCATTAATTAAATTTAAGACTTATATCGCACAATAATAAAAAACATATAAAGGAAATGCAGAAATCACTTCATTACTTGCAAAGCAAATTAATTTATTTAAATTGAACAAAGTATTAGTAAACTTGCACTTATTCATAGCTCAATCCCACCAGGATTTCACTATATATATATGCAACGTTACATTTATTTTTTAATTTTAGATAATTTTTTTATTGTTATATTTAGGTGGTCACTTCCATAAATTTCCGAAAAAATGTATTTCTTTTTTGTTCATAATTAGGATGCCACATTAACCATGTTATTATGTTAGATGCACAATACTCACACAAGGCAATAAAACAAACAAAATGCATGAATCTTGTTTGGTATTATAAAAAAAAGGGCTGGTCCCGTGGTGTGCTATCTATCTTTAAAAACACGATCGCTTAGGGTGGGAAATATGACCAAAATCTTAAAATAAACCACAGCAATAAGAAATTGCTTAATATAAGTAAAACGTTTTCAAGTAATTAAGTAATCAAGTAAATGGTTAGTAATAAAAAAATATGTCCAACCCAGCACAATAGGAACTATCAGTGACGTAATGTACGCTGATTGGCCGAACGCACGCAAAAACACTAGAAACCCACCATTTAAAAAAAAGAAAAAAAGGCAGTGTACACACACAGATTACAGCCTATATATTTACTCCGAACTACGAACATGGAAAACAGTGATAGATGGACCTCTCAACCTTTAAAAGCTCAACTAAAGCTTTTCTCAACTAAAGAGAAAATCCAAAGCAACTTTGAGGGGACCAAGCGAAGCATGATTATGTATCAGCGACATTGGTCATAAACAACACAGCAAACAAGAACACTTTTCATACTGTCTATTTTCTTTGCATAACTGTTCTATCTAATATCGTGTTAGACAGACCTGTTAAACAGATCATAAACTAAAAAAGACGGAGAATGGGAGCACTGTGTGCTCAGGCTCTGGCGTTCTCAGCGCAGTCAAAATAAGTCACAACAAGAAGCACCTCAGGCTTACGTCACTTCACAGTTCCTACTGATGGTGCAAATGCAACCAGGAAAATGGCCCCAGGGGAACTTCTAGTTCTCGGGGAACCGCCTGATGGCTTGTAGTTCCTATAACTAAGTTCCTCGAACTAGCCGGTGCGAAAGGGGCATGTAATGTATTGTAAAATAGACCATCAGTCAAAAATGTTCCACTATGTTTTCCTCTAAACTGAGATTGTGTGCAGGTCTCACCCAGCGGAGGTGATGAATCGCGGCCTCTGCAGTTCTACGCTCTGCACCAGCAGTCTGGGTTCGAGAGTGCGGATCTCCACATATCGTGGCAACACTGCAATGATGTAAGGTGGCTGGTGCTCTAATGGAAGACATGAGAAAATAGCCATAAGCAGACTCAGAATGGAAGAGGAATGGATTTAAAAATAGTAAAAACATGTTAAATAGAGCTGACAGTACTACATCATCTTTGATAGCTTAAAATAGAATCAAATGAGAACAAATATTTAAAAAGCAGCCATGAAAAGAGCAGTGATAAGTTGAAATTTGTGCATTTTGAAAACTGTAGATTTTTCTGCAGGCACAGATTCTGTGTGGAACTGCTCATAACACAACTCTCTCATGAATTTTTTCTATAAATCAGTTCAAATTCATTTCAATGATTTGTTTGTACCATCACAAAAAAACATTCAGATTGTCAGTTGCAGCATTCAGGAGTCAAACACATCTGATGATTAAGGACTTGTTCAGGGCACTGGTGCATAACTGAAAGAGTTTTTGCTGTAGTGTTTGTTGCTATGCTGTTCTTCCACATTGCAATTAACGTTTTTGTTTTTGTTTTGCGAAAGCTTAAAGATAATGTACAAGTACGATACATCAAGATAAATGTAAGACAATAGAATTAGTAATGCAATAATTGCAACAACAACAAAAAAACATGTAGGGTCCAAAATTGTATATCAAGACACAGCATGAGTAATTTTATACCACGTAACAATATATATCATGACATTGTTATTTTTGCTGGAAACAAGGTTGTTACGAAACCAATATATTAGAAAGAGTGAGTTTACAATATTTTTCCCTCAACCTTACTGAAAAACGCTTGCTCTGTCTGGATGTGATTAAATCCACATTAAGGATGTGTTCTTGTCACATATCACACATGCACACTTCAATTAGCCGACAGAAAGCAGTTTAAAGCATGCTGGGCGAAATCAGCGTAAGGAGCAAAAAATCTAGCTGTGACCATCAGTTTATGTCTATCGTTATGATATTGGTTTACTAAGTGTTAGATATCCAATTATTTATTTATTATTACTATTACTATTATAATTAACAAACAGTTCATCAAGTGGAAGAAATTACATTGTTAGGCAAGTTTTGCTTCCAGTTTGTATTATTATGCTATGTACAGTAAGTTAGTGGAGATTTGATTGTTCATGACATTGGAAGTAATATTAGACAAGATTTTCAACAGCTTTTTTACTCTTTAATCAGATGGTCACCGGACACAAGTTTCCTTGACAATCTGTTGTTGACTGAAGATGATTGATAAGTTGCTTATGAGAACTTGAGAAACGTGTTTGTTAAAACTGACAACATACCCATTGCAACAGGAATGTCCGTCCAGTTAAGGGCACATTTCTGAGTGCAGACGCCTTCTTCGTTCAAAACAACCGTGAGGTCATCCTGACCCACAGCTACCTTCCCATCAGCCAATGGGGCCACCAGTGGTTCCAGCTGTTTCCCTGTGGGGAACAACTCCTTGACTGAGCCACGTCCATCCATCTGAAGAGAAAAGTCACATGATTACGTTTATTGTTTCAGCAACATTGTACTATCCCACAGTCATGCCAATGAAGCTGAATTGAATTGATTGACCTAATTGTGAGTGAATATCCATAATGTGATCTATTAAGCTGCAGAATATGGGAGAGCAATCTTGTCTGCCTAATTTAAAATAAACCATTGCAGCTTCTGTCTGGGATGCCCCGTAATATGAAGAAAAGACTAAGAATATCATTTGACATATATTATTAAATACAGCTCTGAAAAAAATTAAGAGACCACCACTTAACATTGAGAAATCCACGTTAAGTGGTCTCTTCATTTTTTCCAGAGCTGTATATAGATTTGACTAGTATCAGTGTTATTATAGTTAATAAATATTAAAACCATTAAAAACATTTTTCATTACTTGAAATAAATAAATATTAACTGACATAAAATAAAATATAAAAAACTTAATTTTTTCTTATTTTCATTTAATTTAAATTTAAAATATCAAACCGTTATCAGTACCAAACTATAACTGAAATAGAAATGAACAAAAACTATACAGACATTTTTAAAAACAACAAAAACTAATAAAATGACTAAAACTTTCAACTAAATTTAAAATGAAAAGAGAATATATAAAAATTAAATTGAATTCAAAACATTACCAAAAAGTGATACTAAAATAACACTATATGGCAAAATCTGTTTATTACGGTGTTTATATATATATATATATATATATATATATATATATATATATATATATATATATATATATAAATATTTATAAATGTGCTCCAAGATGTGCTTCTTGGGAAAAAGGGGTCAAGCCCTGATATATCTGACTGATTTTATCAGTCCGAGAGGAAACAAAGTGTGCTAAAAAGGTACCGGGCTCATGTTTGACACTTGTGAGGAAAAGCTAAATATAGTTTTAATGATTTAAGTTACCAAGGGGCCAACATGAGGGTGTTGATGAAATGGTCACTTGCCTTATCGGGAAACTGTTGTATTGTTGCTGGCTAATATAGATGCTTCAGTCAAAATAGCAAAGACAACTAAAAAAACAACCCTGCTGCTGCTCCGCTTATATTTACTTACCCGGATCAGATAGTAGTCTCGCTTGAAACCAACGCATATGGAGTTCTCACACCAAGCCATGGACTTGGGAATGTCTGGAGCGGCAACATCTCCCTGCAGTTGGGAACAAACAAGATTTAAGCTACGGTTATAAGGTTCATGAAAAATATTTTGTTTGATAGTTTCCAAGCCTCAAGCAACCTGTAATTCATGGAATTCTCTGTCCTTCCAGTAATACAGCTGAATCTTCCTCTTGACTGCAACACACATGCGGAGTGTGGCCTCACCTGAGACGGACTTCTGAAGAATGGGGGAGAGAGGGGGAGAGGGAGAGGGAGAGGGAGAGGGAGAGAGAGAGAGAGAGAGAGAGAGAGAGAGAGAGAGAGAGAGAGAGAGAGAGAGAGAGAGAGAGAGAGAGAGATTTACAAATATATACACAAATATAAATAATACCGTTTGAACAGAGCAGGATAATGTCTACAATAACATACTAAGCCATAAGAAGACTGTAAAGAAACATTACAGGTCAAATTATGGATGCATTGATTAGATTGTTTTGGCCGATACTGATATCGATTTTAACAAACCAGTTGAACACCACCCATTGGCTAATGCTTTTCACCGACATACTGACCTACAGTAGCCTACTCAATGCAGAAAAAACATGTCGTAAACGTAAATCAGAGTATGAACACAAACATATACGTATGTGTTTGAAAATTTAGTCTAAAAAAATATTTTTTCTACTTACTACTCACCATTTCAAAAACTCATTGGATCTACATGAAATCACACAAATGATCTATTTTGTATAGAGCTGCAACAAACGATTATTTTTTCTGTCGACTAATCTAACGATTATTTTTATTACAATAAATAATTAATCGAATGTTCTTTTTTGTAATTAGCTCATGAATCCTTTGGATAACTTTACAAAAAAAAAATATAAGTACAACTTCTAATATGATAATATATTTATAAAATATAATATTTCAACCTTTATTCATTTTCAACCAATGTGGTTGAAGTTTTTACAGTATAAAATAATAAAGAGGCAAAGAAAATTATTTTCCTACGGTAAATATGAGTTTATGATAGCGTTTATAATTAAACCACAGTAGCCATAAATTTACAGTTGTCTGAGACGTCATGAAATGTTCTTTAGCATCACAAACCATAAAATGTAGTCAGGGTTCTGCTATGGTTTAACATGGTTTCCAGAGATCTGGAGCTGATTCGGGGTAGCTGGGTGGTTTTTGACTGTTGTCTCGCGTCGCGCTGTCTTTTATGGGGCCGTTCACATCAAGGTTATTATAGTTTTGCTTTTTGAAATTAGTTTTTCTTTTAGTATCGTTTTCAATTTTGCTACAAATTTCAGTTTAGTTTTAGTTAGTTTTACAAATGGTTTTGCTAGTTTTAGTTTAGTTTTTATTTTGCAAATACATTTCTATTTAGTTTTTATTTATTTATTTTCAGTTTTAGTAATTTAGTAAGTTTAGCAGAGTTAGCATAATGAAGTGTAGAGACCAAATCAAGGTTTTTAATTTCAGCAAAGTTTAATGTTTGCACAGATTAGAAATAACTTGAAATAACTTGATAAACAAGCATTATTGTTTAAACCCCAGGAAGGTCTTACAAAACATGCATACAGTTGGGTCTTCACCTTTGAGCAAAAAAGCTTGAGTCAAACTATGACCTATACAAACAACGATCTGGAGATTAAAAATGAAATAAATTATATTTTGATATTAAAAAATTATATTTGATATTTCTGACATAGGCAAATACTCAGAGGATCTATCTTAAAGAACAAAATAAATGCAACGTAAAATATAAAAGTAAAAATTTTAAATTCCAGACAAACTCATTCATAACAAAGTTGAAATATTGTTAAACAATTAAAAGCTTATTTTAATTTCTTCAGTAGTACAATGTAGGCTAGCAGCGTAAGACCACAGCTAAAGTCATCTGAATACAGCCAACACACACTGTTGTGGTGTGTGTGTGTGTGTGTGTGTGTGTGTGTGTGTGTGTGTGTGTGTGTGTGTGTGTGTGTGTGTGTGTGTGTGTTGTGCTATAATTGTAAAGGGGACCAATGTCCTCATTTATCTAGTAAAATATAATGATAACTTATTATTATTTATAAGCCTTTTTAACTAGTGAGGACCAGTCAAATGTCCTCACTAGTTAAAAAGGCTTATAAATCGGCCAAAACATGTTTTTATTTAAATCTATTGTTTTGCGCGTTCTTGGGATGGGTAGGTTTAGGGATAGGGATTGGGTTAGGGGATATAAAATCAATGGAAGTCCATGCAATGTCCTCACTTATATAGTGAAACAAACGTGTGTGTGTGTGTGTGTCCTGGTATTCCCTACTTTGTGGGGAAATGTCTCCACACAGATAATAATATTATTAGTAGTAAATGATTATAATAACACCTTTGAGCCTGTCAATATTATGCAAACATGAAATCTCAAACACACAGTAGGCTAGTACTTGCTAATGTTAGTTGCTGACTTTTGCGCCTGCGTCTCTCGTCGCGTAAGAAACGGCATTCTAAAACAGTGAGCTTAATTTAAAAGAAGTTCAACGTGCATCTCATTACCCTGTGTTATTTCCCATTTCACTGCCACGGACGCATTGATTCTTTGTGAACTGCCGTTTAGGACTAAGGATGTGTTGACTGTCTGCACGCGTCCGTCACAGGACAGCAGTTAATCTCCTCAGATCACTTCACGCGCAGTAGCGCAATAGACACTCCCTCAACAGCCACAGTCAGATTTTCCACCACATTAAATAGAGCTTATTAATAACGAAAACGAATACTTATTTTTGCTAATTATTATTTTATTTCAGTTAGTTTTTTAGTAAGAGTAGTTAGTTTCGTTTAGTTTTAGTTTTTTATTTATTCAGATTTTTTAATTTTATTTCAGTTTACGAAAATGTTTTTGACCAATAGTTTTAGTCTTAGTTTCAGTTTTCGTTTACGAAAATAACCTTGGTTCACATATCACGTCTTTTGCGCACTCAAGTTCATTATTTCCAATGTAGGCGCGCGATAAGCGCACTCATAATGGAAGCGGCGCGCTCGTTTTTTCCAGGCGTGTCCGCACCGCATAGATTTAAAAACATCTCAACTTTTCAGAATGCCACAAGCGCAAGAATATCAGACCTGAACCGGGAAGTTGGTCACCAGATCACACGGAAACCAGTTAAACCATAACACCGGAGAGCGCCGAGATGTTTTCTTCTGAGGTGCTCGTGCATCGCAGTTGTGCTGCTGTGGTACACCATATCGGTTTTTCCAAAAGGAACAAAGGGCCATTTTATTTGTCCTCTGTTTAAAGTATTCCCATATTTTTGATAACAGTGGTCTCTGTTTTTGTGATAGAATGCAAATTTCTCCATTCCCTGTAAGCCATTACACGAGATGTAAACAAACAGTGTGATTTTTGAGAGTGTATTTTCGTAGTCGACGTAATCGATGACGTCGACGCGTCGTTGCAGCACTAATTCAAAACAGCAATTTTTTACTTAAAGGTGACAAGTTTGCATCCCTGCTTTGTGGCTGTGATTTTTAGAAGATATGAAGTCAGTTCTTAAGTTCACACGTAAGTAACCACTCACATAGTTCATCACGTTAAATATCAACATTAACATTTATCAAACACAGTCACAATACTATTTTGGACCACGGCATACATGAAAACATCAAATCTACCTGCAGGTCACAGGCGAACAGTGTGGCTCCTTTGGCTTTGGACACCACAGTTATCTGCTGGAACGTCAGCAAGTCATGAACGTGGATGCTGTTTTCTGAAATAAAAGAGGACAATGGCACTGCTGACACCAAAACTACACAGTTCCTTAGGATTCACTACACCACATCAATTTGGTCTGGACCAAGAGTCTCATATGCAACTAACATCTACACATCATGTGACATTGGACAAAAAATACTCACCCAAAAGGCTAACCAAAATCTTGTACTGCGAAACCACATACAGCTGAAAGAGGAAACAGATTATAAGAGATGGCCAGCAGTAAAACCTTTTCTTTAAACATAGTTCACCGCTGTCAATTTGTATTTATTTTCTCACCCTAATTCTCCAAATCTTCCATGTTAAAAAAAGAGAATTTCGGAAGAATATTCATGTAGCTTGTGACCACATGTCAAACTTCACAAATGACCAAAGAACACCATAAAAATGGCCCAAGATTTGTGGAATATATTCTACATCATTTGAAGTCATATAATAGCAAAAATTAGGGATGCACCGAATGTTCGGCAACCGAAATTATTCGGCCAAAAATAGCCAAAAAAAGCACTTTCGGTGTTTGGCCGAATAAGTAAAAAGGCCGAATAAATTTTGCCGAACAATGACGTTTTTAATGACGCGATCAAATAGTAACCCGCGTAGAGTGAGAGTCGCGTGCTTATGCAGCAAACATGTCAGCAGTGTGGAAGCACTTTAAAGTGTCAGAGAAAGACGCAAAAACGGCTGTTTGCAAACACTGTTCTGCTGAATTGTCCAGAGGGGGTGCATCTGCAAAAACGTACAGCACTTCAAGTTTAATTTATCACTTAAAATCAAGACACCCCGAACATCATGCAGAGTACGAGAAAGACACGGCGGCGGCAACAGCAGCAGCGAAAAGGAAAGTAGCTCCTCCCAGTCTGACACACACTCCATCTGTGGCTGACTTCTTAGAAAAGGCAAAAAAGTTTACCAGTGACAGTGCCAAAGCTAAAGGCATTACTAAAAAGATAATGGAATTCATCGCATTGGATGATCAACCATTCTCTGTTGTAGAGGATGTTGGATTTCGCAGGCTTATAGACCATATTGAGCCCCGTTACACCATGCCAAGTAGACGGTATTTCTCAGACGTGTGTTTACCTGAGATGTATGATGTCGTTTCAACTCACGTCCATGAGCTCTTGGCTACAGATATTGCAGCCCTCAGCTTCACGACTGATATTTGGAGCTCGGATGTGAGCCCCACCAGTATGCTGAGTTTAACTGTGCAGTGGATCGACACAGATTTCAAGCTACAAAAGATTGTGCTTCACTCACAAGAGTTTAGAGGGTCCCATACAGCTGTAGCCATATCCGAGGCGTTCGCCAACATGTTTGACACTTGGCGTATTGACCGATCTAAAGTGCATGCGGTAGTCAGTGACAACGCAAGAAATATGGCTAAAGCCATGGAAGATAGCAATCTGAAAGGCATACGGTGTATGGCACACACAATTCAACTGGCGGTCAACGAGGGATTGTTGAGTCAGCGCAGTATAGCAGATGTGATAGCGATAGGCAGGAAAATTGTTGGCCATTTTAAGCATTCGCCACTTGCCTATGCGCGCCTACAATCTATTCAAGAACAGTTCGGAATGCCACAAAAACGTTTCCAACAAGATGTGAGCACAAGGTGGAACAGTACATATTATATGCTGGAAAGCCTTTTTGCGCAAAAGCGAGTCTTGGCTACATACATAGCAGATCATGACCTGCCCGCGACATTCACCGCATACCAGTGGGTGTTAATCGAGAACGTTCTCTCTCTTCTCGCCCCTTTTGAGCAGATAACAAAAGAGATAAGCTCATCTGATGCATCTGTGGCAGACATCATACCCTTACTTGCAGCACTAAAGCGTCTTTTAAACAAAGAGGCTGAAACAGACCACGGAGTGAAAACAACTAAAAGTGCGCTCTTAGAAGCTGTCAGCACACGATTTAGTCAGGCGGACTCAGAACCCCTGTACTGCATCGCGACTGTGCTTGATCCACGATATAAAGATCATTACTTGGATGAGGGGAAAAAGCTGCACACACGAGAAATGATCCAGGCCGAGTTGGATTTGGGAAAGCCGCTAGGTGATGGAGACGGTCAGGTGATGCACAGCGCAGGAGATGAAAACAGCGCAGAGAGTAAACGCGCTCGTACTGCAGATGAGCCGCGCACAGTTTCGCTGTCTGACATGTTCGATGAGATCCTCCAAGAGAATACCCCATTTGGAAGACAGAGGACAAGCTCAACCGCTCAACAGTTAGATAGTTATCTCTCAGAAGTCCCCATCCCCAGGAGCAATAACCCTCTCGAATTTTGGAGGACCAATCAAGGCCGCTTTCCCGACCTGGCGCAGATGGCACGGAGGTAGGCTACGGGAAATGTTATTTATATTTTGGATTATGGTAACACTTTATAAGTAGTTTCTATTTTTTAACATTAACTAACAACGAAAACACATTATTAAACGCATTTATTAATCTTAATGTTAACATTTACTAATACAGTATTAAAATTAAGAATCAAATTTTTAATTTTTGAAATAAAAAAGTATCAAAAGTGGTAGGCCTATTGGTAAAAATTGTCAATGCACTTATACTAACATGAACTAAATATTTTGTATTATCTTACATTAACGAAGATTAATAAATACCATAACAAATGTATTGCTAATTGTTAGTTAATGCAATAATGTTAACAAAAGGAAACATAGAAAAATATTACTACCTATATTTTATATGATGTATTTTGTGAAAAAAAATAACTATTTTCAGTGAAGTAAAATAGTAGGCCTACACTGGGTTTCAACCATTTCATTATCTTGAAGACATTGTTCGTTTTGAAATGAGCAACTGTCAGAAAACTGCAATAAAAATTTCAACTATTCTGCAGGTACTTGTCTGCTCCATGCACAAGCACCGACAGCGAGAGACTGTTTAGTGCTGCATCTCATGTCATCGATGAGAAGAGGAACCGACTTTCATGTGAGAAAGCAGAGAAGCTACTTTTCATTAAGAAGAACCTGCCACTTTTCCTGAAGAAGTAGGCTAAGTTATTTATTTGTTGTGGGTTCATCCACATTTTTTGCACTATTCAATTGTAGTTGTAGACATACAGAGTTAAATTTTTTCAGCAGTCAGTTATAGGCCTAACATAGGCTATTCAAGAAGGGGGGCTTCAAAGATGGCCAAATAAAAATATTTTTTTTATTTTACTAATTATTTATTTTAAGTTATGTTGTGCTTAGTTTGTATAATATCTGCTGGAATGTTAAAAAAAAATGTTCAGTGTTAAATAAATATTTTGAAATTGTATTTTTGTTATTTGATTTATTTCTCTGAAAAGCAACACAAAATAGAAAAAAAAATATTTACTATTTACTATTTACTATTACTATTTAAATATTGTAATGGTAAAAAAATTGCCAAATAAATGGAAAAAATGCAAAACACCGGGTTCGGTATTCGGCCTTCGGCCAAGAATTTCATTATTATTCGGCTTCGGCTTCGGCCAAGAATTTCATTTCGGTGCATCCCTAGCAAAAATGAAGTACTATTCATCAGTAACATAACGGTGTGTAAATAATGACAACCGTGAACTAATCCTTTAATGAATGGACCTCTCTATCTGTGCTTACCTGCTGAATCTTCTTTGAGAAGTTCTTATTGGATTTCTC
The DNA here is from genome assembly GCF_024679245.1 of Pseudorasbora parva. Lineage (NCBI taxonomy): Eukaryota > Metazoa > Chordata > Actinopteri > Cypriniformes > Gobionidae > Pseudorasbora > Pseudorasbora parva. Next base: position 42,332,011 of record NC_090181.1, on the reverse strand, counting down.
TAATGTGACTTCAAACCTGTTTGTACCTGTAATGAAATACATTATCAATTAAACAGAGTAAATCGCACAAATAATCAATGCTGAATATAAGCAAGCACAGCTGCTAGAAAAACTACACACCTGCATCTTTCTTGATCCTGTACTGTAGGAGATGACCCGGTTTAGTCCCGACAAGGAGCCAATCATCTGCAATCACAGTAGGATTATCACACTAAATGACACATGGTAAAGATTTACAGATGAGTTCATGGAACTAGTTCTGTTGAATTATCCAGAATTAGGGATGCTCAGTCCATCACAAGTCGGAAAATTGTAAAGTTTCATTGGCCATTTTTAATGTTTCTTTGTTTTTGTTTTGAGTGAGCGATTACCTCTATGTATTGGTATTGCAGTTGCTGATATCTATATGGCCAATAAGAACGATGAAATTCTGAAAGCATGTAATGTTAATCAAAGACTTTTTTAAAATAGTATAGCAGATACTTACATAAAAAACATAAATATCAGTCGTCGCTCTATATATGCCAATAATGTCTTGAGATGGTATTTAAATGCTTAGTTTTGTCACATATAACATTTATGATAAAAGCTCTGTAGTTTTAAAACATACACACCTAGTATTAAGAATAGTCCCAGAGTAAAAGGCATGTTTGTTTCTACCAAAAGCAACTCGCAAGCGTCGAAAATACATTTTGGTCCAAAAATACCGAAAATTATGACTTTATTTATTATTGTCTTCTCTTCCGTGTTCCTCAAATAAAGAATCAAACAGTCATGAATCACGATTCGGATCGCGTGTCAAACTGGCAAACTGCTGAAATCTCGTGACATTGGCGATATGAATCATGAATCAATCCGCTGATTCACGACCATTTGATTCTTTATTTGAGGTTTGAAAACAAACGCGGAAGAGAAGACAATGCTGAATAAAGTCATATTTTTTTGTTATTTTTGGACCAAAATTTATTGTTGACCCTTCAAAAGAGTCTAACTAACCATATGGACTACTTTGATGATGTTTTTATTCCCTTTCTGGACGTGGACAGCAAGTGAGCATAAACTTACATTCAAAGGACAGAAAGGCCTCGGAGTAAATCTAAAATATCTTAAACTGTGTTCCGAGGATGAACGGAGGTTATTAAGTTCCAGCAGAAAGCATGTTTTTTCTTTTTAAAATTTTTGCCAAGTGGCTTTTTAATTATATGATGTCATTAGGTTGTCTTGACGCAGCCAATCCCTGCATTGCTGATCGTGGTTTTGAGTATCGATGCATCTGCCCTCTTCAGGGAACACAAGAACCCAGTGATCTCAGATAACTTAAAGCTGCACTATGCAATTTTTCCGTCCGCTAGAGGTCGCCTATTTAAAACAAAGGCGTAGTTTGATGATGCCAAGTTTGAGCTCAGCATCTTGGGACATGTGGTCTTCACCTCACAGCCGGTGGGAAGGAATCGGGATAGGACTCGGGCAGCTGGAGCGATTGTTACACAAACACACGCCTCGCGAGCAGCGGGACTTTTATTATGGCGGGACACAGTCGTCGGCGCTATTTCTGCTTTTCCGATCATGAGTGTAAGGTAACGTAGCTCTGTTTATCATTAGATACATTTAAGTGTGTTTAAAATGATGTGATGACGTTACTCTGTGCGTTCGCTCAGCGGCTGCCGTGACACTTGCTCAAACTGCTAAGAGTAAAGCGTTTCTGCAGAATAACTAGTTTAAATTAGATTAGCAGAATAAGACTTTCATTGTACCGTGAAGACTGTCTCCTGTACACATGAAAATAAAGTTTGAATTTAATTGAATTTAATAAAACCGGAAACGGAGGGTAACGCAGATATGACGCAATTGACAGGTGACTCCCTCAGACGTCCTTAGTTAAAATAGCAATTTTCTCACAATTTACAAATAGTTGGAAACATTAGGATATTATAATTTTGGATATTTTACTGCAGAAATACTACATAGTGCACCTTTAATCCTGATATTTTAATCCAATCCGTTAGAAGGACAGAATTAGCCAGAGATCAGTTATCACGATTAGAAGATCTGGGATCTGTCAAATAATCTCAGATGTATTAAGCGAGGTATGAAGAACGGACCCCAGGTTAAAATTGCTTATTTCTCTGGATTTTACATTCTTGAAAACATTTGAGATAATGTAAGTACACAAGTCAACAAAATATATAACATTGATCTAGTGATTTTTGTATAAGCTTTTTAAGGTCAAGCTCTAAATAATCAATCATTCACCCTTCAACATGCAAGTTATGACTTGCATGACTTTCAGTTCAGTGATGCTTATTTACTTTATACTTGTTTGTTGGAATCAAATCATGTACAATAATACTACATTGTCAAAGCCTTGTGAGCTGCCTAATAAAATTAATAAAAGTTGTTTAGATAATGGAATATCTGATCTTTCCCTGATCTGGGATATTTCCCTGATTCCTTTTCCCGATATATTTTTAATTTAATATATTGATGATTCATAGATAACGTTAGGGAAATATATTTTCTTTCCTGGTAAGGAAAATGCTACACTATGTCGACCACTCATAAGACTTTGAGACAGTTATTATCGACTAAGGAAAAGGCGTTATAACTTATACTGTTAAAAGTGTATAAAGAAATGGGAATGAGGTAACGTTAAAGGGAAGCAGAACTCACCCCAGGCCGCCAGACAGTCAATCTGGAGAGGTAATTTCTCCAAAATAGGAACCGGTTCATATGCGTCATGCATAATGGAGCTCTTATGTACTACCAACCACACGTAACGTTAGATAAATGGCCCAAAATGGTGAAACAGAAAATAAAAAGCCCGACCACCGTGGGATCTACTGGCAGCTGACAGGACAGTTGTAAACAAATTCACGTTTATACCGCAGTCATAGATCGTTAACTTCTTTCTTCACCATCTTGACTCTTTGTCAAATGTCCCAGAATTGTCCCACTCCATCCTCCTTTGAGTCCTGTGTCGGGCCAACGTCTAAAAAATAACACCGAAACTCCTTTGTTTTGGTTGTGCTGTTAATGTGCCATGAGCATTTGGCTAGTTAGCCTCCATATATTTTGCCCTTTAAACTCGCAAAAACACAGATCCTCGAATTACGAATGCATTTCATCCCATTGTCCAGCGAGACGCCGTGATTTGTTTCTGTTTAATTGTCCGTTAATCCGAGCTGATATCTGACAGGGCTCGGTGTTTGACAGCTAGCAGCCAGTGCTGGGGCTGCGGGAACTTCCTGGAACTGTGACGAGCACGTGACTGTGAGAGCGCGTGAGCGTTATATTAAAAACATCACACGTGAAGCGCGTGCACTCTGCTGTCAAAGATGATTGAGATTCCCATACATAAATCCCTTACACAATTACAGTATTGTGTTATGTATTTCCTGAAGTTTATGCATGTATTAATGTATTTTTAAAATATTTATTAAAATTATAGGACAAATTGACATGCTGTCTTCTCGTGCTATCGGAAAATGTCTACGTCAAAGTTTTGTTTATGAGCTCATCCCTTTCAAATTTTTACTTGAGATTATTAGACAAACGTTGAGGGGGCATTCTATTTGGATTTTCTAACTAGTAGTATACGATCACTCCGATAGCGGCCCCTTTTGGGGAAAATCAAACCGCATACTGGTTAGATTTGTTTTGAAGCATGGTTTGAGCTGGTCAAGTGCAGATCCTATGAAACTAGCTTCGGCTCAGGATCAGCTCAAACCTAGCTGCCATGCTTTCAAAACATACCTAACCTAAGCAGCTAGCATATGCTGTTTGTTTTCTATTTTCAACAGGGCAGTATTAATAGTGTTTGTGACAAATATGTGATTCTATCCAGCTGTTCTCAGCAGCTTGCATACAGTACCCACACGTGCATAGATGTGTCCATATACCACATGAAAAGTAATCTTTAACGAAAAAATGTTATCTCTTCAATTCTCCAAAGATGTGTTTAATGGAAAACCTGTCACTCACATGAGACCCACCAATGGCAAACCATAACCATCTAATCAATTCCCGCCCTACATTTGTGCTATTTGGATACATATTTTGTCCATCATGATGATATTAACAAATAAACACAACTTTTATGAATACAATTTAAAGCCTAAATACAGAAGTAAAAAGCTAAACGTAGGGTATAAACAACAGTCACATGACCTTAACACCACTCTACCATTAAAGGGTTAGTTCACCCAAAAATGAAAATTATCTTAATTCCTCACCCTAATGTTGTTCGACACCCATCAGACCTCCGTTCATCTTCAGAACACAAATGAAGATATTTTTGTTGAAATCTGATGGCTCAGAAAGGCCTTCATTGACACCAATGTCATTTCCTCTCTCAAGACCCATAAAGGCACTAAAGACGTCGTTACAAAGCCCATCTCACTACAGCGGACAGACAATCATTTAATGAAGCGACGGGAATGTTTTTTGTGTAGAAACAAAGGAGAGAACGGCGCGCACTTCAATTTAAAAAACCGAAATCTCCGGTTTCACCATCTACACGACAACGCTGTAACCGGAGTTTCTAAAAATCTTCACCCTGGCCGGAGTTTTCAAAAAAGTCCGGTTTTAGTAACCGGATACAGCGTTTGCGTGTGGACGAACAGCCAAACCGCGTAGAAAAAGCTGCGGTTTTGAAAATACCCGTGTTCGTGTGGACAGGGCCTTAGACACGTATCACCTTTTTTTTTAAAGAAAAATACACAAGTTGGTTTCACAGACATTTTATGTTGTAGAATAAAACGTGGAAATATCTTTAGTTTATGTTCACCACAGACCTTATTTCAGCCATTCAAACAAACTCATTTGCGGTTTTGGGCCTACAAAAATGTCATCCCTGCAGCACTTATTAAAAGTGTTCCATTACTCAAAGCTTTTCAACACCATGTACTTTATGGCCATCTGGTGGTCAAAAGGTGCAATAGGACTACTGTCCCAAACTCATACTTTCTTAATGTGATGTGTTTGCATAACAACATCTGATCTTAATGGACATTTGTGCCATTTCAAATGACACCTGAAACGAGCTGAAATTGTCTTTAAAAACACAATGTGTTATTATGTAGTAATTTTACATTATGTAGTAATTTTACACACAATTCTGCAACAATTTGGTGTATATACTGTGCCTTGAGATGTGTATGTGCTTTTCTTTAATAAGCATTAAAAAAAAAAACACTCTCACATTTCTTAGTTCCTTTTTTTTTTCAGAGACCAAGATGTAGAGAGAAGGTTTTGCATCCTTATATGGTATAGATCTTCAATTAATTTTAACACAACAGGAAAACAGCAGAGTGAGGGGTGAGCAATGTATATAAGACACTGCCCTTCGCTGCAAAAACCTCTGTCTTTGCAAACTGCCTTGGGAGAAACCAGGCTCAGTTGGGGGGCCAGTTCTCCGCTGGCCAATGAACGAACACGTGTGATTATGATTCAGGCAGTTTGTGGATTGGTCGCATTCAAAATAATTAATCAAGTTCCTTCTGCTAAAGGATCGGATTCATCACGCCGGTATGGAGCCGAGGCTGGTCATATAGGGGTCTGTGCAAAGGACTTGTCTTGTCTTCACTGAGGATCTGTGCGAATGTCTGTCATGTCGACGAGGACTTCACAGGAGATTGTGGACACGGCCTCTGCTGAGAGTCAAGACTGCATCGTGGTCGTGTCTAGGCGCAGGTCCACCATCTGATCTGGATACGACCCAGAATCTGGCTGACTACGGTAAACCTAGGGATAATCAGAGAGACTAGAATTAGTATAGATACCATTGTTCTGCGTCCCACGGGACTTCAGCGCGAGACACAGCTAGCTGTCTAAAACAGGTGAATTTAAACAATGGCTGAGTGGCTAAACTCATCTCGTTGTCATGTGAGGGACCTGTTCATGTTGGACAGACATTTTAATTGCATTTTGTGTCTGTTAAGAGGCACAAAGACACCCTTTACGTCTATGCCCCCAAAGCTGCCGTTTGAGCTGAGGGGGGGCTCTGGGCATTAACCGTAATAACTTTGTGTTGCAAGCACCAATCCAGTTCGGTTTTTTTCTTCTTCTATAGACTGTACTCACAAAGATATAACGATCAAGATAAACTTAAAAATTTGCCGGAGTTGTCCTTTAAGACGTAATTATAAGTATATTGGGTGTTATAGGAAGTGCTCCTGGTTCTGGCTGACCTTGTTAATCCAGCCTAATAATCCTTTAACAGATGTGAATTATAGAAATGTGTTAATGCATTTTATGTTTGCCATAGTAAAGCGATGTGTTTTTTGTTTAGATTTAAACTGACAGAGTCTGTCTGCTTCCCGAACAAGGCTAGGAAGACTGTTCCAGAGTTTGGGTTCTAAATGGGAAAATAAAAAGTTGATTATGATATAGGTATTATCAAATTAATATGGTAATACTTACTTGTTAGGGGTTAACAGTTTATGACCCAAGACCAGTAGTTCAAAATGAAGACAAAGAGTTAGCAGTGTAATTAATTAAAAGAAAAATTTACTGAAGAATAGTTTGCAGTTTCACCAGCAGAAGCCAAGTTTAATTCTCACAAGGAGTTCGTAGGCCACGCTCCCTCTCTCACCGTCTCGTCGTCCCACCCTGTCATACACACAATTGTCCCAACAGTTGTACTGTTTTCAAAGTCTGTCCACGTCATTACTGCAAGTTGGATGATTCTGATTCTCAGAGAAAATGCACAGTCATGGTAAATTTCCACACATTGTCAGTTAATCAGATGCACGTCTCCACTTGTTGATGCTTTTACCCCGGCATTAGGCCCGTAGTGACCTTCCAGATCTGGAGCAGGTGCCAGCTTGCCCAGAAAAACAACTCCACTCATCTCTTAGGATGTCCATTCTCAAAACTGATCTGTAACACAGAATGTTGCGAAACATACAAAGAGACACACTCTCTCCAAGGTTGGAGCTGATTAAGCTCCAGTTCTAACTAGAATGTTCCCCAAAACATACTGATAATATGTGCTTTCTCTCAAGGAGAGTACAGACAATAGTACAGGCAATATTCATCTTCTTGGCTCTTTAGTGTTTCAGTAAAATTAAATATAAAATGAATAAAATATAATAAAAGACAAATCCATATTTCATATCTGGAAGCCGGGCTAAGTGAGCAAAAACTGTTTTTGCACTCCTGGCATTAGGGGTGTGTGATACCTCCAAAATCCAAACACACAACAACAACATGTTCTGCTATCAAGTATTTGGTGGCACATCACAAATCTCTAGGCCAGACCCCCAGTCACCACTCACAGTGTGTATGAGAAATACACACTTTTGAAAAGAAACAATTTGTGGTTCTCTTACGCAAAATCATAACTGGAAAGAAACATTATAATAATATATTAAGATAAATATGAATTAAGGCTTTTATTATATATATATATATTACATCTCACATTTTTTAGCCGGGACTTTTTACTCCGCCAAGTCGAAGTACTCTCAGAAGTGCTATTCCCCCATACATTGTTGTTCCATTTTAAGCCGCTTAGAAAAGCGCCACGTTTTATTTTATGTCATCATACTTTATCGTTCAACTATTGGTGTAACTGTATTTAAATAGGGAAAACGTGGAGTTGTTTGGTGGCTTCTAACTTGATCTCTGTTTGGTACCATAGTGAATGAACTGGGCTTAGTGGGCTAAGCTAAATGATATCAAATCATCACCGCGCGTCAGAGAGATTAAGTGCACACTCTCAGACGAGAGAGGTATGTATCAACTCGTTTTAGTTAAGGGAATAACATAGTTTAATATGAAAAAGCGGTGAAGTATCCCGTGCAGGGCAACGACCCAGTAGAGCATTACAATAATCTAGCCTTGAGGTCATGAATGCATGAACTGTTCAGCATTTTGCATTGAGAGGATATGTCATAATTTTGATATAATTCTAGGATGAAAAAAACTTGGTTTTACAGAGGCTAGAAATGTGGCTTTTGAGAACCACTGGTATAGAGTCTTAGCCTAGAAATCTAGACGCACCCTAGCGGCAGCAAATCTAATCTGCCCGTGAGCCTTCTGCCTTCTGAGCTGTATTCGCCAAACTCTGGTCGGGCCAATCACATCTTGTATAGAGTCGGTGGGCGGGGCCATAATGACAACGACCGAGTTGCGTTTGCGTGCTTCTAGTAAACACAGAAACTGGCGAACGGCAGTCTTTCGAATCAGCTTTGACCGCGACTCTGGAAGACTTGGAGTTAAGCGTTTCTCTGAGAAAAGAACAAAGAGCGGCACTGAAGTCATTCTTAAAAAGGGAAGATGTGTTCAGAGTTTTGCCGACCGGATACGGCGAATGTTTAATCTTTCCACAAGCTCTGCTTCACCTTCGTTGCTCTGGTTGGTGTAGCGCTATCCTATCGCGTGCAGAGGGAGTTTGAAAGACAAGCGTTTATCCCGCCCCACGGATTGAGCTGTCAATGGTGAGTTTCTAGACCAGTTGCTAGTCGACACTCGCGGCAGATTAGATTTGCTGCCGCTAGGGTGCGTCTAGATTTCTAGGCTAATTACGGTGATGAGTGGGTCCTGATACGTGTTGTCAACCTCCTATAGAGTTTAGAATGTCTCTAAATGCCAATCCCAATGCATCTTTTTCATTGTCTACATGGATATTAAAATCACCAACAATAAGGACTTTATCTGCAGCCAGTAGTAACTGTTGCATAAAGCTCCATCACTTCAGTTTGGGGGAACAGACACAGTCTCTGTGAAAGGTGAAAGTGTGGGATTTGACTTCTGTGACACGGGACTGCTAAAGAAGTCAGTTTAGCCAGTCTGTCTGATTCCTGACCTGGCCCACAGTTAGTCAAGGTTCAACTCTAAGACTATGTTTACTATAGAGAGAAGAGCGGCACCATCCCAGGAGTCGAGACGGAGAGATATCAGGGAAAATTAAGATTTAAACCTAGGATTTGAAACTTTTTTATGTAATGACCATACAAAAAATATGGTCTATGGTTCCAATATGTTGTGGGTGTATGGGATGGCCTGGATGAGTGTGACATTTCCCAGCCTAAAATTGTCCCAGTCCGGCCCTGGGCTACACTAAACATGTGGCATGCAGTGCAAGTGACATTAACAGGAGAAGATGACATGAATCACTGTGTTTGTTGTCTGATACTGAACTTACCACAGTTGTTTGATGGTCTCAACAACAAAAAAAGAAGAAGCGCAAGAGAAAAAAGAGATATGAGGGCCTGAAAGACATGTCAACATCCTAGCAAAATGCCAAAATATTATGCTAGTGACTAGTCAAGAAATAACACATTTTTCTGAAGGTCTGTTGGGCTTCAAACTTTGTTTTACTTTCGTTGTCAAGCCAACATTAAAGGTACATTTTGAGACACTTTTCCTTTCTAGTTTTTGTTACTTTCAAATCAGATGTGTCTAGTGCTCATAGCCTATAGTATGTAATACTGAAAAGTAACATGACAGTTGCTGCTCTCAGCTGAAATCCTTGGACAAACTACATTTCTTTAGTGCTCATGTTTTGTCACAGCAGTTCCTGGACTGCATGTGGGTGGAGTAACAGGCTTGATCATTCTCAAAGTGTGAGAATAGGAAGGCTCAGCTGTCACTTGTGAGAGCTTAATGTCACTCTCACACCCTAATGGCTACAACTGAGTAAGCGAAGAGTTTAAATATAGCTCAGCAGCGCGGTGGAGCCGCACACAATCACTGATAGAAGAAGAATGAGCACCTCTTGTCCCTGGAATAGAATAACAGCTTCACTGTTTGTGACTCATTGATTTTACAGCCCTCGTTACGACTTGCATTCAGTCATGCTTTCTTTCACTTGTTGGCTCGTGGTTTGAAGCACTTGCTTCTCAGTATAGTTAGTATATCTTACAGAGGAAAGATCTTGTGATAATGGGTACCACTTTTAGAAGAACCGTCTAACCTGCAGTACATGGGAATATAGGAACTCTTATAGGGACTATTGTGGGTAAGTTTTTCATTCATGTTTCATTCAGAGAGCAGCGTGTTCTTGTTGATCGCTCCAATATCTATCCACCACTTAATAATTTACTAAAGATTTCCACGTGAGAGTGCCATATTGTGCAGTGTGTACTATCTTTTACTTTCACACACTTACTTTCATACATTTCAAGCAATATATGCATGCTTGTCTTCAATTTGGAAAGTTGTGAATTGCAATGTGAAAGCTATCATGTGACTGCATGGAAGAAGCACATTTCCTGTTGAAATGGTTTAGGCGTAAATTTATTTTTGTAATATTGCGTATTACAAAATTTTGTAATATTATATTTGTGCATATTTGTAAAGTATGTCCCGCAGAAACTTTGTTAACTTAATATACAGTAACATTTTATTTTGTTATAGCTAAATGTATTAGCTATTCCTTGAATTATAGTTTTTATAATTTTAAGCCTATTGTAGGAATATTAACTAAAATATGAAGATTATTTATTATAAAGACCATGCTTGATATATTTTCTTAAATATACAGATAAGCCAAAATGTTAAGGCAATATAATGTTTTTGGCTTTTTACAACTTAATTTTACCATAAACAAATTACTACTTTGGGTGACAGCATAAAAAAGTGCACAGCAATCTTTATCGGCTATTTATTCCAATACAATAATAGTGGAATGGATGGGAAAGTGAAGGAACTTTTTGCCTTGTTTTTAGAAGAGTATTATTTTGAGGTTGTAGTGATCTATTGGTGTCTGGGTTGCTGATTGTAGACGCTCGTTTGTCTCTGGACGTTCATAGATTGGTGGCCCATTGACTCAGTATGGCTACTGTATTTTATCACCGCCTCATCCAGGTGTCGTTTACGGCTCCTATTAATACTTCGGCTTGCACTTGAACTTCAAAATCACCCTCGTGGAATGGCTGTTTAAAGAGCTATCCAATGATGTCACGTAACCAGAGGTCTTGGTTTTGATTTACCGAAGATGTTACAGTAGAATGAAACCTGTTAGAAAGGTATTCATGGGTATCATGTGTAGCAACATAGGCACATTAGTTGATCGGTGCAGGGCAATATATACATGTTAAGTTCTGCTTCATTTATTTACTTAATGGAGTTATGTATGTTTTTTAAAAAGAAGGATCTTCTGCTCACCGAGGCTAAATTTATTTTATCAACATACATAAACGTGAAATATTATTACAATTTAAAATGGCAGTTTCTCTACATGGATATATGGTAAAATGTAATTTATTCCTGTGATAAAAGCTGAATTTTCTGCATCATTACTCCAGTCTTCAGTGTCACATGATCCTTCAGAAATCATTCTAATGTTGATTTGATGTTCGGGAAACATTTATGATTATTATCAATGTTGAAAATGTTGTGAAGCACTACCGTTCAAAAATAAAGAAATAAAAAGACATTAATACTTTTAGCAAAGACACATTAAATTTATCAAAAGTGACAGTTAAGACATTTAGAGTGTTACAAAATATTATATTTCAAGTAAATGTTATTCGTCTGAACATTGCATAAGAATCATGAAAGTTACAACAAATTAAGATTTCCACAAAAATGTAGTAATGATGCAGATTTTTTTCTTTAGTTGCATTTGAATTCATTGGGAAATTACCAGCAGATTTTAGGGTAATGCACAGGTTTTTTTTAACAGTATCAGCCAATTTACATATCCCTATTAATCACATTTTTTAGGTTTATACAATCTGCATGTAGCTTTTATTGAAACAGAACATTACATTGATCATTTTGCGATTTTTGTACGCAAAAATATTTATAAAGGAATGTGTATGCACAAATTGTATTTGAAAGAAAGAAATGTTTTTGTTTTTTATAAGATCAGTTCAGTTGACATTACCCCATCAAAACTGCTGTGCACTTTTAAGCGCGTTGCCTTTAGTCGCAGTATTTGTGAGTAACATACAAGAAGCTGAAATCCAGTAAGACAACTGCTCCGACTGAACATAAGTTATGGATGTCGGATATAAATAGAAGCTGATGACTAAATACAGTAAGATGAACTGGGTAATATTTACTAATTGTAATAGATACTGATTGCAGATTATAAACTTATATGAAAGAGAATCATAAAACGTACACAAGATTGTGTGCTCACTACTGTAATGTTTGTCAGAGCGAATGTTAATACTGCCTCTGAATACAGTTCATAGACTTTGACCTTCTTCTGGAAGTAAGTGTCCATCAAACAGGTACTGTGTTACCTGCAAAGTTCTGACTGCGCACTCCATCAAATGATGAATGTTGTTTTCCTGTTATATTTTAGATTGGTATTAGATTATGTTTATAGTCCTTACATGGACACCTTCTAAAGTGACCCAGTCATGCATATGTGAAACTTCAGTGTGATGCAGAGACTCCATGTCTTGCCAAAGCCACAATCGCAAATGCCACGACTCTCCTAGCCCTTATTTAGACACATTAGACCCATCATGTCTGCTAAAACCTTTCATTTCTTCATTGGCAGCACAGGAATGTGGACTTTGGACAGCTGCTGGTACCAGCTGTGTCTCTTGGTTATCTTCAAAAGCAGACCAAATTAGGATTCGATAATGCCACCAGCTCAGCAAAAAACCAGGGATGTTCCCATGAGCACATTTGTCCCTTTAAAATCTGCAAACTATGTGGTTCCTCCCTAATATTAGTTTTTTTTCCCCTCAAAAATTCTCATTTTATTTGCATCTACATGCCTGCACACAAAACATAATAAGCATAACAACCATACATTTGATCAATTCATGGATGCATTATGACAGTCGCAGGAATTTTCTGCGTATGATTTTGTTGTTATTGCATTAAGGACATGAAAAACAGGACATCGATCCCAGGGAACACATGTGCTCATAAAGTGTGTATGCACTATAAATCACTGGGTAGGTTTAGGGATGAGGTGGTTGTAGTTTGTAAATTTAAAAAAATATTTTTGCTAAATGGAAATATGACAAATGGTGGTAAATAGTCCAGACATTGCATTAAAATGAACACGCATTTTGATTGGTAACGACAGTCATACATCGTCAGACGTAACACGACACTGTCATTATTTTTACGCCAGCTAGAGGGCGCATGACTTTAAAACGTAAATATAGGTCGTAATAAGGTGCTTGAAAAACGACCTATAGAGTCGTATTTTTTTGGAGGACAGGTTGCATTAAAACTAACATGCATTATGTAATCAGATTACTTTTTGATATTACAAGTAAAGTAACTCATTAAAACTAACATGCATTATGTAATCAGATTACTTTTTGATGTTATGAGTAGTAAAGTAACTATGAGTAACACGCATTACGTAATCATATTATTTTTTGATATTAGGAGCAAAGTAACACATTACGAGTAATGTGCATTACGCAATCAGATTACTTTTTAAAACTTTTTTAAGCTTATGAATGATATAATTTTTTTTTTTATTAAAACTTATTTTTTATACTACAGAATCCAAATGCTTTGCTTTGTTTTATTGTGCAAGGTTTAACCCTTTTTGTTTTACATTGTTGCAATTACTTGTAAAAGAGTTTCTTAAAATGTATTATTAAATGATGTATAGATAATAGTCCATCCATTTTGTTATATTATCTGTGTTATTATGTAAATCCATACACACAATGTACAATCTGTGGTACATTGCACAAACTGATTGTAAATATATATATTATATATTAATATATTATATATATATATATTATTTTGAAACCCTGCCCAGTCCTATGAAGAAGAAAACGCCCAATTGAAATACTACAAATGTCTAAAGCAACTGTCAGACATGCTTTATAAATAGCACTTTACTATGAGTGCTGACACCTCTCAAAGACATGAAATCATCATTGTACATGCTGGTGACAGCTGAATCAGATATTCCAGCTCATTTTAGCAGGCTCTGTGCACGTCCATATTCTGGATGAATATGCAACTCTACATAAAGGCAGTAGAAACACAGTGCTGGCTTGAACCTGATTTACCCTATTTAGTGTCAGACACACATCTGATGAGACTGTTATCTGAGCTGCATTAAACCGATGATCAACATATGAAGAGTTCAGATGCAACAGCCCCTAAAAGCCACTTTTGGCCAACATTTTGATAATAATACACTCTAAAAAGTTCTGGGTAAAAAACAACCCAATGTTGGGTCAAATATGGACAAACCCAGCAATTGGGTTGTATTAACCCAGCTATTGGGTTGTCTTAAGCAAATATTTAACCCAACCGCGGGATTAAAACAACCCAATCGCTGGGTTAAAACAACCCAATTGCTGGGTTCGTCTATATTTGACCCAACATTGAGTAAAACAACCCAACATTTTTTAGCGTGTACTGAGTGAATGCTCTCTGCATATAGTATATATTCATAAAATACTTTCACTTCTTATATTTTCAAATCCCAGCCTCAGCCCCTTCAGAAGTACCGGTACTTAGGTAGAAACCTATACACAGAAGCCTGACAAAAATGCTTATTTTAAAGAAATCAGATGGATTTTGCATCTGAACTCTTCATATATCTACAGGAGAGCACTCCCTTTAAAATCCTGGAGATGTCCATCATTTCAGTTTAGCAAGTTCTGCACTCTCTCCAAAACAATGTTATAATCAAAGGTGCTGTCTTTGCACTCATTCTCTCATTTCCATAATGTGTTATGATAAAATCATTAGTGAGTGCAGAAGTCAGTGAGATCATTGCTTTGGCTAAGATGCTCAACGCTGCAACCTTTAATGCAACTCGAGTAGATCTAAATATAGGCTAATGCTGTAACCAACACTTTTCACGATTAGTTAATTGTGGCAGATGTAATCGTAAAAAACATCGTAAAATTGTTCAAAAGAGTTCCACGTGAAATGCTTTTTCATATGCAGAGACATTAGCCAATCACAGCAGTGGCTGTTTACCCCGAAGTCTTGAAGGAGACACACTCCATTAAACAGAAAGTTTAAAGCAAGCCTGGCTGCAGCACTCCTCTCAGAAACTGAAGCCTCCGCGCCTCGATCGACCCCAGGTGGCCAGTCCCAGTCATAACTACAATTAGACCCCTTTGACATGCATTATACGAGCAACGCTTGGAGTTAAAAATCTTCATTTGTGTTCTACTGAAGAAACAAACACTTCTTGGATGCTCTGGGGGTAAGCAGATAAACATCACATTTTCATTTTTTGGGTGATCTATCCCTTTATAAGTGTGTTTAAAATGATGTGATGACGTTACTCTGTGCGTTCGCTCAGCGGCTGCTGTGACACTTGTTCACACTGCTAAGAGTAAAGCGTTTCTGCAGAATAAAACCAGAAACCGAGGGTATGACGCCATTGACGTTCCGGCTCATTGGTTAAAATAGCAATTTTCTCACAATTTACAAATAGTTGAAAACATTTGGGATATTGTAAGAACTCAACTGAACAAAGTATATAACACTGGCCTAGTGGTTTTTGGATATTTTACAGCAAAAATACTACATAGTGCACCTTTAAATGAGTTTAGTTTTAGCTAGTTATTTGATGCTATAAAAACGACATCATGATTGACAGCTGAGATTGACGTCTTCACTGAAGGAACTTGACACCGAGGTACTAACAGATTTTTTTTGGGAGGAGATTGGAGCTTTAGTTTTAATTTCTACATGTCCATTACTGTTTATTTCACACCAACATAATGAATGGTTCTGCATCTGTGAGAGTGTTGGCGGTCTTTTGATATCCCGCCTTTACTTCCTGCTCTCTACTGCACAGATTCTGATTCCGAGATCACTACTGCGCACTCTGCCCCAAATCTGGGCAAGATGTTAGTGCCATATTCGGACCGCCGGAGGCTTCAATTACTTCAGATTTATAGATTATCATGACAGAATATGCTAATCAATGACTTGAAGATAGTTAACTCATAAATTCGTCAACTAACCATTCAGAAACGTCCTGTCTCATTCTACATGTTGTCACTTCTTCTTGAGTCTCTCCATCATTGTCCGACTCTGGTTTGAACAGAAAAGGCTGAACAGTTTCTGATATTTTCAGTGTGTGTCTGTGTGAGGTAATCAGAGCTGCTTACATGAGCTCTTGAAGCTCCGCCCTCTTCTTGAAATGGGCCAGAAGCAGCCGCTCATTTGCATTTAAAGGGACACATTCAAAAACAGCAAAAAATGTAACATCCCATAATAAATTATATTATTGTGCTAAGGCGTCACATATACACTCTGGGGACATCAGAGACTTATTACATCTTGTTAAAAGGGACATTATATGACCCCTTTAAAACAGAGGGCTAAAATCTGAGTCTTTATTTCTGTTATGGCAGCTTTTAATGTAAAGGCCCGCTTTATATTAGGTGGCCTTAAGTACTATGTACTTACATAAAAAAACAAGTACAATGTACTTACTGTGTTCAAATTGTATTGCAAAACACCTTTGCTGATATTGAGGTGGGATACGGGTAAAGTTGGGGACAGGTGTGGTGGTGTGGGTGAGTGGGTCAGTTTAAGGGTAAAGTTAGGGACAGGTCTGGTGGTGTGGGTCAGTTTAAGGGTAAAGTTAGGGACAGGTGTGGTGGTGTGGGTCAGTTTAAGGGTAAAGTTAGGGACAGGTGTGGTGGTGTGGGTCAGTTTAAGGGTAAAGGTAGGGACAGGTGTGGTGGTGTGGGTGAGTGGGTCAGTTTAAGGGTAAAGTTAGGGACAGGTCTGGTGGTGTGGGTCAGTTTAAGGGTAAAGTTAGGGACAGGTGTGGTGGTGTGGGTCAGTTTAAGGGTAAAGTTAGGGACAGGTGTGGTGGTGTGGGTCAGTTTAAGGGTAAAGGTAGGGACAGGTGTGGTGGTGTGGGTCAGTTTAAGGGTAGAGTTAGAGACAGGTGTGCTGGTGTGGGTCAGTTTAAGGGTAGGGTTAGGGAGAGGTGTGGTGGTGTGGATCAGTTTAAGGGTAAAGTTAGGAACAGGTGTGGTGGTGTGGGTCAGTTTAATGGTAAAGTTAGGGACAGGTGTGGTGGTGTGGGTCAGTTTAAGGGTAGAGTTAGGGTCAGGTGTGGTGGTGTGGGTCAGTTTAAGGGTAGGGTTAGGGAGAGGTGTGGTGGTGTGGGTCAGTTTAAGGGTAGAGTTAGGGTCAGGTGTGGTGGTGTGGGTCAGTTTAAGGGTAGAGTTAGGGTCAGGTGTGGTGGTGTGGGTCAGTTTAAGGGTAGGGTTAGGGACAGGTGTGGTGGTGTGGGTTAGTTTAAGGGTAAAGTTAGGTGTGGTGGTGTGGGTTAGTTTAAGGGTAGAGTTAGGGACAGGTGTGGTGGTGTGGGTCAGTTTAAGGGTAGAGTTAGGGACAGGTGTGGTGGTGTGGGTCAGTTTAAGGGTAGAGTTAGGGACAGGTGTGGTGGTGTGGGTTAGTTTAAGGGTAGAGTTAGGGACAGGTGTGGTGGTGTGGGTCAGTTTAAGGGTAGAGTTAGGGACAGGTGTGGTGTGGGTCAGTTTAAGGGTAGAGTTAGGGTCAGGTGTGGTGGTGTGGGTCAGTTTAAGGGTAGAGTTAGGGTCAGGTGTGGTGGTGTGGGTCAGTTTAAGGGTAGAGTTAGGGACAGGTGTGGTGGTGTGGGTTAGTTTAAGGGTAAAGTTAGGGACAGGTGTGGTGGTGTGGGTCAGTTTAAGGGTAGGGTTAGTGACAGGTGTGGTGGTGTGGGTCAGTTTAAGGGTAAAGTTAGGGACAGGTGTGGTGGTGTGGGTCAGTTTAAGGGTAGAGTTAGTGACAGGTGTGGTGGTGTGGGTCAGTTTAAGGGTAAAGTTAGGGACAGGTGTGGTGGTGTGGGTCAGTTTAAGGGTAGAGTTACGGACAGGTGTGGTGGTGTGAGCCAGTTTAAGGGTAGAGTTAGGGACAGGTGTGGTGGTGAGGGTCAGTTTAAGGGTAAAGTTAGAGACAGGTGTGGTGGTGTGGGTCAGTTTAAAGGTAGAGTTAGGGTCAGGTGTGGTGGTGTGGGTCAGTTTAAGGGTAGAGTTAATGACAGGTGTGGTGGTGTGGGTCAGTTTAAGGGTAAAGTTAGGGACAGGTGTGGTGGTGTGGGTCAGTTTAAGGGTAAAGTTAGGGACAGGTGTGGTGGTGTGGGTCAGTTTAAGGGTAGAGTTACGGACAGGTGTGGTGGTGTGAGCCAGTTTAAGGGTAGAGTTAGGGACAGGTGTGGTGGTATGGGTCAGTTTAAGGGTAAAGTTAGAGACAGGTGTGGTGGTGTGGGTCAGTTTAAAGGTACAGTTAGGGTCAGGTGTGGTGGTGTGGGTCAGTTTAAGGGTAGAGTTAGTGACAGGTGTGGTGGTGTGGGTCAGTTTAAGGGTAAAGTTAGGGACAGGTGTGGTGGTGTGGGTCAGTTTAAGGGTAAAGTTAGGGACAGGTGTGGTGGTGTGGGTCAGTTTAAGGGTAAAGTTAGGGTCAGGTGTGGTGGTGTGGGTCAGTTTAAGGGTAGAGTTAGTGACAGGTGTGGTGGTGTGGGTCAGTTTAAGGGTAAAGTTAGGGACAGGTGTGGTGGTGTGGGTCAGTTTAAGGGTAGGGTTAGGGACAGGTGTGGTGGTGTGGGTCAGTTTAAGGGTAAAGTTAGGGACAGGTGTGGTGGTGAGGGTCAGTTTAAGGGTAAAGTTAGAGACAGGTGTGCTGGTGTGGGTCAGTTTAAGGGTAGAGTTAGGGACAGGTGTGGTGGTGTGGGTCAGTTTAAGGGTAGAGTTAGTGACAGGTGTGGTGGTGTGGGTCAGTTTAAGGGTAGAGTTAGGGTCAGGTGTGGTGGTGTGGGTCAGTTTAAGGGTAGGGTTAGGGACAGGTGTGGTGGTGTGGGTCAGTTTAAGGGTAGGGTTAGGGACAGGTGTGGTGGTGTGGGTCAGTTTAAGGGTAGGGTTAGGGACAGGTGTGGTGGTGTGGGTCAGTTTAAGGGTAGAGTTAGGGACAGGTGTGGTGGTGAGGGTCAGTTTAAGGGTAAAGTTAGAGACAGGTGTGCTGGTGTGGGTCAGTTTAAGGGTAGAGTTAGGGACAGGTGTGGTGGTGTGGGTCAGTTTAAGGGTAGAGTTAGGGACAGGTGTGGTGGTGTGGGTCAGTTTAAGGGTAGAGTTAGGGACAGGTGTGGTGGTGTGGGTCAGTTTAAGGGTAAAGTTAGGGACAGGTGTGGTGGTGTGGGTCAGTTTAAGGGTAAAGTTAGGGACAGGTGTGGTGGTGTGGGACAGTTTAAGGGTACAGTTAGGGACAGGTGTGGTGGTGTGGGTCAGTTTAAGGGTAGAGTTAGGGACAGGTGTGGTGGTGTGGGACAGTTAGGGGTAAGGGAAGTGCCAACTGTGTAATTACAAATGTAACTACAGAAATTAAGGTAACTCTTTATTTTGATAGTCCACTTTAGACATTTTCCTAACTATAAGTAACTTTGCAACTACATGTCAACTAACTGTGATTAGAGTATTTGTAGACTGTCTGATTAATATTTACAAAAACTTTATTTTGTTGGTCCCCCAACAGACACTCTACTGACTATAAGTAACTTGGCTACTACAATTCAACTTATTCTACTAACCCGAACCCTAACACCTAACCATAACCTTCCAGTCTACTGACAGTCTACAAATACTCTAATGAGAGTTAGTTGACATGTAGTTGCAAAGTTACTTATAGCTAGTAGAATGTTTAAAGTGGACTATCAAAATAAAGTGTAACCGAAATTAATTACAGATGTAATTACATGCAGGTATTTTTTAAAGTACAATGTAAAAACATGTATGCACACAATACGTGCATTGTATCAAATGATTAGTTACAATGTTAGTACATAGTAGTTAAGGCCACCTAATATAAAGTGGGTCCCTCTTTTAAGCCAATAAATAATAGTATCATATATAGTATAGAATATCCATCACTACTGTATGTCACGACCAATTCGTACGTATACGAGGTGGCTAATTCTATGAATTCATATGATTTGTCTTCAGAGTTTTAAGGGGCAGGGTTTGAGGTAGCTGTGTCATTTACGAAATCAAATACCTCGTAAAATACAAATGAACTGAATCAGGTGTATCACACTATAACAGTTTTCGTCCCAACTCAACTAAAATACTGATGATAGATTTGTTCTTTGTTAGACTTTTAGAAACACAAGCAGAATAAATTTCTGTATTAGTTGTTCATAAATCCATTCTGACATAATTTGTTCCACTGGATTGAATGCAGCAATTTTTGCATGGTTTTACAAACCATTTAGACCGAGATTCATTCTGCCTGTGTTTCATGAATAAGCTACAGTGTGGATTTTTAAAATATGCAAATAAAAACACATCTTGAATTAGATACTTTTATACCATTGTTTTTAAATACATTTCCACACTAGAAATGACATGAACATTAGTTTGAAAAACATTTTTCCGGTTCACTCATGTTGTCATGACTTTGGAGGCTGGTTCAGATATTTAATACACCAGTATTATACAAACATCACAGATATTCCTAGTCTTGTCTAGCTAGATCTCAAATGGATCTAAACAAATCAATGGAAAGGAGCACTAAAGAAGCATTTCATGAAAATCTATTATTTTTTTATGTTCCTCTTGGTTAGTGTTTTAGTGAATTATCAACAGTGAGATATAAAGGCGATTTATTGTAACATGGGGGATTTATCACAAGCGTTACTATCAGATCTACTATCAGGATTTGAGTCAAAAGTTCAATTGCACCCATGGATGTTTATTTCAAACTCTTACAACAGTTTAAAACTGACACAGTCAACCCACTGTAGTTTACATTCAGACAAGAGTCAACTAGAAATAAAAAAGGAATATTTAGTTGTCATAAACGTATGTCAGGTCAGGGCAAGTTGTCACGTGTTTTAGAAACTGACCTTTGAATTAATTAGTTAATTTTAGGAAGGTTTATTTTTTCATCTCTGTTATCATTGCATTGCAATAAAAACTACAGAACTTTGATCATAAAACTAAGCATTTATATATCATCTTACTAAGACACATTATAGGGACAGTTATAAAGATCTCATTGATTTACACAATTAGGGTCAAGATTACTGTACAATCAGAATTTCATTTTACGCTTTTTTTCTTCATATAAATATCAGCAACTGGACCAAACTGCATATTTCTGGAAAACTATATCAGACTATATGAGCCATATTGCCAAATATAATATAATAGCCCCAAATATTTTGTTCAATAAACTATTCCAATTAATTAGGCCCCGAATGCTGATAATGTGAGGACCTAATTGCTCAGTCTAACATTTCTTCTTCTTCTCCAAAATTAATCACACTTTTGAGGGCCTAAAAGTGCTCGAAAACTCATGACACTTTACACACACATCAGAGGTGGTAAAAATGTACATCTGATGAGTTTGATGAGTTTCAGAATTAGGGGTAGCAAGATGGGTCGATAGCGCCACCTACAAAATTTCAATTAAGCGGCGTTCGAGCTACGTTTCCCGTACGAAATTCGGTACACAAGTGTAACAGCACTCTCATACAAAAAATGTCCCTATAGGAGCAAAATCTAAAAACCCAACAGGAAGTCAGATACTTAGAATTTTCTCTGCAATTTTTTTTGCAGTTTTTGCCATTTCCAGACGTACTTTAACAGACTCCTCCTAGAAATGTAATCAGATCAACAACATGTTTGGTCAGTCTAATCTTAAGGCCTTTGTGATGTTAAATTGTGAAGATCTTGAGTTTTCCTTGAAGGGCGTGTCTGTTGCGGCCTGACACATTTCAATGTTTCACCATGAAATAGGAAGTTGTTGTAAGTCAAGCATACAATGTCCGACCTGCCATGTCCGAATACAATGTCCGAAATTGCCTCTTATACCCTCAAATAGGGCTCTACTTGAGGGGACAGCCATTTGTAGTGGTGTCCGAAACTATAGTGGACATTATTGAGTGCACTCATTAGATCCCACATTGCACCGCAATAACGAGTGTACAGTCGATGTACACACATCAGCTGTCCGACTTCCTCACTTGTTTTCAATTAGTCCTTAAAGTAAACTGTATAGGGATTAGTGAATGAGGGTTTAGCGGCAATTTTGGATTCACCCCTGCTCTGAAGACATCTACAGTCCCTGACAAAAGTCTTGTCGCTTATCTATTTTCTAAAAATACCTGATATTAACCTGACTTTTAATTAATTCATTGGTGTTAGAAATAGCTCATATGAAAAGCTAAAACCCTCCCAAATGATGTTTAATGCACTGAAATACATAATTTTCACAGAAAAAATATTTATCATTTAATCAAGACAGAAAGGCCAAATTTTGGCAAGACAAAAGTTTTGTCGCCTATACAGAAATTAAACAAATTTACTGCAAATACAAAAATATGTCAGCAAATTAAGTTGTGGTGCTGTGAGATCCAAATTTAATATCTTGTGTGACTTCCATGAGCTTGAAGGACTGCATCCATGCGGTTTGGCAAGGATTCATACAATTTATTGATGAAGTCATCAGGAATAGCTAAGAAAGCAGTCTTGCATGCCTCCCAGAGTTCATCAATATTCTTTGGTTTCGTCTTCCATGCGTCCTCTTTCATCCTACCCCACATATGCTCAATGATGTTCATGTCTGGTGACTGGGCTGACCAATCCTGGAGCATCTTGATCTTCTTCGCCTTGAGGAACTTTGATGTGGAGATGGAAGTATGCGATGGAGCACCGTCCTGCTGCAGAATTTGGCCTCTTTTATGGTTGGGAATATAAGAGGTAGCTAAGATTTCTTGGTATTTTAGACTATTGATGTTGCCTTCCACCCTGCAGATCTCTCGCACACCCCCATACTGGATGTAACCCCAGACCATGATTTTTCCACCACCAAACTTCACTGTTTTCTGGGTGAATCTCGGATCCATTCGGGCACCAGTAGGTCTCCTGCAATATTTGCGGCGACTGTGGTGTAATTCAACAGAAGATTCATCTGAAAAATCCACCTTCTGCCACTTTTCCAGCGTCCATCCTTTTAGCAGGCTGTGGGCCTTGGCAAATGCCACACGGTTTTTCAATTGTCTTTTGTTTAGTGCTGGCTTCTGGGCACTGATTCGACCATGGAGGCCATTTCGAGACAAAATCCGACAAACTGTTCTGGTTGACACAGGGACTTCAGGTGACCAGGTCTCGTGGAGCTCTGCTGCAGTGGAAAATGGGCTGGCCTTGGATTTTCGAGCCAACAAACGGTCCTCTCGAGCAGTTGTCTTGCGGGGTCTGCCTGACCTGGGCTTGTCAAAAACGTCTCCAGTCTCTTCAAATCTTTTTTTTATCCTCTGTACTTGACGCTGAGACACATTGAAGGTGTCTGCCACATCAGCAGTGGATCTGGTCTTCAGCCTCTTGATAATCAAAACTTTAGTCTCAGGGTGAATCTTAGGCATGTTTGCAGAGGTCTAGTTGCAGTTGATGTGAAGGTCTAGTGTACTGGGGTTCTTTTTATAATAATAATAATAATAATAATAATAATAATAGATTTTATTTATAATGCACTTTTCATTCCGAAGATTCTCAAAGTGCAACAAGGGGGGGGGGGGGGGGATAACAACAAAAAATGAATAACAAGTAAAAATATAGAATACTACAAACAATCAACCAACACAGAAAACAGAACAGAAACAGAGCTGATGGTGAACAGAAACAGATCTGATGGTGAACAGAAACAGAGCTGATGGTGGACAGAAAACAGCTGATGGTGGAAGTCTCTGTTAGCTCCGCAGCACACTGTGGTCCACTCCAAGTTTCAGATTTCTCCCAGCGGCAGTGTCCCGATGACATCGCCGAGGGACGACAGCTGAAGACCAGATGATGGGTCTTCTTCATGATGATTCAAACGATGGGGATCGCTGCAGCACCATGCAGGAGGCAGAACATTCCTCCGGGCACTTCTGTGGACACACCGGGGCCGGCGCAGATGTCACTCCACGGTCGCAATGCAGGACGGAACAGCGGCGCAGCCGAGAAGCAGAACATCCCAACATCATGCCGGACGCCGACGACGAGAGCCCGGATGACGCTAGCCCGGTGCAAACTTCAGCCACCATGCAGCTTAAGCCCAAGGGAGACCACCAGTGAGCACCCGCGGCGAGAAACATCAAATGTCCCCCAAACCAGAAACCAACCGCAGCAATTCAAACGTAAACATTAGAGAAGCGGTTGAAAACGGCGAAACGACGAACAACGACTTCTCAGTGGCTGCCAGCAATCAGCAAAAGTCCCAATTGTAGCTCTGACTGTTAGACTAGTCATAGTCTCAAGTTATACACACTTGAGACCTAATTGATCCATTATTAGTCACAGGGGAAGCTCATATGACAAGGTGACAACACTTATGTCTTTGCAAAAATTGACTCAATGGGCTTTACCAAGCTGTGAATATTAGAATACTCTTTGAAAGTTTAGTTTTTCACTGAAACATTATCACAAAAGCTGGTGGGATTAAAATGAGCCATTTCTTGGAAAAAAAATCTTGATTAGAAATATATTTTAGCGGCACTTTAGGTCAATTTGTACACAAGCGACAAGACTTTTGTCAGGGACTGTACATGGAAGTGTGGCAAATACAAATGACTGATATAGTCCTCCTATTTTTATATACTTAAATGCATATTTCCCATCATGCTGTTTTTCTAAAGCCACTGGGTGACTGTGACACGGGTGCGAGGGCTCTTTCGTCGCTGCTTGCAGCTTTAATTATTATTATTATTTCATATGGCAGGCTTTAAAGAGGGTGCTCAACAATTTCTTGACATATTTTCATCTAACAAAACGCTCTCATGCACTACAGTTGCTTTGGAACTTTGTAAATACAGAATACACACTGGCAAGCATCATAAAATCAGTTTCTCCTCTCAGGGGGAAAATGAGGTCCAAAGACAATACAGTGGATAGCAGCACAGTTCATGAAGGTCTGCTTGTCACGCAAACTTCCCATGATGGCCAAGAAGAAGAGGAGGGGAAAATACCGGAGACAGAGAAGACTATCAGGGTTAAACACGTGGATGATGAGGAGAAAATTGGGCCTGATAATGATGATAAATCAGTACAGAATGATGACCAAATGTTTGGGCTGAGAGATCTGTCCAAAGACAACCTACTGAAACTGCTTGGGATCATGGAAGGAGAGATTCAGGTAAAACGTTCATTCATAAAATGTGACTATTAAAGATGATCGCAACTTGTCTGTGTTGATCTGTGCAACTTTAGAGGGTTGATGAATTGAGAAATAATTTTCCCTTGAGCTTAATTTTTTTTGAAGACAAGATGTGCCTTCGCTGCATTCTGGATCATTTGAAATGTTTTAATTGCACATGATGGAAATTCAGCCAGAAGTGCATTGCAGTAGTCTAGCCTAGACACTTACAATATGTTCAAGTGCCATAAAAGCAAGAATAAGAGTTTTCTGGTGTCTTGTCAATCGTATGTCCCATTTCAGGGGCGGCCAAAATTTCAGTTCTTCCAATCTTAAAGTTACGAATATGTTACTTTCAAAGACCCACAAACATTTTTGACATTCTCCAGGGGGTATCTTGTCTGGGTATCACCAGACCAAGCTCAATCTTTTAAGATTGAACACTGGTCTGGGGAGTCTGCTCTGTATTTTCTACTGCACAAGAGGCTTGATAAACAGGCATAGTTTAAATTACTATTTGGATAGTCCTTCAACAAATCAGACCAACGATCCGGGTGACGTACTTGACAGAGTGACGCGGAAACTCCAAGCAGGAAAGGTGTCAACAAATGCTTGCAGAAGCAGTAATGGCATCGAGCGATTTTTGCAGGTTGTGCAAAAAAAATATTATATTAGTGGGTATTTACAACCACTCAAGTGATTTGCTTATTAAACTAAAACTAAAGCTGCTTGCCGTCGTTTCTTAGCCTAGAAATCTAGACGCACCCTAGCAGCAGCAAATCTAATCTGCCGCGAGTGTCGTCTAGCAACTCTCAATACCCTTCTGAGCTGTAAAAGCCAAACTCTGGTCGGACCAATCACATCGTGTATAGAGTCGGTGGGCGGGGCTTAACATAATGATAGCCGAGTTGGGCTTGCATGCTACTAGTAAACACAGAAACTGGCGAACGGCGGTGGTCTTTCGAATCAGCTCTGACGAATCTGGAAGACTTGGAGTTAAGCTTTTCTCTGAGAAAAGAACAAAGAACGGCACTGAGGTCATTCTTAAGAAGGGAAGATGTGTTCGTTGTTTTGCCGACCGGATATGGCGAATGTTTAATCTATCAACAAGCTCTGCTTCACCTTCATTGCTCTGGTTGGTTGTAGCGCTATCCTATCGTGTGCAGAGGGAGTTTGAAAGACAACCGTTTATCCCGCCCCTCGGATTGAGCTGTCAATGGTGAGTTTCCAGACCAAACATCTTGATGTGGGTCTGGCTTGTCAGGCTAGTCGTTTCTCTATTGTCGTGTTAAACCCCCAAATAGCATGGCAGGTGGATAAGCCGGTTTGTGATTGGTCCCCGCAGATTTGTAACAGAAGCAGGATAGAAAAATTTACAGGTTTTCAGCCTGAGCTGCAGGGAAAAATCAAATCATTTACTCAGTCTAGAGGGCATCAAGCCCACATATTTAGGCCCCTGAGGGATGTATGTGGGTCGCAGAAAGTAAAGTACTCAATCACAGCAATTTAGCAAACTAGCAAAACTTAATATGATGCTTATTTGTCAGTCATACAGTAAATAAATTAAACAATAAAAATGTTTTCAATAGTCCAAATAAAATGATTGGGTTTGTAATGCACAGTAGATTGGTTTATGTACATTTATTTACAACAAAATCCAATTTGTTTCAATCTAATACATTTTAACTAATTGAATATTGCTCGTTCTACAGCTAGCACTATTTTAATCATGTTAATGTAGGCTAATTGTTTTTACAGTGAACAGATTTATGCTAATTCTAAATCATTTGAATGCAGTAATGCATTTCGAGAATATGATGAATAAATAAACGAATCCCAAAGCGTTTGTGACTACTTGCTTCTACTTGCTACTCAGGCACGAGAAGATGTGATCCATCTACTGAGGTCAGCGCTGCTGGGTCGCCCAGAGGAGCTGGAGTCCCGTTATGGCTCTTCGGGGCCGGCCAGACCCCTGCAAGCCCTGCAGAGAGATCGGACACTCAACCACACACAACACGAGAGTGTGTATGATAAGCCAATGGCAGAGGTATACACACAGAGAAAAAAATAACAGTGACTAATTCACCCAAAAAAGAAAATTCTGTCATGGTTTGGGACAAGGGTGAGCAAATGATGAATATACATTTTTGGATGAACCATTTCTTTAAATGCATCAAACTAGAAGGATTTGCCTGTTTTTAACTCTCTGTTGGCCAGTCTCATGGTTGTGTTTTTACTCTCTGTGTCACAGCTGGACAGATTGCGGGATAAGCACAAGGACTCATACCGCCGTATGCTGGAACAGCTCTTGCTGGCAGAGAAAAGCCACCGGCGCACTGTTTACGAGCTGGATAGTGAGAAACGCAAACACGTGGACTATATGAACAAGAGTGATGACTTCACCAACCTCCTGGAGCAGGAACGAGAGAGGTGAGAGGAGAGACATATGGAACAAGACTCATGGTTGAATTGCTCATTTCCTTTCTTATTACAACAGATTTAAGAACAAATAATGTGACCAAAGCCGACTTAATAGATTTCTGCTAGGGCTGTGCAATATTCCGAAATTATCGAAATATCGCAAATGTACACATGCAATATCTGAATGATTTTAATAGGCTACTTCAACATTGTGAAAAGTGTACGTTTTAGCGTTTTAGGTCGATGCATAGAATAGACTGGGCACATGACTGTTACTAATGGGACTTGATGTCAAAAAGGCAACGCAACAATTTGCAAAAAAACATTGTAATAACGTTCGTAGAGGGGAAGGAGGCGGGAACCGGCGAACATTCAACAACTTTTATTAAATAAACAAAACAAAAGTAAACCGCGCGCAGCCCCTCACAGACGACTGCCCGCACACACATAACAAAACATAAACAAAACTCAATGTAAAGTCCAGGCCTGGTCCTCTCTCGTCCTTGACTGGTGTCGCTCATCCTTAAATGCCTCCGAGCTCCCTCATGAGAGGACTCGAGACCGGTGTGGCTCGCAGGTGACGCTCCTTCGCAATCACGTCCCTGGTCTCATTCGCTCCTCCCGTGTCACTCGCTCGTTCACCTCGCCACATACCCCCATCGCCCCTCGCAGGCCGGGCGGTTCACCCGAGACTGCGCCTACTCTCGGCCCTCACCAGCCGAGAGGCTCTTCCTCGCGCTGCTATGAAATGGTGCTGGACGACCAGTGGACGGCCCGATCCTCCTCCGCCCCCTGGCAGCCGGCGGTGGCTCCTCTGATTTAGGGCAGTCAGCAGCGAGCCCCGTGCTCCCTGCTCCTCCCCATCATGGCAGACGGCAGCAGGCTCCGGCCCTCCCCCTCAGCTGCGCGGGCTCTTCGACAGCATGTCCCTCCTTCCTCCCGGGCTTCGGCACCAATGTAATGGGGTTCTTAGATGGGAAGTAAGGAGGCGGGAACCAGCGAACATTCAACAACTTTTATTAAATAAACAAAACGAAAGTAAACCACGCACAGCCCCTCACGGACGACTGTCCGCACACACATAACAAAACATAAACAAAACTCAATGTAAAGTCCAGGCCTGGTCCTCTCTCGTCCTTGACTGGTGTCGCTCGTCCTTAAATACCTCCGAGCTCCCTCATGAGAGGAGTCGAGACCGGTGTGGCTCGCAGGTGACGCTCCTTCGTCCCCGGTCCCCGGTCTCACTCGCTCCTCCCATGTCCCTCGCTCGTTCACCTTGCCACAACAATAACTTGCAGTCTCACGCTGTCTGACACACGCACACACACACCGAAAAGTGAACGACACTGCTGGTCTCTTTCAGAAGTTGTGGTGATGCTTTCTTTTCCCTGAAAGAATTTCAAACACAAATGGTTTAATTCTCAGGTTTTAAATTTTTTTTTGTATATAATTAAAATGTTACGCGTTAATTGCAATATCGTATCGCATACCAAATATCGCATTATTTAACAAGATATTGCATATCACATTTTTCTTCAATATCGCCATATTTCATATTTCAAAGAAAAATGACACTTTGAATTTGACTATGGATGTGACATACTTTTGATGTAGATGTGATAATTTAATGTATTTAACCTAAGGAGAATATCGTTCTTCTATTCAATCATGTTCATTCAAT
This sequence comes from Pseudorasbora parva, assembly GCF_024679245.1. Classification (NCBI taxonomy): domain Eukaryota; kingdom Metazoa; phylum Chordata; class Actinopteri; order Cypriniformes; family Gobionidae; genus Pseudorasbora; species Pseudorasbora parva. The sequence goes on along the minus strand of NC_090181.1, from coordinate 42,302,844 downwards.
CATAGGTTCCATCAAGAACCTTCAACATCCTTTTTCCATTCCACAAAAGGTTCTTCAGATTATTTAAACATTCTTCACACTAAAACAAAATGGTTCTTTTCAGAACTGTTTACTGAAAGTTTCTTTGGGGAATAAAATAAGTTCTTCTATTGCAATACTATGAAACCCTATGAAATTTCATAGAAAGACCATTATGGCAACTTGACTTGAAGGACAAAATAACTGCACACTCCATGCAAAATCTGTGAAAATGTGAATAATTTTAATAAAATAAGAGGGATTATCATGCAAAATACATGTTATTTTTTATTTAGTACTGTCCTGAATAAGATATTTTACTTAAAAATGTTTACATATAGTTTACAAGACAAACAAATTGCTGAATGTATTCAATTACCCGGTTCAAAAGTTTATGAGCCCTTGATTCTTAATACTGGATGATCCACGGCTGTTTTTTATCTATTGTTTGTCCAGTTAACTGACCAATGTTCCTCAAAATATCCTCTAGGTCCCGAAAATTCTCCAGTTTTCCAGCATCTTTTGAGTTTTTGAACCCTTTCCAGCAGTGGCTGTATAATTTTGAGATCTATCTTTTCACACCGAGGACGACTGAGGGACTCCAAAAGGGATTTAAAAAAGCTTCAAACGTTCACTGATGCTCTGGAAGGAAACACAATGTATTAAGGACCGGGGGTGAAAACTTTTGAAGAGGATGGAGATGTCCAAATTTGTCTTATTTCATTTTTAAATATCAATTCTCTTCAATATCCTCTCTTAATGCATCATGTTTCCTTCTGGTGCGTCAGTGAATTTTTGAACCTTTTTTTAATTGTTTTGTTTAATCCCCTCAGTCGTCCTCAGATCTCAAAACCATACAGTCACTGCTGGAGAGGGTTCAACTTGCAAAAGATGCTGGAAAACTGAAGAATTTTTTTGGACCTGGTGGATTTTTCTGAAGAAGGTTGGTCAGTTTAACTGCTCAGAAGAAACAAGAGACTCAAGAACAACCCTCACAAAACACAAATATAGCTGTGGATCATCCAGGGAACGACACACAATGTTAAGAATCAAGACTGTGTAAACTTTTGAACTGGTCATTTTAATAAATTCAGCTATTTTTTTGTCTTGTGAACTATGTTAAAAATTGTATGTAAAATATCTTTTTCAGGACAGCAATAAATAAAAAAGAAAATGCATTTAGTATGATCCCTCTTATTTTGTTAAAATTATTTACATTTTCACAGATTCTGCAAGAGGACTGCAAGAACTTTTGAGCAAGACTGTAGTCATAGAGTCACCATATAGGCCCTATTTATACATCACAAGTAAATCATCCATTTTGTTGGATGAAATTACTTTGAATCTTAAATTTTATTTTTCTGATTCTGAAATGACAAAGAAATGTTTTGTGGCAAGTTTATGATAATTCAATGAACTCAGTCATACTTATTGTTTGTTTTTCACTAGGTTAAAGCGGTTGCTGAAACAAGAAAAAGCATACCAAATACGGAAGGAAAAAGAATTTTCTAAACGATTGCAAAGAACATCTGGAGAGCTGGTAAAGCTGAAGTCCTTTGCACTGATGATGGTTGATGAGCGGGAACTTCACTTGGAGAAAATTGACAAACAGAGCCACAAAGTACAAGATCTTCTTCAAAAACTCCAGGAAAAGGAGAAGAAACTAAATGAGGCGGAGAGAAAAGCAAAGGAAGACAACCAAAAGATCATGGATCTTAAGGCTGAGTTGGAGCTAAGAACTTCTATGTTTGCTAAAGAGCAAGAGGAGATGTCAGCAAAACTGTCCAGCCAAGAATCTCAACATCAGCAGCTGTCCCAGAAACAAATGGAATTGTTACAAAAACTCAAAGAGCTTGAAGAAACGAATGAAGCCCTTCAGAAATCAGCAGAGGAGCTCCAGGCGTTGAGGGACAAGATCAGAAAGGGCGAGTGCGGCAACTCAAATTTGATTGCGGAGCTTGAAACTTTACGCAAAAGAATTCTGGAAATAGAGGGTAAAGATGAAGAGATCACCAAAACTGAGAACAAGTGCAATGGGTTGAAAAAGATGCTTCTGGCTGAGGAGACTCACAATAAAGACCTGAGGCTAGAGGTGGAAAAACTGCAACAGAGAATGACACAATTAGAAACACTAGAGATGGCCTTCAATATGGGCAGGACAGAATGCGCCCAATTGCGGGCAGTTTTGGAAAAAGAGAAAAGCCTGACGAAAGAGCTAACAGATGAACTAGTGAACGTTAAAATCCGTATGAAGGAGCTTGAGTCGTCTGAGCTGAAGCTGGAAAAGGAAGAATTGGATTTAAAAGAGGATCTTTTAAAGCTCAAATCAGTTACTGTAATAATGGTTAATGAGCACAAGAACATGGCAGACAGAATTAGATCTGAGGAAAAGATGAAAGATGAACTGAACCAACTCTATAAGGCAGAACAGGAGAAAGTCATGGAGGTTACTGAGAGGTTAATAGAGGAGAGCAAGAAGCGTCTGAAAGTAAAATCAGAGATGGAGTTGAAGATTGCTGCTCTTGCAAAGGAGAGAGACGAAATAAAGGGAAAGCTTGCCAAAGCAGAAGAAAAATGTCACGATCTGAGCTCCAAGCATGGTGTTATAAAGCACGGTACCATGAACAAAGAAGAAAGGGAATCTGCTCAAAAGGTGAAAGAACTGCAGAGTGTCTCAAATGCACATGGAAAAGATGAGAATAAAGTTAAGGAGTTGACTTTAGAGATTGACCGGTTGAAGAACCGTCTTCAGCAGCTTGAAACTATGGACCTGTTCAACGATTCGTTAGCAACTGAGAAAGAAAGGGCACAATTTCTCCCACAGCAGGTGCAAGAAATAAAAAGTCAAACTGCGTTGAGTAAGGCAATAGAGCGAGGAGAGGTATTCTGTCAGGAGGCTGAACTGAGATATCGGTTCATGATGGAGGAGGCCAAATCCAGAGACCTTCAAGCAGACGTGCAAGCCCTGAAGGAGAAAATTCATGAGCTCATGAACAAAGAAGATGAGCTTTCCCAGCTACAGGTGGATTACTCTGTTCTGCAACAGAGGTTTCTGGAAGAGGAGGACAAGAAAAAGAGCATAAGCACTGAAGTTCTAAACCTCACCAAGGAACTTGAGGTCACCAAGCGCTATAGCCGCACTCTGCGGACCAGCACCAAAGGAAGCCGAATGATGGATGTTCCCATGACATCGACTGGAATACAAACTGATTCGGTCGAGAATAGGACATCTGACAGTGACACTCCTGCTGCATTCATCAAAAAGTCTGTCCAAGAAGAGAACCGGATCATGAGTAGCCTTCAACAGAGGAGCTTAAAGAAGCCGATGCAGAGGCCGACAGTGCGAGAACTCTACCCTCCAACAGTCAGTGACTTTACTGTGAAGAAGTCCTGGATTCCTTGGATGAGGAAGAAGGACAGCAGCGCTTCCGAAATATCTACAGATACCAGTGAGGAGGTCAACATGTCCCAAAAGCACGACCATACATTGAACCCTCAGGTGATCCCAGATATTCAGAACAACAAGGCAACCTTACAGATTTGCATTTCCCCGTCAGAGGCCTTGACCAAACAAGCTTCTGCCAAACCATTTCAAGAAATTCAGACAACCATCATTCCTTCAAATGAACGAACCAAAGAGCCAAAGAATCCAGAAAGAGTTCGATCTCCAATGACCTTTGCAACCATCTCAAGAGTAAAGAGTGCAGAGATCATGAGGTCTCCCTCTACGGACAAATCATCCACTGCATCCAACAGCAGCTCCCAAGAGCATGTGGACATGATAACAGGCAGAGCTGTGTTTAAGGAGACTCCTGAGAAACGAATGGTCCCAACACCCATCAAGAAGTCAAGTGCAAATGTCCTTACCATGGAAGACAGTAAGAGTCACATTCACTTAGGATCACAGTTCAAAAAGACCAATGATCACGGCTCAGCAGTCATAGCCAAATCTGTTTCCGTATCATCCGAGAGTAAGGAGGTTTCTACTGGAACTGTGCTACGCTCGCCACACAATGTGACTACCAGCAAATTAACATCCAACAAATCGATGAGTAGCATCACCATCACGCAGGTCACTAAAGCACCAGCCAGACCTACACTCTCAGTGGTAAGTGTCTAATATATGCAGGAATATGTAAAAAAAACAATGACATCACTAACCCTAACATTTACATAAACCCCGCCCTGGGAACACGCAAACAAAGGCCACGTTGTGAAGAGGAAGAGTTGTTGTAGTCGAGAACATTTGGGAGTCGCTCAAGCTGTCACATCCGTCTTTCACATATATTGCAATACAGTATGAACACAAATGCAACAGCATGTCATAATAGCAAGATGACAACATAAATGATAACCATAATTAAACTAAACTATACTTGTTCTCTCTTCATGCAGATATTCTATTCTGGCTCTGAGCATCTTACAACAGTTCCCACACAAGCGATTTGTAGATTATCATGACAGAATATGCTAATCAATGACAGCTGCATAAATTTGTCAACTAACCCTTCAGAAACGCCCTGTCTCATTCTACATGTTGTCACTTCTTCTTGAGTCTCTCCATCATTGTCCGACTCCGGTTTGAACAGAAAAGGCTGAACAGTTTCTGTATTTTCAGTGTGTGTCTGCACGAGGTTATCGGAGCTGCTAACATAGGCTCTTGAAGCGCCGCCCTCTTCTTGAAAGGGGGTCAGAGCAGCAGCTCATTTGCATTTAAAGGGACACACAAAAACGTACCGTTTTTGCTCGCCCTCAAAAAGTGACAATTTTAACATCCTATAAAAGTTATCTGTGGGGTATTTTGAGCTAAAACTTCACATACACACATTTGTATAGTGCATGTGTGAGATTAATCTAGAGCTGAATGATCCAAAAATTGCAATTTGGCTTAGTCAGATTATGAAATCGCAAAGGCTTCAATTTGTAAACAAATATATATGCGCAGGCAAAGCGCAGCACTGTTCAGAGCAGATCGATCGATTAACCTCTTACACTCCAGGGCCATTTTTTTGGATTTCCCCCTGGATTTGGCCTACCCAAATTGAAAAGCTTCCCATATACACATACAGTGGTCTAGGTTCAAAATGTTGGTGTCATTTTACAGGAAACCCTTTAAAGTTACATAAAACACTGCTAAAAGTGATAAACATGTAAGTATATATTGTCTTAGCTGTAATAACCCCCCCAAAAAGTAGGCGCTTTTAGATTTTTTCCCCCCATAAATTAATTTTTGAAAGTGTGTAACTCAGGCCCTGTGTGCTCCAGGAACCTGCAGACAGTTTGGGCTATTTCCACTAAACTACAGAAAATAGTGGAAAAAGAAGTTTGTCTGTGTCATGTTGTATGACAGATTTATTCAAATGGGTCTGAAGGGATGACCCCCTCCCCCGACCCTGCTACCCCCCTCCACCACCCCCTCCCACCACCATATACAGTGATATAAATGCAATATTCCAGTGTCATTAAATTAATTATACATGCTGGAAGCAGCCCAAAGTGTCTGCAGGGTGCTAGAGCACACAGAGCCAACAGCTTTCACAACATATCCTTACATGTTTATCACTTTTAGCAGTGTTTTATGTAACTTTAAAGGGTTTCCTGTAAAATGACACCAACATTTTGAACCTAGACCACCGTATGTGTGTATGGGAGGCTTTTCAATTCGGGTAGGCCAAATCCAGGCGGAAATGGCACCAGAGTAGTGTAAATACATTAACACTAAAAGAGTCAACACCATAAGACATAAACTAAAAATGTTTTACAGACATGTGACTAACAGAAATAGAATAATGTGCCCCTGAATGAAGGGAGGCTCAAAATCAAAAGTACCAGTCAGTATCTAGTGTGGCCACCAGCTGCTTGAAGTACTGCAGTGCATCTCCTCCTCATGGACTGGACCAGATTTGTCAGTTCTTGTTGTGAGATGTTACCCCACTCTTCCACCAAGGCACTTGCAAGTTCCTGGACATTTCTGGGGGGAATGGCCCTAGCCCTCACCCTGCGATCCAACAGGTCCCAAACATGCTCAATGGGATTGAGATCCGGGCTCTTCGCTGGCCATGGCAGAACACTGACATTGCTGTCATGCAGAAACTCATGCACAGAATGAGCAGTATGGCTGGTGGCATTGTCCTGCTGGAGGATCATGTCCGGATGAGCATGCATAAAGGGTACCACATGAGGGAGGAGGATGTCTTCCCTGTACCGCAAGGCATTGAGATTGCCTGCAATGATAACAAGCTCTGTCTAATGGTGATGTGATATACCGCCCCAGACCATGACGGACCCCCCACCTCCAAATCGATCCCGCTCCAGAGTACAGGCCTCGGTGTAACGCTCATTCCTTCGACGATAAACACGAATCCGTCCATCACCCCTGGTGAGACAAAACCGTGACTCATCAGTGAAGAGCACTTTTTGCCACTCCTGTCTGGTCCAGCGAAGGTGGGTTTGTGCCCATAGGCGGCGTTGTTGCTGGTGATGTCTGGTAAGGACCTGCCTTACAACAGGCCTACAAGCCCTCAGTCCAGCCTCTCTCAGCCTATTACGGACAGTCTGAGCACTGATGGAGGGATTGTGTGTTCCTGGTGTGACTCGGGCAGTTGTTGTGGCCATCCTGTACCTGTCACGCAGGTGTAATATTCGGATGTACCGATCCTGTGCAGGTGTTGTTACACGTGGTCTTCCACTGCGAGGATGATCAGCTGTCCTTCCGGTCTCCCTGTAGCGCTGTCTTAGGCGTCTCACAGTGCGGACATGGCAATTTATTGCCCTAGCCACATCAGCAGTCCTCATGCCTCCCTGCAGCATGCCTAATGCACGTTCACGCAGATGAGCAGGGACCCTGGGCATCTTTCTTTGGGTGTTTTTCACAGTCAGTAGACAAGTCTCTTTAGTGTCCTGCGTTTTTAGAACTGTGACCCTAAATGCCTACTCTCTGTAAGCTGTTAAGGTCTTAAGGCGGTTAAGGTCTAACGACCATTCCACAGGTGCATGTTAATTAATTGATTATGGTTAATTGAACATGCATGGAAAACATTGTTTAAACCCTTTACAATGAAAATCTGTAAAGTTATTTGGATTTTTACCACATTATTGTTGAAATACACAGTCCTGAAAAAGGGACGTTTCTTTTTTTGCTGAGTTTATGACATCATAGCTCCTCCAGAGACAGGTAGGGTACTCTGATAGGATAAATAGGGTACTCTGGGTTCAGGACAAATACCGAGCTCGGAGCACGCCAAATACGCATACCATTTATTCTATCGGACTTATTTGTAAGTGTGAACTCATGAAATAAGAGATTTCCGCCACGGCCAGATTGTCCTTCCAGGTCTTACATGCACACATCAATACTGCCTCATTGTCACACCGAACAACAATATAATAATAGTGTATTTGCATTATTGTTAGGGTTGGGGTAGGTGTAAATGTTAATAAAATACAATCTGATAAGTAGCTAGTTTTATTTATTTTTTTATGTCAAGATTTTGCGTCATTTTGGCCGTAGCTGTATCCCTTCTAACAACAAACGAGGTTTCCAGGAATGTCATAAGATTTATTACTCCTATGAGTCTCACTTGTGGACTTTGTGCACGAGGGCGACCTCTGGCTACGAGTGTGAATGAAACAGACGTTACTTTCCGTGTGTACTAATGCTATCAACACCCATAAATCATGTTCCTTCTGTCTCTGTTACTCAACAGCAGCCTGTCATGGATGTCCCATCAGCGCGGACAGGGTTCAGTCGTATTCCAATGTCTCGGGGGATGAAAACAGGAAAAGCTGTGCTTGGCGCTTTGGGAATCAGCACAGGAGTTAAAATGGAAGCAAATGCAGAGAACCAGGCCATGACCAATGACCTGAAAAAAACAACTGTCAGTAATGGAGCATCACAGGGAGGAGGAAAGGGCTGAGAGCACTGAACAAACAATAGCCACGTTTACATTTAAGTCTAGTGCCAAAGAAAACAGATTATCTTCAATTGACTCTTTTTGCTATTGGCACGTTTTCCACAGATGCAAAGGAGGATGCTGATTTTCAACTAGGGAAGGAGCCATGTTTGCCAACATTGATTTAACTTTTGCCTTTCCTGCAGGACGATGAAAAATTGCAGTGATGATTACTTACGTAGGCCAACCTACAAAAACTAAATAGGACTCCATTTGCTTTTGGATTACTACAGAAAATAAGCTCTGTGACCAACAAAAGTTTATGATGAGTTTAGCTGTTTGGCGTGACTACTTTTAACGTGCCTGACAACCGCTATAGTCCCATTTAGCCACTTGTTAGCAACCACCATCAAAGTAAAAGTATAAGCTTAAAAAAAAATCACAAGGTGGTTTTACTGATGTATTTTATATTGTAAAATATATGTTCAGTTATACATGAAGTTATACATCTTGAGCTTGTGTTTACCACATAACTTATTTCAGACAATTAATCAAAATCCCATTAAAAAACCCCTATTGACTTCAGGATGATGCAACCGGAAATGCTATAATGCTGACTTGTTTCCGATTTTTGGCCCACAGACATTTGTCATCCCTGCATCACTATATGTCCGGTAGGGGAAGTCAATGGGTCAGCATTAGGTCTTCTGATGAAAATAAATTATCTTTTGCAAGCTATACTTACTGTATAAATTGCAAATGCAAATTTTCATTATATTATAGTAATTAGTTGTGAAACAGTGTCTGTTTTTGGATGCTCTCTTTGGAAGCTCATAAATACAATGACAGGATAGTTTTAAATGTTTGGGACTTACACAGTCAGCCAATAAGCGTGTGAAGTTTGTATTTGCAAGTTTGGAAGTTGTTTGTGTTTATGACGGCAAGATAGCAGTGTACCTTCTTTTAATTAACTAGGCTACTGAAAAATACAGCAAGGTATTTTACCTCTATTTTAAGATTTTTTTTGTTAGATTTTTATGTTTTTTATTAATTTATGAAGCCACTGAAGATTTAATCGCTATATATTATATTGCTATATTACAATGCTATCCTATTTTGTGCAGACAATTAGCTTATTTTGTTGTAAATACAGTATTTATGACTTTGAGGTAGTGTTCTTGTATGATCAACTTGTAGGCTAAATATGATCCCAACATAACTTGAACGCACCACAAGTAGCCATCATGAGCAAAGATGGTAGGAGTTCATGTATTGTAGGCTATGCTAACAGACAAGCTATTGGTTCTCTTTCATCATCTCGTTTCGAGATCCACCTATGGGAAGGGCATCCGTACCTGACCTCTGCAGAAGCATCCAATTGCACCAAGTCTGACAAGACAGGCAGGAGCGCGCAGCCAATGCCCAGTAAGGCCCCACCCCTTACCAGCGGGCATATATGGGCTGCATACGCTACTGTACATCAGTTGACATTCGCTTCTCGCGATCTCTGCACTGACACAGTTCGGTTAGATTTGCGCTGCTCACTTATTGTCTGCAGGAGGAAATATCGCCAGATCAGCCTCCACCGGGCGTGACAGTTCTATTCTGCCACATTCTGTGTCTGCATTCGGAGCCGCTCGCGCTCTCGTCTGTCTTCCTGTTCCACGGCTGCCGCCACGGACCTTTCTGAGTTTTTCGCGGGTATGTCGCTCTCTCAGTCTTCTCCTTCTGTGTCTAGCCTATTACGGGCCTGCCCGGCCGCGTGTGGGTCTCTTATCGCCGCTAAGGATTTTCACCCTTTCTGTGTGGTCTGCTTGGGCCTCAAGCACGCAGAGGAGGCAATAGAGAACCCGGAGAACTGCAGTTACTGCCTGGTACTGCCTAAGAAACTCCTGCGACACCGCCTTAAAGTTGCCGCTACTCAGTGTGGCGAGCTCGACTTGTCGTACTCGGATATGGAACACGGTGACGATAGCGCGCTACCGGGGACCTCCCGGGGCGCGACGGCTCTTGTTTTGGCTGACCAGCCCAATCCTGAGTTCCCCGAAGAGGACATCTTCACGGGTAACCTCCCGCTCGCCGACGATCTTGCCGGGTCCGGTGATTACGACGACGCGGGCCTTCTTGGAATTTCGGAGGACGAGGAGGCCATCCCGCCCTCTGTTATTCCCCAGGCTAGCGCCCCCGCGGCCTTGCCTGAATCCATCCTCCTGGATGTGTGTGAACGAGCGGCCGCTCGTCTCAACATTAAATGGCCGGCTCCACAGAGCGCCACCGACCAGGAGAGGGATATTTATGACGGTAAAGTGTTGGGAGCCCCCCCCGGCCCGAGGAAAGAACTCTTTCCCGTTCTTCCAGCGTGCGCTAAGCACATGAGGCACTACTGGAACGACCCGCTCGATCTTAAACACGGTCTCGCGGGGCTGGAGGTTAAAGATATGGCGGCTCGCGGCATGGGCGAACCGCCTGCCATTGAGCCCTCCATTGCCAGACACCTCAACCCAGTCCAGGGAGGGCTGCCCGCCCCCCCGAAGCCGGTCCTTCCTAACAGGATGGACCGTTTTTCTGCCTCGGTGCACCAGGCCGTTTATAAATCCTCGGCCTTGGCTGTTAGGACTCTGAATGTCTCCTCCCTCCTTTCCGCTTACCAAGCGGAGATCCTGGACGATCTGGGCCAGCAGTTAGATAAGGGATCTTCTCCCTCTCCTGCACTGTGGAAGGAGATCATCACGGTTAACGACCTCGTTCTCCGTAATGCTCGTCAGGTCGTCCAAACCTGCGGGCGCTCTATGGCGCTTTCCGTGGTAGGAGAGCGCTCGCTCTGGCTCAACCTGTCTGGTCTCCCGGATAGTGAAAAGAAACGTATCGCAGGCGCCCCGGTAGAGCCCGGCCGGGCTCTCTTTGGCCCCGCAGTTGCTATGATGCAACAACGATGCGACGACAAGAAGGAGCACGAGGCCTTCATATTGTATCTTCCCAGGAAGACGGTCCCACGCCAGGCGCCCCCTGTGCGTTTGCCTAACCCCCCGGTCCCGGGACGTAATTTTAATCAGGTCAAGGAAAAGCCTCGAAAGAAGTTTTCTGGGCTTTCTCCCTGCCCCAGAACCCCTGTCCAAAGGACGGAAGGTTCCTGCTGTAGGGTGTCCCCCTCCCGTGGCTGCCCAGCCCATATGTTTAGTGGACGATGTGTGTTCCCCCCTGTTCAAGGGGATTGTCGTGAGGAAAAGTTCAAAAGCAGTGTAACCACACCGCACATACTGTGTTCCCCTCACCCAAATAATAAAGGCTTCGGCCCCAGTGTTTCCCAGAAAACACAACACACACAGAAACACAAAAAACACAATAAATCTAACGAATCAAATGAATTCGTCACAGCGAGATACCCTCTCAATGTAGGGAAATACCCTTTCTCTCGTAATGGTGAACCTGCACGTGTCGTCCCTAGTTTCTCCACTAGAGGGCGCCATTGCATCACAAATAAGCCAGCTAGGCATGCTCGAAGCCAGCACGGCCTGGACGAGCATTCACACGAGCTGTGTGTCAGCCTGGCTTACTGTATTACGCATGATATTACAGGGCTATCGTCTGCAGATTGCTATGAAACATCCACGTTTCAGCAGCGTTCTCTTTTCTCACACAGAGGAAAGCACGGCCCACGTCCTGAAGGAGGAAATCTCCTCTCTTCTAAACAAAGGTGCGATTCAGGTGGTTCCCCACAATCTGATAAACCAGGGTTTCTTTTCCCGTTATTTCCTGGTCACAAAGAAGGACGGTTCCCTCCGTCCTATTCTGGACCCCAGGGTGTTGAACAAACATTTGAGGAAATACAGATTCATAATGTTAACCCTTGGTTCGCTCGCCCGTGTCATGAAACGGAACGACTGGTTCACATCGGTCGATCTGAGAGATGCTTTTCTCCACATAAGCATTTATCCACCACACCGGAAGTTTCTTCGTTTCGCCTATCAAGGCATTTGTTACGAACTCACGGTGCTTCCGTTCGGGCAAAAATTAAGCCCCCGAACTTTCTGTTTGCGTGTGGAAGCGGGCTTCACTCCCCTAAGAATGTCTGGTCTACGGATCCTGACATACATATGCGATTGGCTCATCATAGCCGATTCGTGGGAAAAGGTGTTGCAGGACACCTCCCGTGTGCTCGCGCACACCCGATCTCTGGACTTCAGGGTGAATGTGAACAAGAGCAGCTTTACACCCAGTCAGAGGGTGATCTTCCAGGGCATGGAGCTCAACTCAGTCTCCATGCGAGCGCGTCTCTCTCAGGAGCGCGTTCTCTCTCTGACGAACTGTCTGTCACAGTTCAGAGAGGGGGCGAGGGTGCAATATCGCACATGTCTCAGGCTACAGGGTCTTATGGCTTTAGCTATCCAGTTTTTGCCACTAGGACCCCTGAGGATGAGGGCATTCATGAAATGGGTTTTGTCACTACATTTCAGCCCGTTACACGATCTTTGCCGCTCTGTAACAGTGACGCGCACCTGCGCTGCAGCTCAGCGCCACTGGAAGAGCGCGGACTTTTACGCACAGGGTACCCCTCTGGGGACTGTCATGTTGCGGAAAGTCGTGACGACGGACGCGTCCCTAACAGGCTGGGGTGCCACCCAGGAGGGCAGAACTGTGAACGGTTTGCGGCCGAGCAAACTACGTTCAGAGCACATAGATTATTTAGAGCTTCTAACCAATTAGAAGGCTCTGAATCATTTTCTGCCTCGTCTGCAGGGACATCATGTGCTCGTACGCTGCGACGATACCACGACAGTGGCTATCAATCGTCAAGGCGGCGCGCGCTCGCCGAAGCTTCATGCCCTAGCTTACAAGCGTTTGGTATGGAGCGGGCGAGTTTTCCTGTCGTTACGCGCGACTCATGTTCCGGGAATTCTGAACAGAGGCGCGGATCTTCTATCGAGGGGGAACCCGCTCTTCGGAGATTGGCACCTCCACCCTCAGATAGTAGACATGATATGGATGAGACTACGGGCGCCCGTAGATCTGTTCGCCTCGCACGAAAACAGCCATTGTCCTATGTTCTTCTCGCTAAAGGACTTGGACGCGCCCCTCGAGGTGGACACACTGGCCCACCCGTGGCCCAGAGTGCTGCTGTATGCCTTTCCTCCCCTGTGCCTGATAATTCTCACACTGGCCAGGGCGAGAGAGGGGGGGTTTTCTCTCATCCTGATAGCACCCAGGTGGCCCAAAGCGCCGTGGCTGGCAGAGATAATCCCTCTGTTGTATGCCCAGCCGTGGTGCCTCCCCCTCCGCACAGACCTATTGTCTTAAGCGAACGGGGAGATTTATCACCCACACCCGGACAGGGTAGCTCTCTGGGCTTGGCCCGTGAGAGGACGAACCTAAGCGCGTTAGGGCTTCCCCCGCGCGTGGTGGCTACTATACAGAATGCCAGGGCCGTTTCTACACGGTCCTTGTATGGCTGTAAGTGGCAGGTGTTCGATGAGTGGTGTGATGGGCGGGGTCTCACATCATATCAGTGCTCAGTCGCTGATATCTTGTGTTTCCTCCAAGACCTTATGGATAAGGGCAGGTCTTTTTCCACTATTAAGGTCTATCTGGCAGCTATCTCTGCTTGTCATGTGGGTTTTGAGGGCTCAACGGTTGGGCAGCATTCTCTAATCCGCAGATTTATGAAGGGCGCCCGTCGCTCCTTGCCAGTCATTAGGAGAACGATCCCTGAATGGGACCTCTCCATGGTGCTGGAAGCTCTGTCTCAATTCCCTTTTGAGCCTCTGGGGAATATTCCCCTTAAGTTGCTGTCCTTCAAAACAGCCTTGCTCTTGGCCTTGGCGTCAGCCAAACGTGTCAGTGAGTTACATGCACTCTCGGTCCACCCCTCGTGCATCAATTTCTCTCTGGGTGGAGATAAGGTTTTCCTCAAGCCTAATCCAGCATTCATGCCGAAATGTTTCCCTGCGTTCACATCGGAGGTGTTGGAGCTATCCGCTTTTCACCCTCCGCCCTTTTCCTCCGCGGAGGATCAGAGGCTAAATGCCCTGTGTCCAGTCCGTGCGTTACAAACGTATGTGTCTAGGACCAGCGCGTTCCGGAAGAGTGACCAACTCTTCGTTTCATGGGCTCCTCCTCGCAAAGGGGATCCCCTGTCTAAACAACGCCTCTCACATTGGCTTGTGGACGCTATAATCTTGGCATATGAATCAAAGGGAGTGCAACCCCCAGGGAACATCAGAGCTCATTCCACGAGGGGCTTGGCCGCCTCTTGGGCTCTGTTCAGGGGAGTATCACTGCAGGATATCTGTTCTGCGGCCAGTTGGGCTTCTCCCCATACGTTTGTGCGTTACTACAGGCTGGATGTCACCAGAACCTCAGTAGCACATTCGGTCTTGGGGGTGGGGTCTTCCTAACCCTGCCTTCCTTATGTGTGACACACATAGCCTATGTTTCATGTCCTGCTTCACACCGCAGTTGCGTCGGTGTGGCGAGTTCATGATTATGAGACGCGTCGTGCACCGCCCCTCGGGGTGACCGTCTTTTTCTGGCTAACAGGACCTCACTGTGAGTGTATTGGGCAATCGGGGAGCTGTCCATGTCTCTCCCATAGGTGGATCTCGAAACGAGATGATGAAAGAGAACAATAGGTTACTATCGTAACCCCAGTTCTCTGAAACATCGAGTGGAGAGATCCACCAGCGTTGCCCCGCTTACCGCACGAGAAGCGAATATACTTACTGATGTACAGTAGCGTATGCAGCCCATATATGCCCGCTGGTAAGGGGTGGGGCCTTACTGGGCATTGGCTGCGCGCTCCTGCCTGTCTTGTCAGACTTGGTGCAATTGGATGCTTCTGCAGAGGTCAGGTACGGATGCCCTTCCCATAGGTGGATCTCTCCACTCGATGTTTCAGAGAACCGGGGTTACGATAGTAACCTATTGTTCTCTTCAGGTAATATAGACCTTTGTTCACAACAGATTTAAAGAATAGTTATCCAATAACACAATGCATATTAAATAAAATAAACCTGTTGTTATCACAAAAAAAAAAAAGTTTTTTTTTTTGTGTGTGTAATGTGCTTAATTAACTGAGACTTCTTACAGCTCTTACAGGCTGTTGTCCTTGTCTGTTTCGTTGCTTCTATTGCTCTCCCCCTTTTTGTAAGTCGCTTTGGATAAAAGCGTCTGCTAAATGATTAAATGTAAATGTATCCAATGAAATTGTTTGTTTATAATGATATCTGCTAAACTTTGTATTTTAATAGTGCTGTTTTATGATTTTTTAATAGGCTAGTGTATAATTTTAGCATTCTCTGGATGTTTATATCAGACCAAGCACTTTCTGTCTGTAATACTATTGTGAATAGAAATGCATTGATAAGAGTCTCTCCAATAAGTACATCTGCAGTGGAAGACATTTTGATTATTGTATTGTTAAGTAAAAGTGTTTTACTTTCAGATATACGGTCTACATTTCTTTCTTTCCACTTCTAGAAACAAATTAAACACTTAGAATAAGAAAAAAAATGCATATATTTAATTGCTTGAAGCAAGTTAATCAGCTTTTAATGTGCATAATTGAACTATTATTTTAAAACATAAATATATAGCTGCAAGCAGCAGTTACTGGGTCCAATGACTTTAAGGCTTTTAAGCACATGTGTAAAAATGTATGTTTTATTTAGCAAACCTGTAACCACCTAGCCTGACAAGCCAGACCCACATCAAGATGTTCGGTCTGGAAACACACCATTGACAGCTCAATCTGAGGGGCGGGATTAACGGTTGTCTTTCAAACTCCCTCTGCACGCGATAGGATAGCGCTACAACCAACCAGAGCAACGAAGGTGAAGCAGAGCTCGCTGACAGATGAAACATTCGCCGTATCCAGTCAGCTAAACTCCGAACACATCTTCCCTTCTTAAGAATGACTTCAGTGCCGCTCTTTGTTCTTTTCTCAGAGAAAAGCTTAACTCCAAGTCTTCCAGTCGCGGTCAGAGCTGATTCGAAAGACCGCCGTTCGCCAGCTTCTTTGTTTACTAGAAGCACACAAGCGCAACTCGGCCGTCGTCATTATGTTAAGCCCCGCCCACCGACTCTATACACAATGTGATTGGCCCGACCAGAGTTTGGTTTTTCCAGGTTTTTCCAAATTTGATTTGCTGCCACTATAGGGAAATTACTAAGGAAATATGGTAATATGGTACAAGGTTTGTAACAGTTACTGAGGTAGAGCCAAAAATCTAGGACTAGTTCGCAAAAGCAGTTTCTGAAATAATCTCTGTAACAAAGTTCGTATTGTGGAAGGAAGAGGACAAGGGGGTCGGCGTGACTGCTGACGCTTTCTTTTATTTACAATAACTCAAACACAACGTGCACACTTCAGCGTGTGGCTACCATTCACTATCTCAGTTCACTTCCGGGTTCGCGGCACTTCCGGCTTCCGGTTCTCAGTGTCTCTGGGGTTCAGGGTGGAGCGTCAGCAGTCCCTCTCTCTCTCCCAGGCTTCCGGTTCCACTGGCGTTTTATCCTCTCTCCACGCCCATTACTGGAACGAGATACAGGTGTTATTAATCTGCGTCCAACCCACTCACTTACCGCTCGTCCCGCGGCTCTCTCTCCCGCTGCAGACCTCGCTGAACCACGCCCCACTTGCCACATACCCCCACCGCCCGACTCAGGCCGGGGAGCCAGCCCCAAGAACTGCCTTACCTCCTTTTTGGTCTTGGGTCTCGGACAGGTTGCAATCGCGGCAGTCTTATCTATTTGGGGACGCACCTGTCCATGACCCAAGTGGAAGCCCAGATACCTTACTTCCACCCGCCCAATCGCACACTTCTTCGGATTGGCCGTGAGCCCCGCTCCCCTCAGCGACCTCAGGACCGCCCTGACATGCTGCATATGCCGCTGCCAATCGTGACTGTAAATCACGATATCATCTAGGTAGGCAGCAGCATATGCGGCATGGGGACGCAAAATCCTATCCATGAGGCGCTGGAAGGTAGCGGGAGCCCCGAACAAACCGAAAGGAAGCGTGACAAATTGGTGCAATCCAAACGGCGTGGTGAAAGATGTCTTTTCTTTGGACAATGGAGACAAGGGGATCTGCCAATAGCCCTTTGTTAAGTCCAATGTCGAATAAAATCGAGCCGTGCCCAGCCGATCAAGCAACTCGTCAACCCGCGGCATTGGATAAGCGTCGAATTTCGACACTGCGTTCACCTTGCGATAGTCCACACAGAACCTGACCGAGCCGTCGGTTTTAGGAACCAAAACTATCGGGCTCGCCCAGTCACTGTTGGACTCCTCTATTACTCCCAAGTCCAGCATCGCCCCTAATTCCTCCTGAACCACCTTTTTTTGTGTTCAGGCAACCGATACGGCCGGCTGCGAACTACCATGCCCGGCTCGGTCTCGATATGGTGCTGAATTAAGTCGGTGCGTCCCGGTAGGGGCGAGAACACGTCGGCAAACTCCGCCTGTAATTTTGATAAATCAGTGAGTTGGGACGGTGAGAGGTGATCTCCACCAGGGGCCAGCGCGACTGATTGTGCCTTGATGCTCGCCTCTGGCCCGAGATCATCCTCCCCCCCAATCACCGTTGCCAACAACACTGATTCCACCTCATTCCATTTTTTTAATAGATTGAGGTGATATATTTGACGTGCCCCGTTCCTATCGGACCGTATCACTTCATAATCGAGATCCCCTATCTGTCGTGCGACCTCAAACGGCCCCCGCCACTTGGACATTAATTTAGAGCTCAACGTAGGGAGTAATACGAGCACTTTCTCTCCCGGAGTGAATTTGCGTAGTTTCGTACCCCTGTTATACGACCGGCTCTGGCAGTCCTGGGCTTGCAACAAATTCTCCCTGGATAGCCGCCCCAGTGTGTGGAGTTTTGTTCGCAAGTCCAGCACATATTGAATTTCATTCTTCGCCAAAGAAGGCCCCTCCTCCCAAGTTTCTCGCAGGACGTCCAGCACCCCCCGGGGCTGGCGCCCGTAGAGAAGCTCGAAGGGGGAAAACCCCGTGGAGGCTTTTGGGACCTCCCGCACAGCGAATAAGAGGGGTTCTAACCACCTATCCCAATTTTTGGCGTCTTCCTGTACGAACTTACGGATCATGGTTTTAAGCGTGCGATTAAACCGTTCGACCAAGCCATCCGTTTGTGGGTGATAGACGCTTGTTCGAATGGATTTAACGCCCAGTAATCCATACAGTTCGCGTAATGTACGTGACATAAACGCCGTGCCTTGGTCAGTGAGGATTTCTTTCGGAACCCCCACCCGGGAGATTAGTCGAAACAGGGCGTCCGCAACACTCTTCGCGGAGATTTTGCGGAGAGCCACTGCTTCCGGATATCGTGTTGCGTAGTCCACGATAACTAACGCAAAACGATGTCCGCGTGCGGATTGCTCTAATGGCCCGATGAGGTCCATCCCAATTCTCTCGAAGGGGACCTGCATTAATGGAAGGGGGCGCAATGGCGCTTTTGGAGCGGCCAGTGGATTTACCAACTGACATTCACCACCTGCGCACGTTGTCATGAATGCCTGGCCAAAAAAACCGGGTCATGAGGCGATTCAAAGTGGCCGCCTGTCCCAAGTGGCCCGCCATTGGATTGGAGTGAGCCGCCCGGAAAAGCATTTCCCGGCGGCTCTTCGGAAGTAACAATTGGGTTGTATCTATCTTTGTCCGAGTGTCTTGGGTCACTCGATACAACCTGTCTTTTATTATGGCAAAATAGGGATAGGTGACGGGCAAGGCCGGTTGGAGAGACTGGCCGTCGATAGAGCGGACCTGCTGGAAAGCGTTTTTGAGGGTCTCATCCTGGGACTGCTCCAAAGGAAAGTCATCGCGGTCCGAGAGAATCTGTCTCTCGATCCCGCTCGTTTCCTCTGAAGCCGTCCCCAAGGGTCCCGTCTCAGTCTCCCCAAGCTGCACTCGCGCCGCCCCCTTCCTAGCCTTTTTCTCCCAAGTGGCATCCGCACATAATGATCCCAATAAAACCGAAAATGCGGGCCAATTTGTCCCCAAAATTAGCGGATGCCGGAGGTGAGGACTAACCGCCACCTCTACACGATGCTTTTCTCCCCGAAACTGAATCGTGATTGGGACAACCGGATATTCCACCACATCCCCATGCACACACCGCACCTTAACCACGCGGCTTGTATCCAATGCCCCAGGCTGCATCAGGCTTTGATGGATTGAGGTTTGGTTACATCCTGAATCCACCAAGGCCTGATATGTACCCCCCTTGATACTCACAGGTATTTGGTACTCTCCTGCTTGATCGGGGGTGGTCTGCTGGACGTCTGGAACCCGGATCATTGTCCCGATGTCCATCCTAGGACACCGGTCCACAAAATGATCCGGGTCCCCGCAACGCCAACAGGCCAGCCCAGGCTTACCCGCCACCCCAGCGGCGGGGAGTGGGTTGGAGAACGGGCGTGGAGAGGGGGTAGAACCGGAACCATTATCTCCTCCCGCCCCCATCAGCCCCGTCCCCCTGGGCGGGGCCCTCGAACTCCCGAACGGCCCAGGGCCCATCCCACCCCAGCCTCTGGGGGGACTGCGAGGAGGGCCCGGTGGGCGGGACCTAGGGAGAGGGACAGGGAGAGAGAGGGGGACAGAGGGGGGAGAGAGAGAGGTAGAGGTTAGTGGGGGTTCGCCGACCCCAGGGCATGCCACCATGTGGTCCTCCGCCAGGTTGATGGCCGTCTCCAGCGATGTGGGCCGGTGGCACTGGACCCACTCGGCTGTTGTCTTGGGGAGCCGAGTGATGAGTTGCTCCAGTACCACCAGATCGACGATATGGTCCACGTCGCTTCCGCCGGCCAGTAGCCACTTGCGGCAGGAGTCCCGGAGCTGCTGGGCCATCGCGAAGGGCCGGCCGGCCTCGCCCCAGTCCAGAGAGCGGAAACGCTGGCGGTGTTGCTCCGGCGAGCGGCCGACCTGCTGGATGATGGCCCTCTTGAGGTCTTCATAGACCAGGAGGTTCGCCACCGGCAGTTGTTGGGCAGCCGCCTGGGCTTCTCCCGTCAGCAGTGGTATCAGGCGCACCGGCCACTGCACACGGGGCCACCCGCAGGCCTCCGCAGTTCTCTGGAAAAGTTCGAGGAAGGCCTCGGGATCGTCCTGTGGCCCCATTTTGTGCATTGGCACGTGGACCGGTGCGCCGGTCTGCCCGGCGGCCTCGGCGCGAGCCTCCCGGTCGAGCCAGCTCCGGAACCTCTCGCGGTCCTCCTACTGGCCTTGGACGATCGCTGCGAACCGCCGTTCTTGATCCGTCCTAAGGTCCAGCAGAGCCTGATGTTGTTCGCGGTGAAGGACCGCGAGGGATGAAATGTCCGCAAGTGGGGTGGAGGACGATGTTTGCATGGCGGCGGCGCTGTCCTACTTCCTCCCGGGTTTCGGCACCAGTGTAACCAAGTTCGTATTGTGGAAGGAAGAGGACAAGGGGGTCGACGTGACTGCTGACGCTTTCTTTTATTTACAATAACTCAAACACAACGTGCACACTTCAGCGTGTGGCTTCCATTCACTATCTCAGTTCACTTCCGGGTTCGCGGCACTTCCGGCTTCCGGTTCTCAGTGTCTCTGGGGTTCAGGGTGGAGCGTCAGCAGTCCCTCTCTCTCTCCCAGGCTTCCGGTTCCACTGGCGTTTTATCCTCTCTCCACGCCCATTACTGGAACGAGATACAGGTGTTATTAATCTGCGTCCAACCCACTCACTTACCGCTCGTCCCGCGGCTCTCTCTCCCGCTGCAGACCTCGCTGAACCACGCCCCCCTTGCCACAATCTCCAATATTTACACTGTAGAAAATGCATTTCTTACTTAGTATTTTTGTCTTGTTTCTAGTCTAAATATCTAAACATTCTTACATTAAGAAACATTTAGTAGACAAGTAAAAAAAAAAATCTTGTTTTTGGGAAAAAATAACTCAAAATTAAGAGTTTTTAATTAAAATAAGCTAAATAACCTGCCAATTGATTGAGTAAAATAATGTTGTTTTAAGATTATTTTGCGTACCCCATTGGCAGATTATTTTGCTTATTTTAAGCAAAAGCTCTTAATTTTTTTCCCCCAAAACAAGAGAATTATTTTTGCTTAGTAAATATTTCCTGTTTTAAGAATTTTTACAGCCTATGTTTGGACTAGAAACAAGACAAAAATAAAATTACAGTAGGTTATCAGCGCTACACACTTGAACCCCTAATAACAATCTACAAACATACAATTTTTGAGTCAAAGTGTGAATACTTATACAGCTTTGGGCATTTTAAGCTATTATAATCATATATACACACAAATGATAAAACTGATAAAACACATCCATTTTAAATCAAAATATGATACTAAATAAAAGTTCAAAATTAAACTCTTTCAACTATCATCATTCTCTATTAAGCCATGGGCTGCAAACGAGTATGACTATGACTTAATACAATTATACAACCCACAAGCCTATAGGCTAGCACAAAAGCCAGCTTAAAGTAGGCTACTGTAATAGTAAAATAATGCTACTTAATAATTCATGTGTTTTTTACATTAATACTTTTACATACATGTAATGCATGCTTAACAACCATTTAATGGATTTATTCAAACTTGAATTACCATAGTAAGATAAAAAATAAAAAACTTGGTAATGTCATGGTGCTTGTTGGTATTTTTGTCAGGATCAATAACGTCACACTTTCTAAGACCCAAGATAGATAGATAGATAGAGATTAGAAACATTGTATTCGGATAAGTCTATTTTTATTAGCTTACCGCCGGGTATTACTGTGTTTCAGTAATTTTACGTGAGAGTTTATTTTACTGTGCAGAAATGATAACCGGAGAAAGGGTGTGGTTTAATGACGTCACCTCCCTGCTTTCCGTCTATTGGCTGCTGTACTTCCTTGTTTACCGTCTTGTCCGTGTTCAACAAGCGCCACGGAAATAATCATTATTGCTTTTAATGGTGCGTTCATTGTGCGGTCAGCACAAGTGATAACAGCGATATAATACACACGGCTGTCCATCAAGGCAAATTGTCTGAGGTTGTGGTGTAGCGCGCTCGCTGTCCGCTCGTCTTTAACGTTAGAGGATTAAAGAGCGATGATGGCGACCAGCTATAACGCGAAGGAGGAGGACGGTCACCACCCGGGATCGGTGGGCTCCGGCGGCCCGGGCTCCGTTAAGAGCAAGAAGCCGGATAACACGGCCTTTAAACAGCAGCGTTTGCCCGCCTGGCAGCCCATTCTGACCGCGGGCACCGTCTTGCCGGCCTTCTTCATGATCGGACTCATCTTCATCCCCATTGGCATCGGCCTCTTCGTTACCTCTAACAACATTAAAGAGTTTGAGGTGCGTAACGTCACCATAGCAACGGTTACAGAGGCTCATAAAGGCTCTGCTGTCGTGTTTAATGGATGTGGTGGTCAGGTGTCAGAGTTGTTCTGTGTTTGTTCTTCTGTTGTAGATCGATTACACTGGTGTTGACGGGTCCAGTCCGTGTTATAACTGCGCGCAGAACTACAGCTGGAACAGCACCAGTGTGTGTAACTGCTCTGTGCCCTTCACCCTGGACCAGCCCTTCGAGGTAACGCACACACCATCTTCATCTTTCTCATCATTACACTTAATAGAAAGTTTGTCTTACAAGGGTTAGTTAACCCAAAAATATTTATGGGAGTAGTATCCCATAATCCCACCATTTAGTCTTATTATAAAGCTTGGAAGAGCCAGGATAATTTTGAAAATATAACTCTAATTGTGTTTGGCTGAAGGAAGAAAGTCATATACATCTAGGATGGTTTGAGGGTGGGATTAAGGGTAGAAAATGGGATGACTTTCATTTTTGGGTGAACTAACCCTTTAAACACTTAATGCGTAACTTTGGGTACGTGAAGATCAGATCTCTATAGACAACAGAAGCTTGTTTCCGCCACGGAATTTAAAAAAGAAAAAAAAGTAATTGTGCCTTTTTATTTCACAATTCTAATTTACAATTGCAATTTTATATCTCACAGCTTTTGACTTGTGACTCTGCGAAGTATACTTTCAGTTGCGAGATGTAAATAATTATGAGGGAGAAAAAGTCATAATTGCGAGACAAACACACTTCTGAGTTTATACCTTGCGATTCTCTAGCCTGACGTGGTCATACTCAATTCTAGTCAGAATATGAGTCTGAAACTGCTCCATTGGGCGGTGATTATGAGGCATGTTTCAACCGAACCAGAAGAGACATCAATTGGATAGAGCTACAACCAATCAGAGCAACGAAGCGACGCATTAGGCTTGTTCGAGATCCATTGGCGCTGCGCAGACCGATCGGTGTGTGACATCAAAGTACCGTGAGAGAGATTCAAAAGCATAAGGAGTAGTTTGCTCTACAATCGTTCTCGCGGTTCTTTGATGTCATATGCTGATCAGTCTGCGCAGCGCCAATGGATCTCGAACAAGACTATTGTCAAATGTCAACAGAGCTCAACTGCACTGCGTTGCCAAGTCCGCGTTTTTTTCCGCAGTTGTTTTCTATGTCCGCGGGTTGAAGCGACTATTATGTGATATATAGACCCATGAGTGCGAATTTTAGCAGGCAATCTTGCCAAAATAACACACATTTTACCCCCAAACACCATTTTCCCCCGGAGAACCCCCCGAGAATTTATTGTTTAGGGCTAGTAGTTGGCGGGTTTTGTTGTAAAAACTTGGCAACCCTGACTGCACGCGTGCTGAAATCAGGCTGGAATACATGATCTTAGCCGGTGTTGTAAAAAAATAAAAGAATTTATTGATACACAGAGTACTTACCCAACATGATCATCATTTCTGAGAGAAATAGTGAAGGTGAATGCAGATACAAACAAGCTCTCCATTTAGGATTCGAGTAAATATAATCCAAGCTCCTTTGATGATGTGGATGATTACGTTACTGTTGATCATCTGTCCGTCATCGTCTAAAGCCCGCCCTGATGATTTCATTGGTCCGAACAGTTTCTGTTCAGGGATAATTACTCCTCTATGGGGCAATGCCAGACCGAACTGCCCGACCTAAAAATGTTGTGGGCGGGGCTAAGTACGGCTGGCATCCAGGCTAGTGATTCTCAGGAAAAGCGTCAGAATTGGGTCTTGTCTATCTATCTATCTATCTATCCATCCATCCATCCATCCATCCATCCATCCATCCATATATCTATCTATCGGGAATTAAGAGTCTGCTTACAAAAACAGGCTCCCTATTAAATGTCCCACACACTTTGACATGAATCAAACATATACAACACAGTAGCCTAGTTTGAACCACTGTACATTTTAAAATAATTGTACACTCTATGGCCAAAGTTTTTTTTTCTTCAGTTTTTCCCCCAATAATGCAAACAAGTCATTGCCATATGCCATATGCCATTGATGAATACAATGGAAAATCCTCTGTTTTTTAAAGAAATTATTTTAATTAAACCATATTGTTGATAAAAATTAAATGAGAAAAATAAAAGTTCTATTTATTTTTAATAATACATCAATGTTCTTGAGAAAGAAACCTCTAAAATGTATATTACTGTTTCAAATAAGAGTTGTGATTTTTTGTATTACAATATAATGTTTATAATGTCATGACAGTCCCAATCATTGTTATTAATCTTGTGCATTGCTGTTTAAGCTGCATGCGCTGAAGCTGATCACAGTCTAATCAAATCAAGCAATTCAAAACCACCATGGTAGATAGTGCGCATCTGAAGGATATATGTTATTTGTCTGCTTTAATATATTGGCCTAATTTTCTTATCGGGCCGATACGGATAACAGTATATTATGGTACAGTATATTATATTGTGCATCCCTAATAAACTCGCAATTGATAAAATTATTAAAAAAAAGAAAAGAATATAAAATTACTTTTTTTTAAATTCTGTGACGGAAACAAGCTCCCATATATCTCAGTGCAAAGCAGTAACTAGAGAAAAAACTACATTTGACCAATAACTAAAAAAATCAAGAGAGAATATCTTTGTCTACAGTATCTGGTGTGACCAACTTGAGCAGCAATAACTACAGGCAAACACTTCATGTGACTGTGGAGCAGCTCAGCTCGGCTTGGAGGAATATTGGCTCATTTCTGAGTGCCAACATTTCTAATATGTTTGGCTTGCCCAATCTGAAACATTATATCTGCTCATTCCAATGGTTCATAAATGGCTCATATACTTCCACCACTGTGCTTTACAGTTCCTATTAGGGTTCCTATTTTATAATAATAGATTTTATTTATAATGCACTTTTCATTCCGAAGAATCTCAAAGTGCAACAAAGGGGGGGGGGGGGGGGGGGAATAACAAAAAAAAAAAAAAGAATAACAAGTAAAAATATAGAATACTACAAACAATCAACCAACACAGAAAACAGAACAGAAACAGAGCTGATGGTGAACAGAAACAGAGCTGATGGTGAACAGAAAACAGCTGATGGTGGAAGTCTCTGTTAGCTCCGCAGCACACTGTGGTCCACTCCATGTTTCAGATCTCTCCCAGCGGCAGTGTCCCGATGACATCGCCGAGGCACGACAGCTGAAGACCAGATGATGGGTCTTCTTCATGATGATTCAAACGATGGGGATCGCTGCAGCACCATGCAGGAGGCAGAACATTCCTCCGGGCACTTCTGTGGACACACCGGGGCCGGCGCAGATGTCGCTCCACGGTCGCAATGCAGGACGGAACAGTGGTGCAGCCGAGAAGCAGAACATCCCAACATCATGCCGGACGCCGCCGACGAGAGCCCGGATGACGCTAGCCCGGTGCAAACTTCAGCCACCATGCAGCTTAAGCCCAAGGGAGACCACCAGTGAGCAGTCGCAGCGAGAATGAGAAACATCAAATGTCCTCCAAACCAGAAACCAACCGCAGCAATTCAAACGTAAACATTAGAGAAGCGGTTGAAAACGGCGAAACGACGAACAACGACTTCTCAGTGGCTGCCAGCAATCAGCAACAGTCCCAATTGTAGCTCTGACTGTTAGACTAGTCACAAACATAAGGAAATAAAATAAAATGTAAATCTAATAGTACATTAACATGATTTGTGGGTGGAGAAGCGGCGAACAGACAACGCCAGCGTCCTCTCCCCCACGTTGCCTAGCAACCCCAAATGTATGGTGTGTGGTTTTTGCTTCTCATTTAAACTTGTATTACCATTCAAACATTTGGGGTTGGTGATATTTTTTAAAAGTAGGCTCTAATGCTCACCAAGGCTGCATTTATTTAAGACAATATTGTATTTTGATATATCAAACCAAATTAAGTCCATAATGTTGGAACAGAGGCTGTTCATTTGTAATTGGATATATTTATCTGAAGGTCCATTAAATTGTAATATTTACATGGTCTGTGAACCGTATAGTGTGGACATAAATCGCCTACAGTGCCATTAGTTCTCATGTATTATGCATTAGCATTTTAGTGGACATTTTATTGATTCTACCTTTGTATAGTTTA
Organism: Pseudorasbora parva; assembly: GCF_024679245.1. Taxonomy (NCBI): domain Eukaryota; kingdom Metazoa; phylum Chordata; class Actinopteri; order Cypriniformes; family Gobionidae; genus Pseudorasbora; species Pseudorasbora parva. The sequence continues at coordinate 42,276,459 of NC_090181.1, read as the reverse complement.
AAATAGAATATTTCCCGCTCGTACAACAACAGGTTCACATCAATGATGTATAAAATGCCTGCGAATAACATAAAATAGCCCCAGGACAAAAGACTTAGTGGTTTGTCACAGGATGTTGTTTTACCGCCTGCCATCTTTTCTTTTGTAGAGTAATGTTTTCATGTACTATGGACTCTCCAACTTCTATCAAAACCACAGACGTTATGTCAAGTCAAGAGACGACAGTCAGCTGAACGGAGATAAAAGCTCTTTACTGGTAAGTGTTTCGAGGTAATGTCTTTCTGTGTCTTTTTGATGACTTACTTAAACACGAGGAAAAGTATTTCCTGCCATTTAGTTTTAAATACACTCCATTTTGTTGTGGACAAGATACAGTTCTGCTGATTTTCTTAAATATGCTTTTCATGAAAGGCCCAATATGTAATGTTTTTATTAGCTTTTAGTTTCTTTAAACAGTTTTTCAGTCCTTGAGCGTTGTCATGACAAATGTATTGCTAATGATTACGCTTGTCATGACTGGTTTAGGCTATGCTTTAGATGTCAAGATATTGTTTTTAAGCGTTTAAGTCTTTGCTCTGCAGAGCCCAAGTAAAGAGTGTGAACCGTATCGAACAAGTGAGAAGAAGCCCATTGCTCCCTGTGGTGCCATTGCTAACAGTCTCTTCAATGGTAAGACAAATATGTGTTTAGTGACAAACTAATGGTTCAAACTAACACATTTGTGTTTATTTAAAGGGATCCCCTGGTGTTGAGACTTGTATGGCTTAATGTAACATAAATGATGTCTCTTACTGAATTATGTAGTAGAAAACCCATGAAAGATCTACGTTATTTTAAAAATCGATTTTATATTTGGACCATGGGCGGCGCCATTTTGTTTGCGTTCTAGGTTGATGACGTAGAGTGGTTGAACTCCTCAATCAGCTGGCATTACCCGTTGCTATTTTTACCACAACGCAACTCGAAAATTGTTTCAGAGTTAAACAAAACCAATGAATTCCTTTGTAATTATACTTAAAACACACTCAAACATACATGTGCACACAAACTCACCTACACAAGTCACAGATCGGCGGGCGCGCACACGACAGGCTCTGTTTCAATCGAGATGTTGGGCTGCTCAGTCTCCACGACAGGGGCTGAATCTGAAATCGACCCTATACCCTTAAATAGGGCATTATTTGAAGGGACGGACATTTGTAGTGTTGTCCGACACCATAGTGGACATGTTCGAGTGCAGTCATTCAGTCTCACGTTCCACCGCAATAACGAGTGTACAGCCGATTTACACACAGCTGTCCGACTTCACGGACTCAAACATACATGTGCACACAAACTCTCTCTCTCACACACACTCACACACATCCCAACAGATCGGCGCGAACACACACACACACACACACACACACACACACACCCCAACAGATCGGCGCGAACACACACACACACACACGCACGCACTGCGTGCGCGCATACATAACCCTCAATCTATTCCCTGTGTTGATATCCTAGATAGACTGTTGATAGTAGATTAACTGTAATGCCTATGTGACCAGCAGAGGGAAATATCTAGGTAGGACGATGGGATAAAGTAACGTGAGGAAGAGAGGCAGGATGTTTTGGTGATGATGCATGCGATTGAGACAGAGCAGTCTGTCGCTGACCTAGGTGTGTGCGCGCCCGCCGATCTGTTTGTGACTTGTGTAGGTGAGTTTGTGTGCACATGTATGTTTGAGTGTGTTTTAAGTACAATTACAAAGCAATTCATTTGTTTTGTTTAACTCTGAAACAATTTTCGAGTTGCGTTGTGGTAAAAATAGCAACGGGTAACGCCAGCTGATTGAGGAGTTCAACCACTCTACGTCATCAACCTAGAACGCAAACAAAATGGCGCCGCCCATGGTCCAAATATAAAATCGATTTTTTAAATAACGTAGATCTTTCATGGGTTTTCTACCACATAATTCAGTAAGAGACATCATTTATGTTATATTAAGCCATACAAGTCTCAACACCATGGGATCCCTTTAAAGGAGTACTTCAGCGCTGGGAAGATGAATCTGTATTTAAACTTGGTCATTAATGTAGTAAAAATGTGAAATTATTTTTTTATTTAGTGCTTTCTAGACTGAGAAAAGACAGAAAACGTATTTTTGTCTTATTGGGATGAAAGACTACAATTCCCAGAATGCTTCGCTGCCCTATGAGGCCACTCGCAAAGCCACCACTAGATTACTGAATCACTGATCACTTTCCCACCGCGACTGCATTCATTTTCATAAAATCAGTTCAGTTAGAGAAGAAGAGAAGAAACTACAATAAAAAAACTGAACGTGTGTGGTTAATATGTGATTTAGCCGCTGAGGGAGTCTCACAGCCCAAAACGCTGCAGGAGTCACATTGACAGTCATGGATGAGCTCGTGATGAGAGCTGAGGTAAACGCGACGACACTCGCGGCATAGATTCACAGCGCATGTTCAGTCTGCTGCGTTTTCATTTGAGGCCTTTGAAAGCTTAACTTTCATAGGAATTACATTTACATTTAAAGGGTCACACACAAAAATGGCACTTTTTTGCTCACCCTCAAAAAGTGACAATTTTAACATGCTGTAAAAAGGATCTGTGAGGTATTTTGAGCTAAAACTAAACACACACACAATGGGGACATCAGAGACTTATTTAAAAAAGGGTCATTATAAGACCCCTTTAAAGACATTAATGTAGTTTCACTGAAACTCCGCATCGAGTTTAAAGGAACAAAATTACTTAAGAAGCAATATCGGCAGTAATATCTTTTATTTGCGATCACTTAACAGTTAAGTTTAATCCGCAAGTTTAAAAAAATGCACAATAAATCTGCGGGTCACGTGTGTGCTGAACCGTGGGTTGTGGTCCGTACGGATCACGGATCAACTGCGATCTGTTAAACCCCTAACGTTCTGATAACTCAAATGATGCACTGTACACGAATGTGCAAACTTTCAAAGTGTAGATAAGAAAAAGATATTTAGACAGAGCCTTTTTAAAATTATTACATTATTCAACTTTATGCCGATAATTAAAATATTCACTGCTTACATAAGCTGCGTGAAACGGACCTAAGGCCTTTCTGACTGCTCTCTGTAATGTGCTTCATATTTGTAGATACTTTGGAGCTGTTTTACCTCCATCCGAATGGAAGCAAAATAGCTATTCATCTGGTGAAGACGGGCATTGCTTGGTGGACTGACAAACATGTGAAGTTCAGAAACCCAGGAGGAAGCAACAACAACCTCTCTGTGGTGTTCCAAGGTACATAAAGCCCAACCCTTTAAAGCCTACAACTTGATCAAACCCTTTCCTTAAAACCTGTTATATCTACTGTGTGTCGTCTGTCTGATTGATAGTTTAGACGGTTTTAGTAAGTACAGTGTCTTTTAGTATAATTGTACAAACCTCACCCTTTAGCTCGTGCTTCACGTGTCTTTCACCTGTGAAATCTGCACTGATTTTTATAAAGCAAACACGAGAATAACTTTTATATTGTTTGTAATATTTCAAGATGAACACTTACTGCACTGTTTTTAAGATATACTACATCAGCAGGCAAAAAAACAATACAGTGATCAGAGCGATATGACTATGTTTATAACTCTTCATCAGTGTGTGATTTTAATGTTAGAATAAGTGTTACAAAGTTATTGCATTTTAAAATCTGTTTTTAAAGTTTTGTAGTCCTTCTGTATTATTGCTAACCAGCATTATTTTGTCCTCACAGATACAAGCAAACCGGTAAACTGGCGCAAACCGGTTCACGAGCTGGACCCGACTGATTCTGAGAACAACGGTTTCATCAATGAGGATTTCATCGTGTGGATGAGAACCGCTGCGCTCCCCACCTTCAGAAAACTCTACCGCATCATTCAGAAGAAGAAGGACAACATGACCCCGACATTACCGCCTGGAAACTACAGTCTGGAAGTCACCTACAGTATCCTTCAGAAGTTTACAAGAAAATACTCTTCCAGTTTTTCGACTTCCAAATTTCACAGTTCATTGCATCAGGTGTAACTAGCATAAGCTCATAAAGGGGACAGTTCACCCAAAAATGAAAATTCTGTCATCATTACTCACTCTTAAGTTTAGTGTTGTCAAAAGTATCAACCTCGATACCAAATTGGTACTGAAATGTTAAAAATGCTTTGAGCGCTGTGGAGCCTTAATCGTAAACACGTCTGACTGGCCATTGTGCTCACGGATGTGCCTGTGATTGGCTACAATGATCAATGCACGGCAGCAGTTTGAGAGAACACGGAAGTGGTTGAAAGGGTTTTGAAAGCGGGAGCAGGAGCGTTTGAAAGCACAAGCAGGCGTCAACCAGCGGACCGGTAGGCTGATAGATTCAAACGCTCTGTGTGTATCTGTGCAAACGCTCTGTGAAAAGCGTCATTGATGTATTTTTTACAGCATGTTTGTAAAGCGCTGATCGTAGTAGCCAATCACAGACATATTTGATGAGCGTGTGAGCACAATGGCCAGTCAGAGGTGTTTACGATTCCACTCAACGGCGCTCAAAGCGTCACATTTTTTAAATTTCAGTAACAATTTGGTATCGAGGTTGATACTTTTGACAACACTATCAAGTTGTTCCAAACCAGTGTGAGTTTCTTTATTCTGTTAAACACTAAAGAAGATATTTTGAAGAATATGGGTAACTAATCAGTTGATGAGCCCCAATGACTTCCATAGTAGGAAAAATAAATACTATGGAAGTCAGTCTGTCTGGGGTCTGTCAACTGTTTGGTTGAACAGTTGAGAGTGAGTAAATGATGACAGAATTTTCATTTTTGGGTGAACTATCCCTTTAAGTTATTTGTAACTTCATCATGTGAAATGTAAAAATGCAACAACTGTTAAGACCCCAATTTACTTTAAAAGAAATCAAATAAGAAACTGGTGTGACCTCATTTCGAACAAAATGGGGTAAAACGAAGTTCTTTTGTAGTTTGCTTCAAGAGTTCAAAAACGCTTGCCAAAGTGAACTTCTCTGGTAAACATCTTCGAACTATCATTGGTCCATCCATGGTGGTGATGTAATAGGTGGGTGTGACTCTGGGGCTCCGCCTTCTTTGACATGGAAATCTTCTTAAGGTAATTTCTTCCGTTCAGTCAGACACGGACAGACGTCTGCGAGTAAAAACATGAACACACTGGAGAGCTGCTTTATAGTAGAAACTGAAGTTCTAATTGTAATTCTGAAGCACATATTTACATACAGGCCCTGTTTACAGCTGGTATTAAGATACATTTTGGTCGATCGAATCCCAAGTGGGACACACATTCCCTTTTACACCCGGTTACACCTGGTCTCTTTCGACCACATTGTCCTGATTTCTTCGAGGGTAGGGTCTATGGGCGGGTAAATGTGTGGGCTTTTTCAGATCTTTTGATCTAATGGACAAAATAAGCTCACTCAATTCACATAAGAACATGACTGGAGATGACGGAAAACACACAGAGAGCATCAGCTTTCGTTTCTGCTCTGACAGCCGCAAAACCAGCCAAACACTGTGAGTGTGTGTTAGACATCAGAAATGGAGAGAGAACATTGTTATTGGGACGTTTTATCTTCAGCCAACAGAGATTAAAGGGGGGGTGAAATGCTGTTTCATGCATACTGAGCTTTTTACACTGTTAAAGACTTGGATTCCCATCCTAAACATAGACAAAGTTTCAAAAACTAATGTTGGACGTTTGATGGAGTATTTCTGTGTTAAAAATACTCCTTCCGGTTTCTCACAAGTTTTGGCGAGTTTTTTTCGAGTATGGGTCTACTTGACGTTAATAGATCGGAAGGTCCTTGTATGGGCCGTACGGGCTCTTCTCCCGGTAGGGTACGCGCGTGACTAGAGCACGCCGTAAACACTCTCTCAGATGCAGATCCAGTCGTCCGTGAACACTTATGTGGCGCCGCGCTCCACTTTATTCCTATGGGTGACGTCGAGCGACTCCAACGCTTCAGCACAGCATTCCGGGAAGGCAGCGCTGCATTTGAACCGATTTGAACGCAGAAATGACGGGAAGCTTCACAACATCGCTTCAGTCGCGTCTCAAAGTGGATTTACACGCCACTGCTGTCAGGACTTTACCAAATCATACCAAAGAAGTGTTTTTGACGGAGCCGTCCCAGCGATAAAGGTTCGGTCCTGCTTTGGAAGCAGCCGGTGAGTAAAACTGCTTCAAATGTCTCTGCTGTTGGCTATCATCGCGTGAGTAAACATCAGTAAACGACACGATCGCGTGCTTCGTCATTCAAATGCGCTAACGGTTACTCCATTGTTGTTCTATGTATAACGTTACACTAGTCTGACGTGCAAAACCGTTTTGCTTGCTACTTCTAAGGTCTAGTCGCATACAATAGTCCATAAACCGAATCATGTCCTCATACACTGCGAGTAAACACACAGAAATGTGGAGAGGCCATTAAATACAGTAACTTACATACCACAGAGACGGACGTCCTGATGTTGCCGTTTCTCCTGTTCAATTTATTTCTCCCTCAGATTTGATTCTGGATCATATATCTATTAGCTGAGATAGCGATGGGTTTCTCCACGCTTGAGGACGTCACCGCTTTGCGCGCTTGTCATTCTTTAGCTCCGCCCACACGATACGCCTCCAGGCGTTCGTTTTTTTTCCGGAAAGACTCGGTACAGCCTATATTTCTTTTATAAATATGATAAAACTAAAGACTTTTCGGAGATATGAAGGATGCAATACTACTCTATAGGTACTCAAGATTGACATGAGATTGACTGAAACTGAGTGTTTCACCCCCCCTTTAAATCCCGTCTGGTTAGTGCGCTTCCTATTATGTTTACGCGTTAGGTCAGTAGGAGGGGAGTAGGTGTCTTTTAAGGCTGTTCGAACACATTCGACCACATGAGCCTTTACACTACAAAAACCAATCCGGTCGAACGTGTTTTCCACTACCTCTGGAAGTGATAGAAAGTGGACATTTTTAGACCTTTGTTTACACCGGTATTTAGCATCGCCCACTTGGGATCCGATCGACCAAGCGGCATCTTAAAGGGTTAGTTCACCCAAAAATTAAATTGATGTCATTAACTCCTCCCCCTAATGTCGTTCCTCACCCGTAAGACCTCCGTTCATCTTCAGACACAGTTTAAGATATTTTATATTTAGTCCGAGAGCGTATCCAAGTGTATGCGCACTATACTGTCCATGTCCAGAAAGGGAATAAAAACATCATCAAAGTAGTCCATATGTGACATCATACGCTCTCGGACTAAATATAAAATATCTTAAACTGTGTTCTGAAGATGAACAGACGGGTGGAACAACATAAGGGGGAGTCGTTAATGGCATCAATTTCATTTTTGGGTGAACTAACCCTTTAATACCAGCTGTAAACAGGGCCTTAGTCTGGGCGTCGTCGGGATGTTCACTAACAGGTATTTCAAACTTCTTTTTACCCCAAAGCAAAGAATAAAAAAGGAACATTTAGTCATGAGTATATTGGGGTCTTCTAAATGTATATGTTGAAATTTGACATTCTTTAATAATGTGAACCCAGATTACCCAGTGCGGAGCTTTGACGGCCGCAAGCGTATGATCCTCAGCACCATTTCCTGGATGGGAGGCAAGAACCCTTTCCTGGGCATTGCCTACATCACAGTGGGATCTGTGTGCTTCTTCCTGGGAGTCGTCCTACTGATCATCCATCATAAATACGGCAACCGCAACAACAATGCCGACATTCCCAATTAAACGCGACACGAGACAGCGTGAGGTATCTGTCAGAGCTCATGTGGGAAGACACCTGTACACACAGGGGCCAGAAGGACTGCTTGCTAAATTGTGTATGCACTGGCAGTTTTTAATGATCTGTTTTAAGCATTTCTTTCATCCACACCAAAGCTTTATATCAGAAAAATATGAGCAGTATCTTGATTTTGACACAGTATTTTGTGCTGAGGACAGTATGACAGCACTATGGCGTAACTGAATGAATGATCAGTAGCCGTACATTAGGACTGTATTTGAGTGAATCCCATACAAACATCTCCAGGTCATATTTTGCCCAAAAATCAACAAAAAAACATATATTGCATGAAGACAAAAGAAGGACTCCGTATTGACATGTTTTCATGAGCACATCCCCGCAAATACATTTTACTTTTTAGTTTGTTTGTAATTCTTATGTCATGATTATTTAATTATTGATGAATTATGTCATGATTTTAAAATATTCTCTTTACAATAATACAATTATACCAATTATACAATTTATAACAAATACAAATTCTACCAGGGTGTATTCATTATTTATTTATTTATTTATAATTTTTCTGCTATTTAGGTGGAGAATTGTTTAGCATTACAGTAATGAGCATTTGGGGAATTGTGCTTATTTGTCATGAACATACACTCACAATGCAATTGAAATTCTTTTGATTTTGAGGTGAAATATGACCAATCTTGACCGGCTGTGTGAGATTCACCCATTTGGGTATTAATGCTGATGGTACAATCGCAACCGTCATGGATTTTAATCGGTGATTTTTTATAAGAATATTATCAATATTCCTGATATGGTAGTTTGTCATGCAAATCAGCAAGGATTGCTGTACTGTATTATTTAAAATGCTAAACTGTGATGCTCAAAGCTGATGTGTTCATTTTTGTAGTTTCTTCTTTGAAAAGCTGTGCAATGTGTATTTAAAAAGGATCTGTGTGTGTTTAGCGACTGCTAAGAAATCCTTTATCCAGCTCAGTTCTGTATGTCTGTTGTTGGGCCAAAGTCATGTCATTTACTTAAAAGAGTTGTGTGAAAATAAACGACAAAAGCATGAGAGATGTGCTGTGCTGCTTTTATGACCTCACGCCTGCCTCTGTCCTGTATGTCAAGTATACAAATAGACAGAGCTGAGTAGTAACTAATTATATGTCATCTGGGTTATTTAATCAGATTCCAAAAACGAAGTAGATTATATTATAAAATACTCATAAGTAGAATACAGTTACTTTATTTATTGATTGCATGAATAGATCCTGACAAACATTAATTATTATCACTCAGTAAGTCATTTGACCATGTGTTGCAATGTCTGGAAACATTTATTATATTTTTTCTTTTTTTTAATTAGTTTTAGTAATGTTTAAACATTAGTAATACTTTTTTTTTTATCACAGTTGATAAAAAAAGAATGGAATGTCAATATGGTTTCCTATTCAACTCAATTTGATAAACGAGTTTCAAAAGTAATCAAAAAGTTTGTCAGATTATATTATCTAAAATGCGTATTGCAATGTAGCCTACTAACTACAATTTTAGTCATGTAATTTATAATCAGTAACTGATTAGTTAGTAAGTAATCTGCAAATGGGTTTTTAAATGTTTGGTGTCTGGCCTGTATAGATTACAATTCTTACAGGTAAAAACCTATATTTTTGTGGCTAGGCTACTGAAAATGTCTTGATTTTTAACAGCTGAATTGCTAGTAAAATGTTTGATATCAATAATTAGATTGTCAGACTACGTTCATTTCTGATAACATGAATATGATTCTTACTAGTAAGAAAGCAATTTTAAATATCTGAAATTATATTGATATCAAGAATTGAATTCCTGATATTAGAAATGCTAACGTTAACTGAATTTGAATTTAGGCTAGTGAAAATACAATTGTTGATATAAAGAATTTATATCCTGCCATAGTGAAATGTACTTTACTCCTTTGTGGTATAGCCTACTATTTCCGATTTGGGCTAACGTTATAGCAAGCCTGCCTGCTCCTAATGTTGTGGAAAAACGGTGGATGGATTCGGAAAGACATCAACAAAATCCGCAAGATGAGCTTTTTTTTATTGAAGCTAAAGCGTAACAAACCAACTTATCAATAATAGTAATAACGGTTTTTAACTAAACTTATTTTTTAATGGTTCTAAAAGGGAAAAGTCACTGCTACTCGATTCGTTTATGAGCCATTTCATTGAAACCTGAAAACCGACAGTCCGAATGAACCGATTCGCTAGAAAGAACCGGATCTCCTAACTCTCTCCTGTCCGGTAGGTGTCAGTAACGCGCCGCTCAGTCCCCTTAGACTCGAGCAGAAGGAGGAAGTGACATTTTCAAGTGTCCTTGTGCTGGAGCGGCTTCCTGAATATTACGGTCTGAAGGAGAAACTATCACCATGTTTAGGCACTTAAGGGTGAGATTTAATATCTTTGTAATTTCTCATTGCGTTTATCTGGCGAAAGCGTGTGAATGTCTCTTCATAACACTAAGCCTGATTAGATTTGACCAGAATCAGAAACTCCGGCGTTAGCCTCGTAGCATCTCTCATGACCTCCTGCTCATTACTGAAGAATATCAAGGATTATTGTGTATTTTAGTTTTTAAACAAAGTTCCTGTGTAAGAAATTTACAAATGCTGTATTAGTACATTTCATATGTAAATCCGTGTAATTTCTTAACCCAATTTCTTGGGAGAATAAATTGGAGTTTCCTGGAGAGATTTAATATATATATATATATATATATATATATATATATATATATATATATATATATATATATATATATATAATATATATATATATATAATATATATATATATATATATATATATATATATATATATATATATATATATAATATATATATATATTTTTTTTTATTATTATGTACGCGAGGGTTGTTATTTATATTTTATATATTTTTTTATATTTATATATTTGGTGAATTCAGGCTGATTGGGACACTTTTTTTGCCATTGAGATGTATATAATATACCCCTTATTTTTTAATTATAATTCATCAAGCAATATACAGATAGAAAAGACAGAACAAATAGAACCAGGAATTAAATGATATCAAATCTTTATTAAAAGTTTCACAAACAAAATAAATAATAAATAAACAATAGAAGACGACATTATGCATCAGAGGCATTACAAAAACAAAAAACAAAAAAAAACACCTATTTCAAGAATCTGTAAGTTTCCTAATTTTTAATCAAGCAATTTAAGAAAAGTTCCAATTTCAATTATGAAATGTCAAAATGTAGGCAGCAAATTAGATAATTTTTTCTCATGAATAACAAATTCCCAAACGAATTAAATCAATTAACAATGTAATTCTTTGGACTTTGGAGTATTCATTTTATATTTTAACTGATAGGATTTGGAAGAATCAAGGTGTGCTTACCTAGATGAAGATACAAACTATTCCAAAAGTTTTGAGTTTTTTAACATTTGGAATAATAAATGCATTTCATCCTTATTCCCACAAAATGAGCTAGAATAGTCAGCATCATTATATTTTGGCACCATCATTCACAGGAACTTCTTTAGTCTTATTGGGAATGCAGTACTTATGAGGTAAAAACCAGGCTTCTTTCCAGTTAATAAACGCAATAACAGTAAAGCTTGCCTTTACGAACATTATATTTTGAATTCTGAAGAATTTGTCGGATATGCTTATTATAATTTGTTATTTTTAATAATATTATAATAATATAAATATATATAAATAATATACATAAATATTAAATAATAATATAAAATGTAATATTTTTGTGTTAAATATACTTATTCCTAAGATAAAATCAGGTTCTTTGGTTTCAGTTTTTGACATTTATGAAAGCTTGTTTCTGCCACATAATAATATAATAATAATAATAATAATAATAATAATAATAATAATAATAATAATAATAATATATATATATAGCTGCAAGCAGCAATACCGGGGCCAAGGGCAACAATAGCAAAAAAGGAAGCTAGCTGCAGACTAACACGAAATAAATGAGTGAACACCTTTAAAGACAATTTTAAGCAAAAATGTTGAAACCCCACATTAATTCATTGAGTTGTATAGAGCCAATTTGATATTTTGTTTAACTATAGCACCACCAAGAGACACAATCCTATGATTTTTTTGTGTCTTCGGAGTGATTCCATACATGTGTGTATCAATTTTAGTTTTGGTTTGTTGACATTTAGATTTAAAAAATGACCTGCATGAATACATACACCGAAATGGCCGATATGGAAAAATTGGATATCAGACGACTCGGAATTATCCCCTGAATCTAATGAGTCATATTTTATGATTTTTGGAAAAAACGTTTCAGAAGTTATAAGCAAAAACAGCAGTTTTTCGTATTTCCGGACCAGTAGGTGGTACTGCGCTGAAATGCTGCTTGTTGCCTCAGGTCATGTTTGTGATGACGTACCACGTTTGGTTGGAATATGATAAAGCGTTGCAGAGATTTAGCCTTAAGTGTATTTTCGCAACACTATGTAAAATATGTTTGCGCATGATTTCCAAACGGTAGCATGAAGCAACTTGAATCCCATAATGTTTTTGTCAGCATGGTCTGAAGATGATCTGGTTCAATTTTTGTGCAAAACAGATGAACCGTCTACAAGGAGTTCAAAAAGTAGACAATTGTGACTAAAGAAATTTTACGAATCGACTTGAGCCAAGGAATCAGAGGAAAACAAATGTGTTTCTTGCCCTTATAGTTCAAAAGTTATTAGCATAAACATGAGTCAAAGTTGGACAGGTGGTGGCGCTAGAGAGATGGAGTTAGAGACTCAAAATTTGCTATAGTGACAGTTGGACTGTCCACTATCTCTGTGCCAAATTTTATACATACTTCCAGAACAGAAGAAAAAGAAGTAGCGGAATAATAACAAGAACGCTAACGATTACAATAGGTGCAAATAATAATAAAAAGGTTATTACTACTTTTTAATCTGTCTCAATTCTGCCTTTTTTCCCTCAGAATTGAGTTTACATTTCTTGATTCTGTTCTTTTCCCTGATAAAGGTCTGAATTTATTATTTATTAGGGATATAATGATACCCTCACTCAGGTTTCGATACACATCACAATACTCAACTCACAATACAATATTATTGCGATACTCCAAGACATATGGTAAAAGGGTAATAAAAGATTATTGAAATACTAAATGTGGTATCACACTGGGGTGGAAATGAATAGGCTTGGACTTGGTGCTAGTAGTAACCCAATGCACAGGAGAATGACACCAGCATAAAAATATGATTCTGAAACTGAATCATACAGAATTATTTTAGACGAATATGCTTGCACTCTGTCACTGGCTAGATATATTTAAAATAATGTACTGGCAACATAAGACATTTGGCATTATTATACAACAGGGGTTTTCAAACTTTTTGTGTGTGTGGACCACTATTTGTAATCAAAAAATTTTGTGGACCACCTCATAACACATAATAGAATATGTCTACACACATTTCTGCCTGAATTAACCTCTAAATAGGCTTACTAGCACTAAAACTATAACTAGTCATCACATCAGTACAACAGGCTTGTTAAAGGAAAGTTTACTGCACACAACGGCTGCCACATATTTAATGTATTTATTTACTCAAGCGCCCTAATGCTAAATAGCTCTCGCGGTATTTTCTCTTCACCCTCGTTTTCTTTGTTTTTTATGATGAATCTGGCTCATAGATGCATCCGACTCACTGTCAATCTCTTCATTTTTTGTAACTTCCGCCACTTTCTCTTTTCTCTTCAGAGAACATCATGGCCGAGCGCCACTAGGCTATTTTAGTAATCGCACAATAACTTTACAATTTAATACAAATGTTATATCAATATAGGCCTACGTATTCTTTTTATTTTTTTATGGGAATTTCCTGGTAAAATGAAGGTAAAAAAAATATTATTTTATTTTATTTTGCCTTTCCATGGACCACCTGCAGTACCCTCATGGACCACAGTTTGGGAATTACTGTTATACAACATATTCAACATTATGTATAGTAGCTTAATGTACTGACACTAAAACACTTAATTTTCATTTAGGGTTAACTATACACAATACAGATTGTCACTATCCACGATACATATTGCTGCATTTTTTGTGTTGCGATGTATATTATATACATATAATGTTGTTGTTGTTGTTCTCCAGACCCTGCAGCAGATGTCCAGGCGGACCGTATCCAGTAGCGCACGCAGACAGCTGGAGAATAAAGTCCCGGGAAAGCAGAAGTTGTTTCAAGTTAGTTCTGATTCTAATCCAACTAGACATTTGGTCTCATCCTAAGGTTTCACAGGTTTAGGTATTACATCTTTGTAATCCTCTTTGGCTCTCACTAATGGTTAAGTAAAAGTTAAGATTGTAATTTGTTCCCAGGTTCTGGACTGATATTGTGGATGAGCAGATAAGTACGAAATGATTCGCTAGTAGGGTTCACTTGTATAGTAGGCTTTATTACTAATCATTGCATGTGTCGTAATACTGAAATAAAATGAAGTGTCAAATTAGTGAAAAGCTTCACTTATTCTATAACTGCGATTTCACTGGCTTTGATGCTGGCACATTCTGCCGCTACATTGAGGCTGGCTGTTGTTTTATCATTCTTAAAGGGATAGTTCACTTTAAAATAAAAATTCTGTCATCCTTTCCTCACCCTCATGATTATTAAGATATTTTGAAGAATGTCAGTAACCAAACAGTTAACTGGAGCCATTGACTTCCATAGTAGGAAAAAAAATACTATGGCAGTCAATGGCTCCAGTTAACTGTTTGGTTACTGACATTCTTCAAAATATCTTCCCGTGTGTTCAGCTGAAGAAAGAAATTCATACAGGTTTGAAACAACGATGAGAGTGAGGAAAGGATGACAGAATTTTCATTTTAAAGTGAACTATCCCTTTAATTAAATTGCTGCGTGACTGAGATCAATCTTAAAAGTTGAGTGTGTGTTGGTGGGCTCGCCTAGAGAAGTAAAATTAGTTTGAAACTAAATACTTGTATCTGTTGTTATTCTTACTTCCTAAAGTGCAAACGCAGAATTGTGCTTTACACTTGTGGCCCCCTTCAGAGTAAGTGTTGAAGTATCAAATGCTAAAATACTGTTTCTGCTTCTTTCAGGAAGACAATGGCATGCCGGTTCATTTGAAGGGAGGAGTTACAGATGCCCTCTTGTACAGGGCGACAATGGCCCTTACTGTCTTCGGTAAGCTGTAAATGTTTGGCTTGCCGTTTTGGCATTCATTTTGTCATTTGTACATTATCTGTCTTTTATCTGGAACTTCATTGACATTGGAAGAAGTCATAATGAAGGCACACAACATTAACAGTTTTTAAAATATAATCAAATTAATTGAACAATTTCTTTTATTTTTGGCAAGCAAAGTGCTACACTACTTAGTTAAACTGGAAAAATTAAAACATTGTTTGGGAATTTTTTTTGTAATATTCTTTAAAAAATGTACATTTTAATAATTGTATTATTCTTTTTTTGTGGGTAGTGTTGACACTATACCAAAATTGTGACTTCGGTACAATACTAGACTAAAATACTTCAATACTGATATTAAATCGATAAGACGGCAAAAAAAACTATAAAAGTAATTGAATAATGTGACAGAACTTACTAATCATTGTTTAATAAATTTACTGACTGAAATTGAATTTATCGTTCCCTCCTCTTTATTTAAAGGGTCATGAAACCCTAAACCAAATTTTCTGAGATTTTAACCGAAATATGTGTGTTGAACATCATGAAATACAAAGTTATCTGTTATTTTTGAATATTGGAGACAACTAGTTAATTTTAAAAACGTTTTGCTCTATTTTCAACTTCCTGGTTTAAATTCGTCTTCGTGTCAATGTCAAAGGCTGTGACGTTTTCTTGTACTATAGTATGGTGATGACTTGTCGCTGTCTCATAATTATTCATGAGACTGCGTGTCTTTATCCTATGAGAAGACGTATTTTCCTCTGACTGGCGCAGTGGCGCTTCAAACAGTGTGATCGCATTTATAATTCAAAAATTAGTGTTTTTTTTTCGCTTTGTATGATTGTCTGCGTTGCCTACGGTATCTTCAAAAGATCACGAGTCCTCACACAAACATGATTCATTCACACTGTGAGTGTTCATCCGCTCTTTACGGCCATTTACCCGGACAAACTTTTTTGGATTTTTGGATTTGTGGGAAGCTTTGATGCTTTTAAAGGGTTAGTCCACCCAAAAATGAAGAATCGGTCATTAATTACTCACCCTCACGTTGTTCAGAACACAAATGAAGATATTTTTGTTGAAATCCGATGGCTCAGAAAGGCCTTCATTGACACCAATGTCATTTCCTCTCTCAAGACCCATAAAGGCACTAAAGACGTCGTTACAAAGCCCATCTCACTACAGCGGACAGACAATCATTTAATGAAGCCATGAGTAGTTTTTGTGCGCAAAAAAACCCTCTAAATAACGAATTATATAGTGATGGCCGATTTTAAAACACTGCTTGCTGAAGCTTTATGAATCAGCGTATTGATTCATGATTCGGATCCGTGTCAAACCGCCACTGCTAAAATCACGTGACTTTGTCGATCCGAAACGCTGATTCGTTCATCTGTTCGTCATATAAAGCTACTGTGTCTCTTCAGAAGACTCGGATTTGGATTAGACCACTCGATTAGTCATTTTTAAGATGCCTTTATGAAATGTATTAGATTTTTTTAAGCTTGTGAAGAATAGACTTTAAATGAAGGGACAGGAATCACAAAGGATTTATAAAGAATATCTTCATTTGTGTTCGAAAGTTAAACTAAACATAATGATGAGTGCATGACAGAGTTTACATTATACCTTATAAATAAAAGTTGACCCTTGGATAAAACATAACTCTATATCGCGAATCATATCATGTAAGTTACATTAATGATGCATATTGTTGCATTTTTATATTGATAAACGATATATCGTTGCATCCCTTTTTTTGAAGGTTCAATGTAGGGCTGCATGATTAATCGGAATTACCGAATGTGATTTGTCAAAGATTACATTTACTCAATAAATAAATGATATTTATTTGAATTTGTTGTCGTAAGAGTTTGTGAATTAACTGCATCTGTACAGTGTCTCTATACTAGCAATGAAGCTGTGAGTTAAATTACATCAAAACCAGCAATGCTACCTCATCGTTGTAATATAATGTAGCGATTCAGTAGCGAAGCTATTTTATTAATAAAAGTCACAGGGAAGCGTTACATTTCTGTGGTCCTGAATGTTTCTGTGTGCGTGAGTGATTATAGAATATAATATAGTGATTATAGTGAATATAGAACGGTGATTAAACTGAATTGGGCATTTTCCAGTTTTATTGCACTCCGTTCAGCCAATCAAAATGGAGTATTCAGACAGATCGTGGTATATTCTGAATATATCCCAAGGTCGCATCCAGATTCCAAACTGGCATGCCAATGGCGTAGTTATCATTGATGCTAAAATGACATTGGATCTCGTGATTATTTTTGAATTACAAAATGCTAATGTAGCTACACCTCAGGCATGACATACGGGGAGATTATCAATGAATCACATTTTTAATTTTGGTGTCTTCCTCACACAAAGCCATCGTATCATTTCTTAAGACTTCATGTAGAAGTGATTTGTGTGTATGATGGAGAAACACATGATCAAACTGTGTAAGAATTTCTAAATGTATCCGCAGCTGTAAAGTTGCTTATTGTTCAATGTCTCTCTTGTTTATGGCACTGTCTTATTGTTTTGTACTTTGTACACTTTCCAGTTTATCATATAAACTGAATATGTAATTCTTTCCTTCTATAAACAACAACCCCTCTTCTCTTCTCTTCTTTTCTCAGGGTGCGGTTATGTGGTGTATTCACTGATCGACGCAGCGCTGCCCAAGAAGAAGGCTTGAATATGCCTCTCTATACATGTGTCTGAGTTGTAAAGATCTCTAATCCTCAGAATTAAGTTTTGTCATTTATTTTGAATACATTGGATTAATATTTATTGATTGAACTATAAAGCGCAATCATTATGTAATAAAAACGTTCCACTGTACTCACAGTCTGTGTTTTAAGTTCTTGTCTCAGCTATATTTAATTAGATTTAAATCATTTCTTGCCCGTTGTGACGTGTATCCAAGTGTAATGGATTTTCGATTAAGAATACATACAAGGTGGTAACTTGGTTTTATGAATCGGTTGTTGATTGGATGTTGGAATAGTTTCTCAAAAGTTGAGGTAAATCAAGGGGAGCTTGAAGGGGTGGAGTTTAATCAGACTAAATGATTGGAGAAGTCCTGCATACATCCCCAGAAGGAAGTGTCATTTTCAACGGACTATCCAATGAGGTAAAGAAAAGAAAAGACTTCTCTATAGACTTTTCTGATGGGATGCAATGCATCTGAAATCACATACTAACCTACTATATAGTAGGAAACAAGTATGTGACAAAAGAAATAGGCTTATTTCTGGAAGAATAGGCAAAAAGTACCCGGATGACCTACAGGTCCTTCTCAAAAAATGTGCATATTGTGATAAAGTTCATTATTTTCCATAATGTAATGATAAAAATTAAACGTTCATATATTTTAGATTCATTGCACACCAACTGAAATATTTCAGGTCTTGTATTGTTTTAATACTGATGATCTTGGCATACAGCTCAAATAATTTTTTTTTAGCATATCATGAAAAGTTTCTCAAAATGAGCTATTAACCTAATCATCTGAATCAACTAATTAACTCTAAACACCTGCAAAAGATTCCTGAGGCTTTTAAAAACTCCCAGCCTGGTTCATTACTCAAAACCGCAATCATGGGTAAGACTGCCGACCTGACTGCTGTCCAGAAGGCCATCATTGACACCCTCAAGCGAGAGGGTAAGACATAGAAAGAAATTTCTGAACGAATAGGCTGTTCCCAGAGTGCTGTATCAAGGCACCTCAGTGGGAAGTCTGTGACGGAAAAAGTGTGGCAAAAAACGCTGCACAACGAGAAGAGGTGAGCGGACCCTGAGGGAGATTGTGGAGAAGGACCGATTCCAGACCTTGGGGGACCTGCGGAAGCAGTGGACTGAGTCTGGAGTAGAAACATCCAGAGCCACCGTGCACAGGCGTGTGCAGGAAATGGGCTACAGGTGCCGCATTCCCCAGGTCAAGACACTTTTGGGCTACAGAGAAGCAGCACTGGACTGTTGCTCAGTGGTCCAAAGTACTTTTTTCAGATGAAAGCAAATTGTGCATGTCATTCAGAAATCAAGGTGCCAGAGTGGAGGAAGACTGGGGAGAAGGAAATGCCAAAATGCCTGAAGTCCAGTGTCAAGTACCTACAGTCAGTGATGGTCTGGGGTGCCATGGTCAGCTGCTGGTGTTGGTCCACTGTGTTTTATCAAGGGCAGGGTCAATGCAGCTAGCTATCAGGAGATTGGAGCACTTCATGCTTCCATCTGCTGAAAAGCTTTATGGAGATGAAGATTTGGTTTTTCAGCATGACCTGGCACCTGCGCACAGTGCCAAAACCACTGGTAAAAGGTTTACTGACCATGGTATTACTGTGCTCAATTGGCCTGCCAACTCTCCTGACCTGAACCCCATAGAGAATCTGTGAGATATTGTGAAGAGAAAGTTGAGAGACGCAAGACGCAACACTCTGGGTGAGCTTAAAGCTACACTGTGTGATATTTTCCCCCATCTAGCGGTGTAAAGGTATATGACCATCCAGTGAATAATAGTTTCTGTTCCTCTCAATTCTGATTTCGTTTTAACTCCTACGGTGGCCGATTTAGTCCAAGATTAACATGGCAATCCCTCTCTTCACATTCGACACGGTGCCATCGAGTGCTAAAACCAAAATCATCAGTATTAAAACAATAAAAGACCTGAAATATTTCAGTTGGGGTGCAATGAATCTAAAATATATGAAAGTTTAATTTTTATCATTACATTATGGAAAATTATGAACTTTATCACAATGCTAATTTTTTGAGAAGGACCTGTACTTCCTTTGGCGAGATTATGAAGTGGCATACGATGGACTCTACTGTCCCATGAGGCCATGGGAGAGGATTCATGAATGACTGCGAAGAGATGTAACTGACACTGTAGGTCGTGATAATGACAACATGCAAATGTAATACGCCCAGAATACATTCATACTCCACACATTCATACTATAAAGAACATACTTTTTCAGCGGTTGTGAAGTAATCACTTATTCAAAACAAGTACCTCGAGAGAGTCTAAGGTTTTGGACGCAGCCCTGAAGAATTATAGTAGCCAACAAATAAGCCAAAGCTTCCTCGGAAGTGTTTAAAAGAACAAGGTACATTTCTATAGTTAGGTGGATTTTAGACTGAGGAAGGCTGTTTAAAAAATTAAGTTAAAATTCATTCATTTTTTTGTCAGAAGGAGAAAATGCCTGTCTTTACCTTAGAACCACATTGGTTCCTGCAGAAGCTCAAAGCGTAACACGAGAATGAACCTCATTGGTTCTTGCTTGAGCTTCTGTTTGCCAGTTGTGTACATTGATGAATAAAAATAAATGTATCTAAATAAAAAGCCTAAATTAAATCTGTTCATCATAAAAAAATACCTGATGAACTCTCCAAAAAATTGGACTAAACCGCTCAATATGGATTTTTTTATGAACTTTTTGAAGTGGTAGTGATAAGCTGTCAAAGAAGGAGAGCTCAGATTTCATCAAAAAGATAAATGATAGTCTTACAGGTTTGGAAGAACATGAGGGCGAGTAAATGATGATAGAATTTTCTTTTTTTGGGTGAACTATCCAGTATTGTTTAATGGAGGCATACAACCTGTAGGAATGTAGGAATGATAAAAAGAATATCAAGTTCATAAGTTGATATTTTTACGTAGTATTTATCAGAAAAATTGATCTGTAGTATAAAAACATAATCCTCCTAAGACCCAAGAAAACAAGTTTTTTGAATTTAGTGTTTTTTCATGCCATTACAAGTTACTCCCCATTCACAAATACATTTTCAGGTTTCAGGATTTTTTTTAAACCTTCTCAATGTATAATGAAATAAATTGATATACCATTTTACTTTATGCAATGGGTAAAATGGCCAAACGTGTTTACCTTCTCAATGCAATATATCTTTACTGGATTTAATTTGCCTTTGAATGTGTTCTGAGGCAACATGTAGGCCTAATAAAAACAGAGGGATAATAATGGGAGTAACAGTTAGCAACATTTTCAAGTATTTTTGATATGTAATTTCTTTCCCTATTAACTTGTCTTCCAAAATGCCTAATTAACATGCTTTGCCAAGTGTGTCCTCTACAGAGTAGGCTACATGTATGAAATCAATGCCCTGTTTTGTTACCGAATTAGAAACCCCATAACATTTTCCTGAGATGATTTATATCAAACAATTAGGAAATTAGTCAGGTTTAATTAAATTATAAAATATTACAAAATTATATTTCCACTGGAGTGCTAAATTTAAATTTCAATCATTTCTAAAGACCAAGGAGTTGTTGTCCTGGTGAAACCTCAAATGGACTCTGAAAAGCCTTGGGTGTGCTTTTTACAGGATATTCAGACTGAAAACTGACATGTAAGTGTCAGAAAAAATTAACTCAAATATAATTGTTTTAATTTATTATAAATTATATATATATAATTTATATATATATATATATAATATATATATATATATATATATATATATATATATATATATATATATATGTATATATGTATATATAGTTAGTTGGGTAAATGTTATGAATACATTTTAAATGTAATTCTTTAACTTTATTTGGTACACAACATTTACAAGGTAGCCTAATAACCATGCTTTTTTCCAATGTATCTTATCTAGTGAAGAAGAAAAAAAAAAAATACCCTTGGGGTGATTCTTTTTCTACTCAAATGACTGGCACCCAGGAGGCTGTATGACGTGACGTGAATGCATCTCCCTCTACCGGCAGTTTACGACACACTTAAAGTAGACACTTATCATCAGCAGCAAAGAAAGCGTTTCTAGTTCTCAGCTGGTTGTTCTCAGCTGTAGTGTGTGATTGAGAAAGCAGTCAGTCTCTCTGTTCAGCAAGCAAAGCGACCTCATTAGAAATAACGAGGCGGTCTAACCGGCAAACCGTGAAAACTTTAACTCATATATTCGCATACACTTCGGGTCAGCTTCATTAACAAAGTGTTCACGTTCGTGTAGTGCACGACACTCAATAAAACTGCGTCGACAGCTTTTTCTTTCCCCCTCAGATATAGCTAGTTCGAGGATTTTAATAGTCTACAGAGGTAGCCTGAAATATTATAGGCTACGTAAGTAAATTTGCCTATTTCACAAATAAGGCTAGCCTACCGGTATATATTTTTTATTCTAATTTCTTTTTTCTCGAGTGCCAAACTTTTCCCAGCAGAATCTGAGACATGATAAAAAAAATCGTAATTACAATTTTTTATTTTTTTTTATTTTTTTTTGCTTCCATGGGCTATAGCTACATAAAACGCCCCGTATCTCATTTAAGAGAGAAGCCTCCCACTGAAGTGGATTTCAGCCCATTCTTCCAGAAGTCCCATATCTCTGACTTAAAAGTGGGGGCTCCATTCTTGAGGAATTTCGTCAGGGAGTAAAGTTGGGAACAACCCCCTATTTAGTGTCAGGTTGTGCTGAGACACCTCCCATTCTCTCAGAGGTTTCCCTCAGTGCTGGAGGAGCGAGAGGAGATCTCATTCTGGACTTCACACCAGCCTTCACTTTCCTTCTGTGATACTGACGGACTTTATCAGGTCTGATTACGGGCTCTTTACTTCTTTACACTTGCATGGAGTTTGTAATTCAAGTGTTCAGTGAATGAAATACACGTTAATTGAATAGGAAGTTTTTTTTTTTATGTCTGAAGTTTCCTAGTGAGTTATGACATTTTTGGACGTGACATGTTTAGTAGATTTAATCACAATTTATAAAAAAAAAAATATATATATATTTTTAAACCACTGCAGCTTCTCTTCTTTATGAAAACATGCAATTTGAGCAATAGACTAGGCTACTAGAGTTTATTTATTATTTTATTTTATTTTTATTATATTTTACTAGAACATTTTTTGATGTTTAAACGTTTAGCTGAAATCGTATTGAGATTATTCATTTACGTTGGTCGCATCCAGTGCTGGGTGTAATTAGTTACAGTAATTCAATTACTTTTCCCCTTGAAAAAGTAAAGTAAGGGATTACTCTTGTTTCTTGTGTAATTTAATTAGTTACTTCTGATGTAATTGAACTAAATACTGTGTTTTTAGAAAAATTAGGCTATATAATAGCTACAATAGTGGAATTAACATAAAACTTCGAACTTTAAAAATCTAAAAGTCTAACTTTAAAATGCATGTTTTTATGTATCATTCTCACCTTTGTAATACTTTGGTCGGTTAATACAAATTATTTGTGTAGTTTTAATATTTATTTGAATTAAGAGCTGTTATGTCTATACTTGAATAACTTAACTAGTCGAGGTTGATATAGGATTTATAAAGTAATTAGTAAATACTTTTTGGAGAGAGTAATATGTACAGTAATCTAATTACACTATTGAAGATATAATTTGTTATTAAATACTTTTATAGAGTAACTTACCCAACACTGGTCCCATCTATATATATTGTGTACTTGTGTAAATCTCCACATGGTGGCGCTCATGAGCCGTACTGCAAATCTCCGTCTCTGAGGAGTAATTCTGTCTAATTGTCATTTACATGTTCATTTTTTAAATGAGTGTTTAGACCACATTTAGTCAACAATAAAATACTAAGTACACCAAGAATGTTCTGGGATGATGCTGTTAACTAAGATGAACAGTGCAAAGTGAAAACCGAAATAAGGTTGATTTGTTTCTTCTTCTCTTTGCAGATTAATAAATGAGCTGCTGACTGTGTCTGTATAAACATGAAGATCAGGCTGTCTTTGGCCACGGCCGCTCTCTTTACTCTATTACTGAATTCAATAGAGGCTCAAGGTATAGTCCATGTGCTCTTTTGGTATTATTATTATTTATTTTTTTCATTATTATTATTATTATTATTTACAATACATTTCTGGACATTAAGTAAAATCTTATATTAAGATGTAAAAATACTTAGACCATCCTTAAGTTATATAATTGACTTCTACATAATTTTGTAATATAGTATATAAAGTCTTAGATTTATAGAAAAATAGATATAATTTAATAAGCTAAGATTTACTAGCAAAGTATGTGCTATGTTTGTTTAAAAATGTTGTGATTTCAGTGGTCCTAAAGACACACACACACACACACACACACACACACACACACACACACACACACACACACACACACACACACACACACACACACACACACACACACACACACACACACACACACACACACACACACACACATTGAGTCTTCATGTTTCATGGGCACTTTCCTTCGACATAATGATTTTTATACTGTACAAACTGTATATTCTCACCTTACACGAACCCTAAACCCATCACACAAAATTTTTACATTTAAATTTTTTTTTTACTTAGTGTGACCAAAAATGTCCCCACAAGGACAAGGATTTTGGATACTGCCATCTTTGTGCCCATAACTTAGGCATTCCTCTACAGCGTGAAACAAAGCAGTCTGGGATGGCCATCACCTACTTTACGAGCCAGTTATTGTCCAACGAATTACCACAATTACGCGGAGAGCTGAAATGAACACATTATTACTAAAGCATCATTATTAAACAACAGAAAAAAGTTCAACTGCTGATGTTTGCAGTATAAGTTACTATAGGATTTTTAACAGCTCAAACGTGTTCTTTGTTATGGCAGACTTCAGTCTAATAGATGACAGTTTTTCTTGCAGACTTGATTATTTTAAGTCAAACTCAAAAGAGCAGAATTCACGAGTTAAAAGATATGCAACAAAATCAGGGTTGCCAGATCCCAGGAAAAAATTCAGCCAGAAAACCGACTCAAAACCCACCTAAAAGGAACGAAAAATAGACAATTTTTTTCTCAGCGTCCAATTACTGTAAACAGTGATGTGATTCCCATAAAGTGCCTTAAAATGAACATTTTGATAATATTTAATTATATATATTTTAAGTCTAAGTCTATAATAAGTCTATAAAAGTGTATTATATATATATATATATATATATATATATATATATATATATATATATATATATATATATATATATATATATATATATACATATATATAATTTTTTCTTTATCATTTTTAAGCACTTTGCATGATAAATAACTTAAAAATGTGAGATATAAATCTGAATAAATAAAAATTTCCATCTATAAGTTAGTTTTGTCCTTTCAATCCCCCTAATCTTTATACAATTCCTCGTACATTAAATTAAAATCTTCCTATTTTCTGAATTGGAATTTTCAAAACAGCCCAATCGTGCAATAAAACCGTGACCTTGAACTGGATATACATGTACAATGTACTTCAAATATAAAAATACACTTAACTTTAGCTACGCTTTACTAAATCAGTGACGGTAGTAAAATGGATAAGTGTTTTCTACCACATGATTTGAAGTTGTTTCAGTTTAAGTCGGATATGTAATTATAGTCGCCACACAGCATCAGTTCAGCCCAGTGACGGCTGTCTCAGGAGAAAATGATGTGAGAACGTGAGGATGGAGTCTGGAAAACCAAATGGAAACTTTCATTTTTCGTTTTTTTTTTTTGGTGCTGTAACAGAATGGAAAGATGTAACACGAGAGGCCTGAACTAGTCCTCAGACAGCACAAAGACAAAGAGCCTTTTTAGGTTTCCTGCAGCCGTGCACGAAAACGCTGAGTTGCAATCCATATGGAAAGTTAATATGCAGTAATGTTTAATGTCAGCACATGTTGCGGAATTACTTTGGCATCTGTTCGGCTTCTCCGGGAGACTCCAACCTGGCAACGGCGCAAGCCAGAAAGAATGCCTGCCTGGCTGGAGGTTATTGACGCGGGGCAGACTTTCTCTCCGGGGGATGAGAGAATTAGGCGCTCTCCTGATGGGCCTCCTCATCCTGAAGTTTCCAGAAACTCAACACAAGCAGACGTTTGTGTCACTTTCGTTATTAAACTGTCAACAGAGTCAACAAAGCTGTCCGATTGCATTATTTCACAGTCCACTGAGCGGGTGTCTTAAGCACATGGTAGGTGGTGTTTCATACATGGTTTGCGCGCGCTGGTGCCGTGACACGTCCCGTAAGATGCCTCGGCTTGACGTCTGTGAATCAGTGAAGACTCACGGGTTTCGGAGAAGGGCCGAGGCCTGTTCGGACGCAGACCGTTTGAGTTTGATGCGTCAGGTTGGTGAGCATTCTTTCTCCAGCAGGTCGTGTTATTTGTCGTTTGCCTGGTGTTTTTCCTCCATCGTTTATTTTAAAATGATATTCTGCGGCTCTGGCCTAAACCCATGCGCACATGTCTTTCCACCCTTCTTTTTCTTTGTGCATGTGACACTTTGCCACGTCCTCATTATCCAGCTGGGCGTTAGGTAGAATTAGGAACAGTAGTGCATGGAAAGAGACGATCAAGGTTTCACAGGAAAGATCTGCTCTTATAGATGATAATACATCTATTGCAGACTCTGTGGATCTTCATCACCTTGTTGATGAAGAGTGCTAATAAATGCTCTAGTTTAATCATCTTAAAAATAAAGGTTCAATTAGAAATCTCTGCACGGAACAAATATTCATTACAAATACTTTAATCAAGATCAAAATTGACCTAAGAAGCAAAATTACTTTGATATTAATATTGATATTAAGGGCCAGATTTATTAAAAGCTTGCAGGCGCAAACCCTCTTTTGCTGTTAATAAAACACTGTCAGGATTTACTAAAGACACGCAGTGATAAATTAGCGCTGAAAAGGTGTGGACAGGGTTATGTTTGCGGCTGATCTTATTGCGTATGCATTTGTAGGAGTTTCTCTTTCAGATGCAGTATTTGTGGGAGGAGAGTATTTAGAACAATCATGCGAGGCGATTTACTAAGGTTTGTGCTAGTCAATTTACTGGTGTTTGTGCCATTATTTACCGCCCCCATAAAAGCACATCTTAAACCAGACGCTAACAGGTAGATTGCATTAGTCATCATGGAAATTATCCGGCTGTGTCTGTTAATTTGTGTGTCGACAGTAGATCACGCACTGAACTGTCCACTCCCATCTCCACTTTTTTGTGATGGCGTTTTTACTCTAATTTGCCCTGTTTAGTAAATCTGGCCCTAAGTCTTGCTTTCTGAAAAATGTATTAAAATGAAATGAGTTTATACTACGAGGCTGTCGAATGCTTGAATCTGATTGGTTGACGAACGTTCTAAGGTGTGCAACTATGGACCCGACGCTCATCAACCAATCAGATTCAAGCCTTCAACAGCCACATATTACAAACCAAATGCTCAGGGAAACGCACGGCTAAAGTACTTCCAGGCAGGTCTTGACCGCATTAGGATTTCAGTTATTTCAGCCAACAACAGCAAAAGAAACAAAACAAAACCCACAACAACACTGAGCAAGCAAATAAATACAGTAAACAACAGGATAAAAACATCAAATTATTTCCATGTTTCTTCCACAAAATTATGTTTTACTATGTACGGAAAGCACATATTCTCTTTCTCCCACTCAAACGCACACACAGAATGGCCACACTCACACAGAAATGTGTTGTCAGCGATGCTCTGGTGATTTTTTTCAGTAAAATGCAGCTCTGGAATAAATTAGGAGCACTTAACATTGAAAAATCGATGTTAAGTGGTCTCTTCATTTTTTCCAGAGCTGTATTTTTTTGCAACTTAAAAGCTACATGACATTTCTCACTAGCGAGGAAATAATGGTGCTGTTCTTGAAGCAGATAAACTTACAGTTTCGCTATTAGAGGTGCTGCTACTGAGCAATGAAAGACACATAGACTCTGATAATTCACACACGCTTATTCTCTCTCTCTCTCTCTCTCTCTCTCTCTCTCTCTCTCTCTCATCTAAAAGGGATTAGATGTGAAAGAAATGATTCCTACACTGTAAAATATTTTGGTTGGTTTTTGGTGTTGGAACTTAAAAAAGTAAGTAACCTGGTTGCCTTAAATTTTTAATTTCAATAAACTTAAAATTTTGATACTAAGTTGATACAATGAAGGAAATTTGTTTAATAAATAGAAACTCAAAATATTATTGTATCTGAACCACATAAAAATTTTGATTAATCATGAAAATAGCACTATTTGGCATGTTTCACTGCGTCATCACAAATAAAACACACACAATTACCCAATATGCTTACAAAATCTTTTAATAATATTTTAATAAAGGTTGTCGAATCTCAAAAAATGTTCATTGTATTAACTCAAAATTTTAATTTCAATGAACTCAATTTTAAGGCAACCAGGTAACTTTTTTTCTAAATATTTTTTTTACAGTGTACACATAAGAGTTTTAAGGACAAAACCTGACAAATTACTCGAAATACACTATCTGAAATATGTTTGGAGATGTGATAACCGTACACAGTAAAAAAATAAATAAGTTGTTGCCTTAGATTTTTAGGTACAATTAATTTTAGATGTTAAAAGTTAAAAGTAATTTCAACTTAAATTAAATTAACTTTAAAAAGCAATTTGAATCTTGTATAACTCTATAAAAAAGTTGAACATTTCTTAACTGATTTTGATGAGTTAAAGCAATGTAAAAACACATGTTGTCATAACATATTGACCCAAGGTTTTGTCAATTATTCCTTAAATATGCTTAATACAAGGAAAATTCCAATGGTGTGAGAAAAATAATTGTGTTTTCCAGGTAATTTTATCTTGTTTTAAGCATACCTCACTAAACTTTGATGCATTTTTTCTCCAGAAATCAAGAGTTAATACCTCATGTCATTTTGCTTCTCAAGAAAACGTATCTTGATTTAAGAATATTTAGATCACTAAGTCTTAAAGTCTTAAATCTGAAGACCACCCCCAAGTTTCAATCAACCTTTATTTTTAAGTGTTAAGCACTATTGTAAGATTGCACTCATACTAATTAATTCCTGTGAAATGAAGCATGTTTAATATCCTCTATCGGTAACATTTTGTATGAGATCACCTGTTTTTCCTCTGCCTTCTTTGCATTCAAGACATTATCCTGACAGCAGATATTTACATCAATCCTCAGCATTCATGCATGCAGATGTGACATGGATGTTGAGTGCGTACTGTAAGTGGACATCTCATCATCGTAGATCGCCGCCGGTTGAGATGAGATCCACGACGGTTTGATGTAGATTGCATGTCAATAATGTCTATGACAGAATATCATTTTGAAATACATTTGTAGCCTCTCTATGTTGTCCTTTGTGTACATGGAAACGGTGTTATAAGCAACTTTCTCATGTACATGTGCATGACACTTCGACCATCGGACGAATGTGGATAGATCTCCTCCTCATATGTGCGTGATTGTACGTTTTCCTTCAAACCTCTCAATTAGGAGTGTTGTCTTGTCACGTACACCTTCTGTATGAAAAGGAACTACACAAAAGTCTGTCACGACAACTTGTGTATTCTTTTTATGAGATTTGCAATGGATGTGTGGCTTTTAGTAAAACTCGTTATAGCCTTGTTGGAATATATGTATATATACAAAGCGTATATATAACATATATGTATAGTTTTGTTTTGACAGAGCCATATGGACATCTCTGACATCTTGAAAACTCGATTCCATTGTATAATCAATATCTTGGGAATGGATATGATTTATTTTTGTCACCAGAGTTCTGTTTGCGGTGAACGGGCATGCCTTGTATTGACTGCATTCAGCATGTATTGGATGGTTGTCTGCACATGGATTGGCGTGGATGACGTTTTGTTTGTGATAGGTCTTGAAATGTGTTTAGTTCTTCTCTGCTTGAGCTGCAGACCATGAGATTCCAGGTTATGCAACTCAAGAAAAGGCCATTTGATCCGAAATGGCTTCCGTCACCCTCTTATGTTGTGTTTTTTCATCTTCACTCTTGGTTGTGTTTGTCTTGCCCAACAATAAACGAGTCAACTTCAGTCCTGAAGTGTTTGTCGTTGGGGTTGTTTCAAATCATCTTCAACATTTCTTGCTTATTCAGAAATGGCGGTTTCTCTTGTGATCTTGACTCTTTTATCCTCTTGTTTGCAGTGGAGCCTCCTTCAAACTTGAAATTTAAAATCCTAAATGAAAACACAGTGCAAATGTCATGGAGGAAGCCTGGGTCTCAGATACAGGGCTACAGAATACAAGTACTATCAGACACAGGTGCGTAATGTTAGCAGCTGCACATATTCCAGCATCTGCATGTCTTTTGCATCAGCTTTGACTGACTTTGATATCTCATTATCTGTTCCAGATGATTCTAAAGATTTGACTCTTCCTGCCTCGGCCACAAACACATCAATCACGGATTTAACTCCAGATGTAGATTATTCTGTGTCAATCAATTCATTTGATGGTGCGGAAGAAAGTATCCCTATTCTTGGACAATTAACAAGTAAGTGCACACTCAACGGCCTTTCTCTTATGAGTTTTGTTTGTTAAGGTAAGCAACAATTCAGACTTTTTTTCACAATTGCGAGTTTATATCTCGCAGTTCGAACCTCTTTTTTTTCAGAATCGTGAGATGTAAACTTGCACTTGTGACTTAAAAAGTCCAATTCTGATTTTATAAAAATAAAGTGACTTATATCTCGCAATTCTGAGAAAGAGAAAAAAAAGTTAGAATTGTCTGATTAAAAAATCGCAATTAGCTTTTTATTTTATATTCAGTGGTGGAAACAGGCTTCCACAGAGTCCTGCACATCACATGCGGGGAAAAAAAAATATCATGGCCGCAAAATGAGGGAATTAATTATACTTGCAGAACAAAAAAAAAAACTGCATCCACTGTTTCCTTAATGGTGCGTTCACACCAGACGCAGATGAAGCGATACGCATGATTGATTTACATGTTAAGTCAATGCAAAGATGTGAATAGACATTCTATGGCGCGAATGACGCGAATTGAGCGTTTGACATGCGAGTTGAAAAATCTGAACCTTTTTGTGGGTATTCGCTCCGCATTAACCAATAGGGAGCTTGCTCTAGTAGTGACAACAATGAGGACAAATCATATGTGGATACCCGGAGCTGTACGATACATCTTCATAGTTTATAGAAACAGCAATAAAAAGGATCTTGCTTGGAAGAAAGTGATCGAGGAGGTCGGACAATCTGAAAACTCAATTTGAGCTATACATAGGGTGATTGGGACACTTTTTGCCACTGAGATGACAAAAGTGTCCCAATCACTCTGAATTCACCCTATTGAGACTACAAGTTAGTTTAAGCTGGCAAATTGAGCTTATTCGCTGTATTTTAAAACAAGCCATGTCAGCCATTTTGCAACAAGACTAGGCAGAAGCCCCTCCCATGACGTGAATTTGCGTTTTTTGTGAAGTGAATGTCACGGGCTAATGAAGCGAGTAACTACGAGTAAATAGCGTGATTTATTCACGTAAGTCGCATCTTGTGTGAAACGCAGCTTAACGCGGGGTTATTTGGGAAGCCGAACAAGGTGATCTTTCCCTCACAACCAGAAACAAATTTCTTTAGTGACATTGTTGATTTTGCGGTCTAAAAACAAAATGCCGACGCTGCCGATGGCTCCCGTAACCCAAACGTAGCTCATTAATGGACGCGCTCTTGCTCTCACTCTGGTTGATGTGCGCACGCACTGATCCAGGGGGAAGTGGCCATACAAGGAATTCCTCCCTTTATGAAGTCATACAGGGCCATACTCAAAAAAAACTTACCGAAACTTGTGTATTTTAGTGTATTTGGCACAGTAATACCGTCATATACGTCCAAATTGTTTAAAAAAATGTTTTGGGCCGTGTTTAGCATTAGAGTCAACCTCTTTAACAGTGTAAATAAGTCTGAATGCAAGAAATAGCATTAGGACCCCCCCTAGTAAAAGAGGGAAAGAATTATTGTTATATCATGTACACAATTTAGTAAAACAAGTGAACAATTTATTATATCGTGCCCAGAATTTACTTAAAACCAGGGTACGAGTTAGTAAAATGTGCTGAGTAGTAAGTCGTAGGAACAAATTGTTAATTTGTGGCCACGATATTAATCCATAATGCAACAACCCCCAATACACTAAGAATCGTGTATAGCGATACACTTTTAAACTTTCAGAGCCCTTTAGTAAGTGCATAGCAATACACATTTATCCATCCACAAAACACTAGCATTGTGATGGTTTTGAGGATTTGCATGAGCAAGAACCATTCATTTTCTTCCTAAAGAAAGAAATCTTGAGATCTACTAAGCAAAATTACAAAACAAAGTTTTGTTAATAATTGGATGTGATGAATCCAGTTGCCAAAAAGGATGCATAAGCTTTGAAGACACAGACCTAACATCTTCTTCCATTACAGTTCAATCCAGCAACACAAGTGGAACAAGGAAACCAACAGAGACTGTCAGTGAGTATATTCAATCAAACCATTTCTTCATCATTCCAGATACTCTTGTTTCTTGTCACCTATGAAGTGTAACTCTATATGCAATGAATTGGATCACATTTTTCCTTTAGACTTTTTTCTTTTGACCACTTTAGACTTTTAGAACTTGTTACAGCTCGCAAAGAAAGATTGCTCAAGCTTGTGGTTGGCAATGTTCAAATTGCCTTTAATTAAAAGCATTAAAATAGAATCAGAGCTTATGAAACATTTTCTTTGTGCTGTTAGAAGTGGCTGTTATAACACAGAGGAGGGGCTGAGGTTCCTTCTAGCCTCATTCATTGACTCTCACACACTCAGACATCATGTTTTAAACCAGTGGAAAGGATTATAGTCCTGACCCAATTCCACTCCTTTTCTAGTGAGTCCAAATCAAGAGCCCAAAAAATCCTACTGAAATTTCAGAAAGCCAGTTCTCAAGATGTACATTTCACAGTAAAGTTAGTCCTGTCTGAAAAAACAGAAACATGTTTATTGAAAGTATCCATTGCATTGCAAAAGCAAATGTTTTTTTGTGTGGAAATGCTGGAGGACACTGCCAGAGTCATTAATAATTGAGTAAGTGTAGCTGCAAAATAAACACGTGTAAAATGAACAGGCTTTTTAACAGCAACAACATTTATTGCTCATTAATGTGTCAAAACAAATAAGCGAAAATATGAAGATTGTAGCAGATAGGATGCTCTCATGTTATTATTTGGCTTTCTCTCATGCCTTTCTCTCATTTCCTCATCATGCAGAGTGTTCAGTAAGTGCTATCACAGATCTGGTTTTCCTGGTGGATGGCTCTTGGAGTGTGGGAAGAGAAAACTTTAAATTTATCCGGAGTTTCATTGGGGCCATGGCGGGAGCTTTCGACATTGGAGAGGATAAGACCAGAGTGTCTGTGGTACAGTACAGCTCAGATACCAGGACAGAGTTCAACCTGAACACGCATTACAGACGGCCTGATGTCCTACGAGCCATTAAAAATCTGCCCTACAAGGGTGGTAATACCATGACAGGTGTGTAAAAGATTGACTATACAATGATTTAGCCAATTAGGACTTGTTCCTGGATGAACATATTGTTGGTCCTTGAACAAATGTAGTCAACATTAATCAACCATTTGGGGATTGGGGTATTGAGAAAAGGTTTAGGTTTGGGTAAGGCTTCTCATCAATTTTAACTTCACTTATATAGCACATTTAAAACGAAAGTTGACCAAAGTCATTACAATATTGATTACCAACATCATGAAACAAACAATTTAGGTCTAAGTACAATAATTGCAGTAACACATAGGTAATGTAGGAACACGTCCTGGGTCCTTCTTGGCAAAAATATGCTCACAATGTAATTTATTGTCTGAATTTCAGACAAAAGTTTATATTTTAACACAATTCTATTAAAGCAATAGTTCACCCAAAAGTGACAATTCTGACAGGAATTCCTCACCCTCATGTCGTTCCAAAACTATAAGACTTTTGTTCATCTTCAGAATACAAATGAAAATCTTTTTGATGAAATCTGAGAGATTTCTGACCCTCCATTGACAGCTACACAACTACACTTTGACACTTAAAAAAAAAAAAAATCATAAAAATAATCCTTATGAATTGAGCAGTTTAGTGTATTTTTTTGAAGAGACTCGATCACTTTATATGATGAACAGACTGAATTTTTATTCACATTGAGAAATTCATCGACTCGCACATCAAGAAAAATTGTGGTAAATGGAAGCTCAATCATGTTTGCTTGACATGTGAGAACCAATGAGGTTTATTCTCGTGTTACGCAGCATGTTTCAGCTTCAGCAAGAACCAATAAGGTTTGTTCTTGCTTATCAAGCAGGTTTATATGTGAATAAAAGACTAAATTAAATCTGTTCATCATAAAAAGTGATCAGTTTGGGCTAAACTGCTTAATTCATATGGATTAGTTTTACGATCGCTTTATGAACTTTTTATCAATGGAGGGACAGAAATCACTGTTTTTGATTTCAGAAATCACTTTTTATCAAAAAGAACTTTATTTGTGTTGGTAAGGGTGAGTAATTAATGACAGAATTAAACATTTTGGGCGAACTATCTCTAGGTTCTGTATTGTCATCCAACATGTGCAAATTATTATCTTTGTGTCTTACATTTTCAAGCAGGTGATGCAATGGATTATCTGGCAAGAAACACTTTCACTGAGGCGGCTGGAGCCAGGGAAGGCTTCCCAAAAGTGGCCATGATTATCACAGATGGAAAGTCGCAAGACCCAGTTGGGGAGTATGCTGAACGGCTGAGGAACATAGGAGTAGAGATCTTTGTCCTGGGTATGTGTCTACACATCTGTTGAATATGTATATGTAGGACGGAACTCTCTTTCAAGCCGCAATTCATGTCTTTAGGTATCAAAGGAGCAGAGGAGGATGAGATGAAGGAGATGGCCTCCACCCCCCACAGCAAACATGTCTATAATGTTCCAAACTTTGACATGATCAATCAAGTGCAGAAGGCGCTCATCACTGAGGTCTGTTCTGGTGTGGAGAAGCAGCTAGAAATCCTTGTACACAGAGAGGAAGGTACAACCCAACACAAGCATTCATAATCTAGCTAAACTCATAGAGAAGTGATAAGTTAATGGAAGATCTATAAGTCATCTATCCATGTTTTTGCAGTTGTTGAACCAGCTTCGGACCTCAGAGTTACTGATATCTCCTCCAAATCCATGAGAATTGTGTGGGATTCGTCTCCTGGTGACATCACAGGCTACAAGCTGCAGGTCTTCCCCAAAATCGTAGGTGCCAAGAAGCAGGAGCTCTACACTAGGCCCTCATTCAACTTGGCCAATGTCAGAGACCTGTCCCCTGAGACAGAGTATGAGATCAGTCTGTTTGCTCTCAAAGGTCTGACCCCTAGTAAGCCACAAGTTGTCATAGAGAAAACCCAGCCTGTGAAAGTGTCTACAGGTAAGATGCTAACTACTAACTTGTCATCTAGTAGATGCTTTTATTAAAAGTGTATGGTATCCATCCTGAGTTTAATTGAATAGCTCCTGCCAGAAAGAAAATATTGTCATCATTAATATTTAGTCTCAAAATGACCAGGAACTGTTACTATAAAGTGTACTATAAAAAGTAGTAAATTTGACTCCTCAAGAGTGTAGATTGGGCAAAAGTCGTATAGTGAATTTCAGCCTTAAATCTCACATATATGGTCCAACTGGTCCTTTACCTTCTGTTTACCTTCCAAATGCTCATTCCAAAATTAACATTTCCATCTGACAAACATGTTGTACAATTTTGTGTTTTGTGCCCTACAGAGTGTTCCCTAGAGGTTGATGTCCAAGCTGACATTGTCCTCCTGGTGGATGGCTCGTACAGTATAGGTTTGGCTAACTTTGCTAAAGTCAGAGCCTTCATTGAAGTGCTCGTCAAATCTTTTGACATCGGACCCAACAATGTGCAAATCAGCTTGGTTCAGTACAGCAGGGATCCTCACACTGAGTTCGCCTTGAACAAGCACCATGACATTGAAGCTGTGGTCAAGGCGGTCAAGACCTTCCCCTATCGTGGAGGCTCCACCAACACTGGCAAGGCCATGACCTACGTGAGGGAAAAGATCTTCATTTCAGCCCGTGGTGCTCGTGATAACGTGCCGCGAGTCATGGTGCTCATCACAGATGGAAAGTCCTCAGATTCTTTTAAAGACCCTGCCAACAAACTAAGGGATACAGACGTAGAGATTTTTGCTGTGGGAGTCAAGGACGCCGTGCGCACCGAGCTGGAGGCGATTGCCAATACTCCTGCTGATAACCATGTGTTTGAGGTGGAAGACTTTGATGCTTTTGAGCGGATCTCCAAAGAACTGACCACATCCATCTGTCTAAGAATTGAGCAGGAGCTCCACAACATCAAGAAAAGAAGTATGTTGCATAAACCTTTCGTTTATGGTTTTCATTCTGAAATTTCTCTTCATGTGTATGTGTGTGAGCTAGATGGATGGCTTACCATGATTTCTCCAAATAAGATCAACAGCCTTGATGGTCCTGGAATAACATTTTTATCATCCAATAACATTTTAGGAATGAGGAAAGTGTAAAGGTTAGGGCTAGGGTTAGGGGCTTGAACAACATTCTTGTCAGCCTAATCTATTCCCTCTGATAGGCAGTTTACTTTTGGGTAGTTTTATGGTTGGTTTAGGATACGGTTCAGACTGTTTCTTTGATGGGAATGTTGTTTCAGGACCAACAAAAATGGTGATCCAGGAATACACCCTGCTTGGCATATTACCAATATTGTTTCATAACACAAATATTTATGGAAATACTAAACTCTGGAAACATCTGTTAAGGGCTGCTTAGGCATAATGCACATAATGAGCAATAAATAATCATCATACTAAAAATAATACTAAAATATAGCTGAATGCAGCAATTGGAAGGGCCAAGCACTTTATTTGGCCTTTATTGGACATACTTTTTACTTTTAAACAAAGTTTATTTAGGGAACTTTAAAGGGGGGGTGAAACACTCAGTTTCAGTCAGTGTCATGTCAATCTTGAGTACCTATAGAGTAGCATTGCATCCTGCATATCTCCGAAAAGTCTTTATTTTTTTTATAATTATATAAGAAAGATGCGCTGTTCCGAGTCTTTCCGAAAAAAGCCGAGCGGGTGGGGGCGTGTCGTGTGAGTGGAGCTAAATAATGACGTGTGCAGCAGCGCGCTGCAGTGAGGAAAGTGATTCGCTCAGTGAGGAAAGTGATTCGCCCGCCGCGTGAGGAAAGTGATTCGCTCTGTGAGGAAAGTGATTCGCTCAGTGAGGAAAGTGATTCGCCCGCCGCGTGAGGAAAGTGAGTCGCTCTGTGAGGAAAGTGATTCGCTCTGTGAGGAAAGTGATTCGCTCAGTGAGGAAAGTGATTCGCCCGCCGCGTGAGGAAAGTGAG
Source organism: Pseudorasbora parva (assembly GCF_024679245.1). Lineage (NCBI taxonomy): Eukaryota > Metazoa > Chordata > Actinopteri > Cypriniformes > Gobionidae > Pseudorasbora > Pseudorasbora parva. The sequence goes on along the minus strand of NC_090181.1, from coordinate 42,239,162 downwards.
TCGCTCGGTGAGGAAAGTGATTCGCTCAGTGAGGAAAGTGAGTCGCTCGGTGAGGAAAGTGATTCGCTCAGTGAGGAAAGTGATTCGCCTGCCGCGTGAGGAAAGTGAGTCGCTCTGTGAGGAAAGAGATTCGCTCTGTGAGGAAAGTGATTCGCTCAGTGAGGAAAGTGATTCGCCCGCCGCGTGAGGAAAGTGAGTCGCTCGGTGAGGAAAGTGATTCGCTCAGTGAGGAAAGTGAGTCGCTCGGTGAGGAAAGTGATTCGCTCAGTGAGGAAAGTGATTCGCCTGCCGCGTGAGGAAAGTGAGTCGCTCTGTGAGGAAAGAGATTCGCCCGTCGCGTGAGGAAAGTGCTAATACAGATCGACCGCCGGCCTATCAGTGGGTAAGTCAGTAGCTACTGGTTATATCACCTGTTTAGCATCCCACAAGCCAGCGCTCTCTCCCTCGCTCTCTCTCACGCGCTTCCGGTAGAATTGTCCGTAAGGCCCATACAAGGAAATTCCGCCCCAACTAACGTCAATGGGAACGCATGATCTCAAAAAACTTGCCGAAACTTATGACTAACCGGAAGTAGTATTTTTGACAAAGAAATACTCCCATCAAACGTCCACCTTAACTTTTGAAACTTTGTCTATGTTTAGTATGGGATTCCAAGTCTTTAACAGTGTAAAAAGATCAGTATGCATGAAACAGCATTTCACCCCCCCTTTAAAGATATTGTACATTCATATAGTTAAACTTCTGCCACTCATTCATTTTGATCAAACAATATTCAAACCTTTTGCATTTTGCTTTACATAACATCTACATACTTCTTTAAGTCTTAAAACTATTATATAACAAGGACTCGTTGTTATAAAAGTGTGAATAATATCAACTTTGGATCTAATTGTTACTTTTGAATTGTTTCTTTCTATCGCTTTTATGAAGTATAGTTTGAATTTTTTAACTGGTGGTGACAGTATAGAGATAGTCCTAAAGACCCCAAATTTGGTCAGATTATTATTCATTACAATCCCAACAATAGTGCCAATCTTCATAATTTTCCTATTTATGGTTTATCCATTGGGAAAAATAATATTAATAAAGTAAACTTACAATTCCAATAGGGGCTTCAGCACATTTGATGCTTGGCCCTTAGTTGTTGTCATTTTAGTTTCAGTTTTATTATGTGTAATTTCATGTATAGTTAGAATTCATACCTGCAATACTTTTAAAGGTCGTCCTAGAGCAAATATAGCCTGACAAGCCAGACCCACATCAAGATGGGCTCAATCCGAGGGGCGGGATAAACGGTTGTCTTTCAAACTCCCTCTGCACGCGATAGGATAGCGCTACACCAACCAGAGCAACGAAGGTGAAGCAGAGCTAGTTGATAGATTAAACATTCGCCGTATCCGGTCGGCAAAACTCCGAACACATCTTCCCTTCTTAAGAATGACTTCAGTGCCGCTCTTTGTTCTTTTCTCAGAGAAAAGCTTAACTCCAAGTCTTCCAGAGTCGCGGTCAAAGCTGATTCGAAAGACCGCCGTTCGCCAGTTTCTGTGTTTACTAGAGGCACGCAAACGCAACTCGGCCGTCGTCATTATGGCCCCGCCCACCGACTCTATACACGATGTGATTGGCCCGGCAAGAGTTGGGCGATTACAGCTCAGAAGGGTATTGAGAGTTGCTAGACGACACTCGCGGGCAGATTAAATTTGCTGCCGCTAGGGTGCGTCTAGATTTCTAGGCTAGAGCAAATAAGCAAGCAAGACCAAACTCAAAGCATTGAAAGTCAGAGGATAAACGTATACGCTAAAAAACGTTGCCTTTAACTTATGGTGGTGTGTTTCCCCACACAGGTTTGCTTCCACCAAAGTCGCTAAGCTTCTCTGAGGTGACCTCCAGGAGCTTCAGGACCTCATGGACTGCTGATGCAGAGGATGTCATATCTTTTCTGGTGCGATTCAAGCCAGTGGCTGACATAACTGGACACTACATCTCTTTGGTGGTTCCTCATGACTCCTTCACTACAGTTTTGCCCTATCTCACTCCTCTGACCACCTATGAGGTTAATGTCATTGCCCAGTATGATAAAGGAGACAGCTTTCCTTTGACAGGCGAGGAGACAACTTTAGAAGGTATTTGCACAGAGTCAAAGTTGTTTCTCTGAAAAATCTCTGACATATGCAACTTTTGTTTTGTTTTTCTTTTGATTGATAACACGCACTGCTCTTGTAATTTAGAGATAGGCCCGGTCCGTAACCTCATGGTGAGCGAGGAGGCCGTGGACAGCTTCCGGGTGTCGTGGAAAGCTGCTCCAGGAGCAGTGCTGAGGTACAGACTGTTCTATGAGCCTGTGAATGGAGGAGATAAACTGGAAGCAGAAACCGATGGGGGTCAAGTCACCACTGTGCTGCAAAAACTGCTCCCCCTCACCACCTACCGTGTTACAGTGTACCCTGAATATGGAAGTGGAATAGGTTCCTCCATGGACACTGAGGGCACAACCAAAGAAGGTCAGCACTGTTGGAGGATCTGTTGCTTTCACTCCTGATTCTTTTCTCTTGAAATTCCAAAAGGAGTCATTTAATTTTATATTTGTTATTTTCTCTCAGTTCGGGGCTCGCCACGTGACTTGAGGGTCTTCAACGAGACCGTGTCCAGCATGAGGGTTTCATGGCAGGCTGCTCCAGGCAAGGTGCTTCAATATCAAGTGGCCTACAAACCTGATGGTGGGGAAAGGAAAGAAATATTTGTTAAAGGAGACACAACAACTGCTTTTCTGAAGAATCTTCAGTCAGACACCGAGTATGAGCTGTTTGTTAGTGCCCGTTATACCTCTGGCCTCGGAGCTCCACTTTTGGGAACAGGCACAACCCTGGAAGGTAAGAGAGCATTTAGTATTACAAACAGGGCTTGACATTAACATCCTCCAACCTTCCAAAAGCGGGTGTATTTCAGAAGTGTCATGTAACACAGTCACTCCTACTAGCCACTTGGGCGGATTTAATCTTTATATAATATATACATTTTTCAGTTGTAGTCTTTTTAAAAAAGGCATCTGAAATTAGAAACTAAGTGCAATCTAGTGTTGTTAAAAATATCTTTTTTTTGATGTATTGCGGATAATTTCTGCACATTTTGTGCTCACACCCAGTACGCTCACATAAAGCCACCTCTCTTGACTAAATGTAATTATTTTTCACTGCTTATTGCACTTAAACAGTCAAATACACTGAAAATAAAGTCACAATGCAGATATTGGCAAGTATTCACTTAAACACAGTCAGTTATGTTTTAAATGAACACAAACAGTTGAGAAAGAAAAGGCATGTGTAACAGTATAATGGATCCGTGCGTCTGGTCTTAAAGTGACAGCAGCCTAGTATACCTGCTGTCAAATTATGAGATGCTATTAAAAATATCTATGTGGCGGTTTTTCCCCAGGCTATCAATGTCAAAATTGTGGTCAGTGAAAATGCTGAGTTGCTTGTAACTTTGGAAAATCACTAGCCACAGTGGCTGGTGAGCAAAAAAGTTAATGTCAAGCCCTGATTACAAATGAAGCTTGTGCTTTTTACATTGCAGTTCAAATGTCTGATGTACACTGTATTATATGAAACTAAAAACGATGGGTTACGTGGTTCAAGAACCCAGATGGCAGTCAGCACCAGTGGTTGACCGACACTCAATTTTTCAATAACAGAGGCAAACTCCTTGAAGACAGGTTGTCCACTGTGAGAAAGCCAATCTATAAATTCAGATATCAAATGAGAAATTGAAAATGAAGAAACAAAAGATGTTCAATGTTTTGTTTTAGACAGTGACTTCTGCTACTCTAATCATTTCTTCACATGCTTCCATATCACACTCTTAACAGAGGACAGATGTACTTAAACGACTTTCAGTGTTGTCTGTCAGTTTGAAGTGCACTCCGTAATTTTGGGAACCGAATGGATGACCTTTTAGATTGTGTCATCTAATGACAGATCTCACTGTGTGGATTCCCCCACGCTGTGGCTTTATACATTTGGTGTGTGGGCAGCAGATGAATTAGCTGAGCTTGTAAAAATTTCCTCACTCATGCTTGGCATTGCATGAATAGTGAATGGAAACAAAACCTCAAGAGATATTAGTTTGGAGAAATCTTTTCTAGTTTCTAACCGTGGTCTAGCAATCAGAATTTGGGGTTTTAAACTTAAATCAAAGTTACTAATTTAAAACCACTTCATGTCAATATATATATATTCCATACTGTTTTGATGATGTGCAGCCAGAAGGATTTTAAGTGATTGCTAGTTATTTCTTAACAGATGACAGTGTCCTGTTAAGGTCCGGCTTACAAACCACTAAGTAATTTGCCTTTTTTTTGCCTTCTTAAAAAGTAAAGTTCATGTCTCTCTTAATATTCTCTCGATAAAAAGCATGTCACTGTGAGTTGCTGTGCTATTAACTTGTGGGCTTGCTTAATTTGAGTCACTGCCAAACAACTTAATCCAAGGTTTTTAGCCTAAACGTATCTGCCTCAAAGGGTTAGTTCACCCAGAAATGAAAATTAGCCCATGGTTTACTTACCCTCAAGTCATCCTATGTGTACATGATGTTCTTCTTTCATATTAACACAATCTGAGTTATATTAAAAAAAATGTGCTGGCTCTTCCAAGCTTTATAATGGCAGTGAATGGTAGTTTGTGTCTGTGTCTGATTTTGAAGTCCATAAAAGTGCATCTGTCCATCATAAAACGAATCCACACGGCTCCAGGGGGTTAACAAAGGCCTTCTGAAGCAAATCAATGTGTTTGTGTGAGAAAAATGTCCATATTTAATACGTTATTAAGGAAAAAACTAGCTTCTGGCAAACAGCGAAAGAATAACAACTGAACTGACGTATGCGCCAAGGATAGAGCAAAACCAATGCATCCGTTTAGTTGTTATTCTTTCGCTGTCTACTTAATAACGTTTTAAATATAGATATATTTCTCACACAAACGCATCAATTCACTTCAAAAGGCCTTTAGTAACCCCCCTGGAGCCGTGTGGAATTTTTTTAATGATGGACAGATACACTTTTATGGATTTCAAAACAGACATAAAATACCATTCACTGCCATTATAAAGCTTGGAAGCCAGGACATGTTTAATATCACTAATTGTATTTGTATGAAAGAAGAATGTCGTACACACCTAGGATGGCTTGAGGGTGAGTAAATCATGGGATCATTTTCATTTTTGGGTGGACTATCCCTTTAAATGCCCAGTACTTGATGCACGTCTTTTTTTGGGATGGATTACAAGCAGTGTCATATTAAAAATACCAATTACAAGATCTAACAGGAACCGCTAATGATTGTCTTTTGCACATTATACAAAAGGACATATTTCAGAGGCTTGTCATTATGTGTGCTGACTCAAACAGCCTTTCAACACAGAGGCGAAGGAAACATTTGACTAATTTCTGGCCGATGACAAGGCGTTTCCAGACTGAGCTTCGTTATACTCCATATCCTAGAGGATAACACAGCTTTCTTTGTTTTAGTTGCCCTCAGCCTCCAGAAAATGGTCAAGCCCGGTTAGGGCAATTAGGAAGTGACCTTAAGTAAGGGCTTTAGGGACTGATCAGTTCATTCGGAGGGTGTGAGAATCACATCGCATCTCATGTTCAGCCTACTGTTAAAGATGTCATTATAATTGTCTTCTGAATGCAAAAAAAAAAACTTGTTTTTCTAAATCAGCCAGTTTGTTCCAGGGGTCTCAGAGCGTCTATGTGTTTTAACATCTGGTGAATGTGGTCGCAGTCAGCTTGAGTTTTGTCTCATGATAGTTTTTGTGGAAACTGGGCTTGGGCTGTGAGATCTTTGCCAGCACCAGATTATGTCTCTGAGCCAAGAGCGCTGCCCTGTTTTACTGAATATGAGCTGAATTCTGCAAGAAGAGAGAGGACAGACCTCATTTGCTCATCAGGCACCTTCCAGATGGATTCCAGGCAAATTTTGCAGAGCTTAATCAGTGTGCTATTGGAAATTAACTTCTGTAATGTCCAAGAGTAAGTCATAGATTGTTTTTCGTCGGCTATAAATGGCAGATGTTCAAAAGCACGTTCAAGATGTTCAATACCAATATGTTCTCAGCTTGTGACCACCCAATCTATTCATTACCTTTTAAAGATTGACTTCTCTGATGTGCCATACTTTATTCCACTCAGTCAGTGGCAGAGTTTGCTCTTTCTGAATGTGGACACGGGTGAGAAGACCCGGAAATTAGATCCAGGGCCTGAAATTGGATAAAGTCTGTATGAAATAGCTACAAAGAGGAAATCAATGGAAAATGCAGCTAAATTGTTCATGATGTAGCTATTAGTCTGTTTAGTTAAATATGGCAACCATGACCGGGGCTCAAGGTTTGACTGGTTTGATTTAGGCCCTGCTTGTTGATAGTGCAACTACGGTCTGTGGGCAAAAAGCATGTTTCTGAAGTTTAAATGCAGCTGTGTAAGCCATATTTCAATCATGACAAACGGACTTTTGGAATAGTTGTAGCATGTTAACGGATATTGTTAATGTATTCGGTCTTGGCGGACTAGATATAATGGACTTGAAACTCTGCTTATCGATTCCAACTCTTATTGAATCCTAATTTTGATTCCAAGGTATTAAAAAAAAACATCATTCACATTTATTCTAAGTCTTATTGCAAAACGTTTCATTGTAGCTGAATAACATGAACAAAATTCAACAGGCTAAAGAACACTTACACAAGGAATTTTGTCTATGGTTTAAAAATACCATAGCAAAACAACTAGCTTAACTAATATACATTTAGACAAGAAAACACTCAGTAATAAAAAAAAAAACGAATTAGCAATAGCACAAATAAATACAGTTGAACAAAGTATGATTTAAAGGTCCCGTTCTTCGCCTGTTTTCGAAGCTTTGATTTTGTTTACAGTGTGCAATATAACATGAGTTCATGTTTTTTCATATTTTTTTCACACAATTGACTTATCTGTACAGCGCTGTTTCCTCTGTCCTAAAGACGGCCTGATGATTTCCTTGTTCTTTGAAGTCCCTCCTTCAGAAACACGTAACGAGTTCTGATTGGGCCAGCGTTTCCCGTGTTGTGATTGGACAGCAGCTTAGCGCACTTTGCCCGGAAAGGTCCCGCCTCTTACCATAATGGGGAGATGCAAGCGCTGAATGTGCGCTCTTCTCCACGTGGGAGAGCAACGAGACCCCGCCCCCTATTTTGCGTGTTCTTGTGGGCGGAGGGTTCGTCAATAAACGGTTCTAGTGACGTCATTACAGCAGGAAGTGCAGAGGTGTAGTCCAAACCGGCCGTTCGCTGTAGGCTTTGAAAAGGGAACTTCTGTTAAATAAAATATCTCGCTTGGCATTGAACTTTGAGCTTTATAATTTTTCAGGTATTATTTATCCTCTAACAGCAACATTTCACACTAACTAAAGTTTGAAAGATGGAATTGCGAAGAACGGGACCTTTAAATAAACAGAAACTGGATATAACACTGCACTTTATAAATAAAATACACATTACAAATACAGTTACAAAAGTTATTCAGTCAAGAACAGCCAGTGAATTTTCTCTTTGTCTTTTGTTGTTTGATTGACATTTTGGTGTGTATTTGTCCGTTTAAGTGCAAAAAGACATGGAAGAGAACTCAGTTCAATATCACACACTATAAAGTATGAGAGGTGGCTTTCTGTGCGCTCGTTTTGGATATGTGTGCAGCACCGAAAACAGCGCAGGAGTCTTCTTGCACTTGAACAGTTTAAAATCACATTAAAAGCACTTGTTTTGATTTCTGTGATTTTCTGACACCCCTGTGTGATGATGTATAATCCAAACAGGTGAGGTGGAGGGTTTTAGTGCTGTGTAGTAAATCGGGCAGATTGCATGTAAATGACTGTCTGTAGGGTCTAAATGAGGATGAATAGACAAACGTATAGCCAACTCATGGCTTGAGGTCCTTTCCCGACCCTTTTTCCCCAATGCCTGTCTACCCTTGCACGTTCCTATCAAAATGAAGGCAAAAGGCCAAAAAAAAATTACTTAATATGCAATGGGGGGTCAGATCTTCTGTCAAGAGAATGTGTTGGGCTGAAGGACATAGCACTAGAGAATTTGTCTTGCTTCCAGGTACTCCAAACTTTTCCAAAGTGAAGTAATTCAGGATGACAGTCACATTTGTGCTAGAACTCCTGTTTCCAGTTAGCATCAACATTTTGCTTGGCTGGAGCACTAAAACAAGGATCAAAGATGGAAAAATAGCATATGCGGAGGTCCAAAAGTAGTCTGGTTTTAATCTGGCCTCAACACATAACAATATCAGGACAGCATTAATAAACTCATGCACAGTATTGTGCTGTTGCGTCTCTGTTTAGTGGCTGCATTATCTCAATGCAAAACCACAAATTAATATTCATTAATAGCATGTGTTTGCTGAGTAGATGTGCACTCACTGTAGTGTCTGGGATTAGCAGTTTGTCTGCATTTTAATTATCAAAAGCAGCCTGCAGAAGACATTAACATATGATCTCCTCTGCACTCTGTCAGTAAAATCAGACTTCAATGCTGGCTGTAGAAGCACATTAGATCCAGGCAACCTGGCATGGAGTCCTGACTTCTCTGTCTGATTCGTCTTGAATTACTTAATGGTGCAAGCAACACTGTTGGCTTAGTGATTTGAACTAACTCTTAACCCTAACTAATCAACTTAAGCCACTGTAAAGCCACCGCAGAGTTTGTGCTAAGAACATTAATGGTACCTCACAATGTGAGGCTTGTTTGGGAGAGGTGTGCTGCATCTTTACTAAATAACTAGACGTTTGCACCTGGTGGGTAAGGAGCCACTCAACACCTTAGCAAAGTGTCAGTGGCTTTTGCACATGCAAGCACCACCCTAACACACCACTCACATATCAATTTTAAAATGTAATGTAAACATAATTCTCATTGTCCCTCCCAACACAATGTCCAACCGCCAACTGTCTAAAATATTCCTAAGTAAAAAACCCTGTACAGATGTTCTTGAGGAATTAGACCTTGGAGCACTCTCCGGAAAGAAATTGGGACAGTAATTTTCCTTAGTACTTATCTTGTCATTATTAAATCCCTATCCTCCCAGGTCTATGAGATATCTAGTCCATGTTTGAGCTATGACGTAGAACATGGTAATTGCGCTTCAACTTGGGCTGTTGATGTAGACTGACAAATGGTCTGTTTGGCGTGTTTTAGACCAGCAGAGCTCAACGGGTTTGAGACAGGTGACTATGCTGAGGTCTGGAGAACATGAGGATGGGCGCTAAGAGGGAGAGGCATTACTGTGGAAGTTTCACAATGCGGTTTATTTTAGTTGACTACCCTGTCGGCTCTCCCACATTTTCATATCATTTCTGGTCCCTCTCCTCTTCTCTCTTCTGCTTCGGCCCACTCAACATACACGACTCAGAGAAAACGAGAGAGTGAGAAGATAGGTAGGTGGTATGGCGCAGATCAAAAAGAGAGCTACATCTGCAGTTTTAGCAGTCTGTGTTTAATGGATCGGGTTTCGTGTTCAATGGAAAGTAGATGTGGTGACAGATGTGTGGCAGCAGGGAAGAGATTATTTTTGCAGACTTGTTTTCCATGGTATGCATTACTGACAGAGAAAATCAAAGCAATTGTGAGCTACCGGCATCTTAGACAGACTAGCGGAGAATTAGATAGACGTTCAGATCAATGCTTAAAGGAATAGTGCACTCAATAATGAAAATTTATGTCGATCCTCATCCATATGACTTTCTTACCTCCGGGAATTACTGAATGAGAAGTTTAGCAGAATGTCCGAGCTACTGTTTTCCCTCAGCGAATGTAGACAATGACCAGGGTTGTCAACCTCCAAAAGTAATTTTATATGTATAATTCCATTTTGAATCCAAAATGATTCATATGACCCCCAGGTTAAACACACCTATAGTATTTTGCTGGTCTTACTTGGTCTAATCACTCTTGAAGCCTGCTGTTTAAAGGGTCATAAACGGCAGTGTTTTATTGTTTTATAATTTTCCCGGGGGTGCACTTTCAATTTTAGTATGATTTTTACATCAAAAATGGTCAAAAACAAAACAAAACAAAAATTAAGGCATTGCAACTTGATTTCTGCACACGGAAGCTTTCAACATAACTAACAGGGCAAACACAATGTAAATAAGAGGCACAAGTCCAGAACTTAGTCACTGATAAACTCGTGCTGTTTGATTGACAGCTCCAGCGATTGTAAAGGGAGCGTTCTTTGAACGCTTTACATTTACTGACACATAGACAAAGAACATCGGACTGTATATGATTTATTACATCACTGGTCACAGATCAGGCATTAGAATTAACACAGTAACTTACATGTTGTGGCATTAATTTTGAGTCCATATTGTAAAAGTCTGTTTGTAAAACCTGTGGACTGATTTACTAAAGAGCCCACAGTGAAATGTAGCAATAAAAAATAAATAATGCTCAACTGAGACATTCACATTGTTGAAAATAAATAAGCACATTCCTAGCCTTAGGATCCTTTGGAAGGTAATGTTTTTGTTAGTGCAGTGATCCTGGATCGCTCTTCTCTCCTCGTCATCTCACTAACACACTCGCATTCCACAATGAGTCTTTCTCTGGACTTGGTTACAATAAAAACAATGTAACCGGGTTTAATGTGCTTTTTTTTTTTTTTTTTAGCAGGGAAGGGATTGTTGCTTGTTTGTAACCAGACCTTGTGATATTTTGCATGTAATGTGATCCGTTTTAAAAATTGTTTTGTCTTTTTTCTCAATCATTCAGAACTTGGTTCACCTTCAAATCTGGTTACTTCAGATGTCACTGAAAGCAGTTTTGTAGCATCCTGGACTGCTGCCCCTGGCAACGTCAATCTCTATCGGGTCACCTGGAAATCACTCTTTTCAGAGGAAGCTGGCGAGAAAACCGTCTCCGGGGACTTAACCACCACTGTTCTGGATGGGCTTACACCGGAGACCCGCTACAAGGTTTCTGTTTATGCTGCCTACAGACAAGAGGAGGGGCAGCCACTGCATGGAGAGGAGACCACAGATGGTAAGTCCATTCCCGCCTGCAAAATGACTTCAGCATATGACCGGGCGCGCTTTACCTCGCTCTGTGTGTCTGGGGTGGGCCTCTCGTCCTGAGGTAACCTACCCCAGAGAGGAAAAAAACTTGATATACTGTATATAATGTCAGAATATTCCACTGACATGCACATAAACCTCGATGAAGTATATCTGCCGCACCAATTTGAATTGGAACGCCAGCAGTTAACGAAGGGGTCCACAGTCTGCACACAGATTAAACTTAAACTCTGCTACTAGCAAAAGAAAGATATCGCTTGCCTCAGAAACATACTAGACTTATGATTTTCACCTGAAGGATGACAAAACCGACACACAAGACATATCTAGAGACCAGAATAATGTACAGACTTGAGGGTGGGCCAATAAGCAACAACCTATAGGAACCACTGAGACCAAAAGTGTTGTTTAGTGTTGTCAAAATTGTTTCGATATATATCAATACTAGCTGCAAATTCTTGCTCTCGAATTGACACACTCCCGCCTCCTGTCACTCACTTGTCTCATTCGCATGAATAGTGCTTGTATTGCGCATCACTTTACACATTCGTGCAGGTTTCGTACACCACTGATCCATATAAAAAGCTGCCACTCAAACAGCTCACGAGTACCAAATTGACTTATTTTTGGGCTTATAACACTTAAACGGTCTCTTAAATTGTCCGTCATTTTAATCAAAAAACTAAAGACAAAGAAAATCACCCTCTGCACTGGATTGAATAACTTTTGGAATTTTAATTGCAAGCATTAATCTATAATTGATTTATTTTTTTACAAAGAAAAAGTTATTATCTTACATTTGGTTATTTTAATTTCTGTAGTATTTCTTATCTGAATACTGTTAGAGCCACCTGAAATTTTTGTTGTATTTATTTGTGATAGCATTATCATTTGTGCTATTGTTATTACTGTCTATTTGTCTTTTTTTTTTTTTTTTTGTAAATGTAGTTCAATGATTCAAATAAAGCCTCCTGTGCTGTGTGTAAGCTATTGCAACTAAATTACCCAAATTATCAAAAAATTATGAGATAGTAACAAATGATCTGTATGACGTTTTTTTATGATAGTTTTCTCCCATGGTATTGAAAATAGTATCGAATATCGTTTTTTTTTTTTCAGGGTGTCGTATCAAAGTTGGAAATCCCAGTATCGTGGCAACCTTATACACCCTAGTAATGACCAAGCAACCACTTATGGTGTGGTCACATTAAATGTTGACTGTCAAAATTATGCTGCCGAGATCCAGTCATTTTCATTTTGAATCCTTATGTAAGAGTGAACATTTTGGTCACGTGAATTCTTTGTGCTAAGATACAGAAAGCTGCTTGCTTTGAAAGTAACTTCTGTGTGAGCGGTGCTTCATTCAGTGCTAGACAATGCACAGCAGACCTTTTTTTCCCTATGAAAGGCTACCATGAACTCAACAATCATATAGAAATGTACAGCAGGAATACCTTAGCATTAGCACCCTGGTACCAACCCTCAAAATCATAGAAAGTTTTTTTCTCATCGTTAATTAATGGCTTTTTTATAAGAAAAAAACAACAACATAATGGCATGGTCTCAAGTAAGCTGGAGGCAAAAACTGTAATACAGAAATGTCTCAGTGTTCATTCCGATATGGAAAAAGTGGAAAAGTGACTATCATTTCCTTTCATAAGCTCAACACCAAGCGTGGGCAGTGTCATTGCCATCGGTTTACGTCATTGCCACTGTTTCCTCTAAAATACCTCTACACATATGGTGTAGTGTACAGAGGTGTAGGAGTGTGTGTAGTGGCTGATTTAATGATTTACACATGCTCTCTATTATCAAGGGATGCAGGATTTCAACACACTCTACAGCACTTACTGCATCCTCATATTTAGCAATCAATGGAGAAACTCTTTATTATTATCTTGCTGTCTGACTGTTTATTTATCATCTGTCATCTAAAAAGTCCAGCAGTTGAGCCGAAAACAGTTTCCTGGCTTAGGTGGCTGCATTTTAATTCTGCCATCACTTTATTCCTTACCTCTTTCAGGACCAACATTAACAGAGTGTCCTTTTGGAACAGCGATTCTTTGAAAACTTGGAAATGTTGTTTTCCATCCATAAAACTCCCTATTTGAAAGTATTCCATATGCCGATTAAAGCGGACAATTCATTCCTTTCCCTCCTGCGTAAAAGCGCTCCGGTCACGGCATGAAAAGAGAACATTGCAGACAGTCCTAGAGCTTCTGCGTTATGCATGACGTACAGCCGTTTGGCATGTCTGGTTTTACCCTCTCAGTTTGGAACGGCCTGTGTTAGATCAAGATTATCTTGGCAGACGAGCTTTCATTATTCAGATGGTTTGGTTTTCCTGACCCCTAGGAATTGAATCAGTCCAGCATTTAATGAACATTGTCTTTCATTTTCCCCCCTGACAGTGTCGGCCGCTGCCAGAGTTCTTACAGTGTCAGAAGAAACAGAGAAAACCATGCGGGTGACATGGAAACCAGCACCCGGCAATGTTGTCAATTATAGGGTGACGTATAAACCTCAGGGTGACACACGTCATATGGCCGCCAAAGCACCAGGAGACACCAACACTTTAGTCTTGAGGCGCTTGCAATCCCAGACCACTTACGATGTCACTGTGGTTCCCGTCTACAAGTTTGGCGATGGAAGAGCAAGACAAGGAAAAGGAACCACATGTAAGTTAGTACAAGAGATATGACAACTTGTTTAGGTTAAAGGTCCAAAGGTATTTGACTGTTTATATGCTTTCGACATCTGTTTATTATCTCTGCAGTATCTCAATATAAAGCTCCCAGAAACCTGCAAACTTCAGAGCCCACTAAAACCAGTTTCAGAGTGACCTGGGATCATGCTCCCGGGGATGTGAAGGGCTACAAGGTTACCTTCCATCCCATTGGAGAGGATGTGGACCTGGGAGAGTTGCTAGTAGGCCCCTATGACAACACAGTGGTTCTGGAGGAGCTAAGGTATGAGACGCCAAAGCAGACACATAAAACACTTAACAGACGTCTGAAGATATGCCCTATAAAGCACCTTTAAAGTCAACGTGAAATCAAATGTACACTATATATCTTCTGAAAACATGTTAATGGTCTTAATGGTCATAGTTTTCAGTCATGTGAAAGGCATGGGGCTGACTGCAATAACTGCTTTGACTAGTTGTTTTATTTTTTTGTTTACGGCTGGACATAACTGTAAGTTAGTTTCATAAAAAGTTTAAATTAGTGACTACGTTTATGCAATTGGTCCCTGAAAAGCAAAACATCCATTGAATTCCAGCACAGGCCTGTCAATGCTCCATTCATTTCAAGCCTCAAATATTTAGATCACCTCTCATAAGGAAAACAGTGAACGATGAGTATATAAGCCAGTTAATATATAGTTTTAATTAGCTGCACTGACACTCTCAGATGAGAACAAAATTTGAACTGAATTAAGCTTGATAATGACACTAACAGTGCAACACTAGCACTATGGTTACATTTTATTCTGATGGTTCACTTTAGACATTCTACTAACTTTGCAACTATATACAACTACATCTCAACTAACTCTCATTAGAGTATTAGTAGTCTGTTAGGTATTAGTAGAATAAGTTTACAAGTAGTTACAAAGTTACTTTTAGGCCTGTTCAGTAGAATGTTTGTTAGGGAGCATCAAAATAATGTGTTAGCAGATATTAAGCAGACAGATATTAACTCTTTTCTCACCACTATGACACATCTGAAAGAATCCTCAGATCAAAACACAAGTGAAGAAGAAGCAGAGACCAGCGATAGCACATGTAAAATAATGCGATCATCAACATTAAACAACATATAAATCAAAACTGCCTAATATTACTGAAAGAAAAATGTGGACCCAGGATGAGTTACAGGATTATGAAGCTTTGGGGGTGTTGATGGAGTCCATCCACTCCATCTGTGCTTTGATCATCGTTCTGAATCTGATCTGGATGTAGTCTTTGATAAAAACAACTTTTTTTTAAAATTAAACTTACCTTACTTACTTATTTTGAGTGTTGATAGAAAAAGCATAGAGCTAAAATGGTTATAAAATGTATATTTTTAATATTACATGTTCAGATATTCATACAAAAGAATATTCTAGAGGCCATGAACATTTTGTAAAAATAGTCAAAAATGCTGGTGTGACTGGCAACTTTTTTTATTTTAAATGCTAGTGGGGAAAGAGTACAGGAGACAGTCATGTTAAGCAGACAGTCTCTAATACTTACATGACTGCTTTTTGACATGCAGTTACAAGGTTACTTATAGTTAGTAGGCTGTCTAAAGTGGACCATTGAAATTAAGTGTTACTGGCACTGTTATTAAACAGAACTGAATCCATATTGAACTGACTTGAGCTCAATAATGACACAATTGTTTTCTGTAGAGCTGCTTACATCTGAATTGAATTTGTTGTGTTCATATTCCGGGCTCATCTGCTTGCCTGTATATTGTATTCATCCTCAATTAGGTTCATACTATATTTGGTCTTTTAAAATCTCTATAAATGTCTTGGTACATTAGCATTCAGTACAAATCTGGCTAAGGAGGAAAGCCTTGTTGTGCACTCATATAAGGGTAATAATCCATTTACCTTTTAAGGTTGATAGACGAGATTGTGTGACTGATTTGTGTCGCTCTCATCATCTCAGGGCTGGCACCAAGTATACAGTGAGTGTGTTTGGTATGTTTGATGGAGGAGAGAGTATGCCATTGGCTGGAGAGGAGAAGACCACCCTCTCTGACGCTCCTCCACCTCCAACCTTACCAACTCCAGGTAAGATTAATAAAAAAAATAATTAATCTCTCTCTGACCCCTGCTACTTTAACCTTCCCAAAGTAACATCAGATCTTATGACATTACCGTCATTATGTACAAAGTAACTTGAGTTCCAAAACAATTAGCATGCACCATTTGTTGTGAAATATAGTGCAAATCTGTTGGTCTGCTATGCATTTATTTCATCACAAAGACTCCATATATAACAAAGCGTAAAATTTTAAAGTTCTTTGACAGTTTGGAATGGGAAAAATAGGCAGCTGTCTAGTGCTTTGAGTAATGGCAAATACCTTTCAGCACAGCTAATTGTGTTGTGAAAGAGCAGACAGGGTGACTGCGCCACATGGTAGCCATGTCTCTGCCATCGCAAGAGCTAGAAAGATCTATCTGCTTACAATTACTAATGCTTTACAACTTGGTTAGGAAAAAAGTGACATACAGAATGAAAGCTTTGCACATGGTCTGTTGACCCTCGTCTGGAATGTCTCTCCTAATTGGAAACAGATCCGATGGTGAGGGTCGGCCGACCAATACCAGCAGGAAAGGGAAAGGGATATATTCCCAGGCTAGAGATGAGGTGTAATGTGCAGCTATTCATTTACATGTGACAGACACACGCACAAAAAAAAGTTATATGGAAAAATTGGTACATGATATACATGCCTCTATCATGTATTTTAAAAGCTTAATTGGTAACACTTTACACATCATTAGTTAAAGGCACAAAATGTAAGATTTTTGGATTAAAATATCCCAAAACCACTAGAACAATGTTGTTTATTCTGTTGACTTGTGTACTTACATTGTACCAAATGTTTCCAAGAATGTTTAAATCCAGAGAAATATGCAATTTTAACCAGGACACGGACCATGCATCGCCTATCAATGACATCATACCCGCGTTACCTCAATTTCCGATTTCCGGAAACACCAGAGATGCTTTAATATATGATGTGTTTTATTAGACAGGTGAGCAACTGTTTGGATCATTCATTGACATAAAACTAATGATTGTTATAGAGCTCAACACAGTTAGTCTGCCTGGTTATACCATGCCTGAAATCAATCTAGCTCACACTAGTGTGAACAAGTGTCTCATAGTAACAGAGCGAACGCACTTAGTGGCATTGTAACATAACTTTCAACACACTCAAATGTGTGTAATATGATAAAACAGCGCTGCGCTAGCCCACATATACACATGCGGAAGACGCAGAAATGTCTTTGGCATAATATAAGCTCTGCAAAATCAAGGCTTCATCAAGCTACACCTTTGTTTTAAATAAACAACCTCTAGTGGCAGAAACTACATATTGTGGCTTTAACTACATTATGAACTAACAAAAATAAATACTAGTAAAGAATTTATTACTATTCTTAGTTTGTCAATTTCAAAATTTACTAATACATTATTAAAATCAAAGCTTGTATCTGAGCTAACATAAACTAACAATGAACATTTTAATATTTATTAACTAACATTTAATACATACAGTAAAAATGTGTTGCTCATTTTTAATTAATGTTAGTTAATGCAATAACTATTAAATATAAAATAACATGAATTTTATAATTTCTTAGTATTTGAGCTGTGTGAATTGTGATATGAAGTCAGAATTATTAAATATAAAGTCAGAATTCATAGAATGTCAGAATTGTGTGATTAAAGTCAGAATTGAGAGATATAAAGTCAGAATTGAGAGATATAAAGTCAGAATTGTGAGATATAAAGTCAGAATTGACAGATATAAAGTCAGAATTGTGTGATATAAAGTCAGACTTGAGAGATATAAAGTCAGAATTGAGAGATATAAAGTCAGAATTGAGAGATATAAAGTCAGAATTGACAGATATAAAGTCAGAATTGAGAGATATAAAGTCAGAATTGTGAGATATAAAGTCAGAATTGTGAGTTGAGAGATATGAAGTCAGAATTGTGAGTTGAGAGATATGAAGTCAGAATTGAGAGATATAAAGTCAGAATTGTGAGATATAAAGTCAGAATTGAGAGATATAAAGTCAGAATTGACAGATATAAAGTCAGAATTGTGAGATATAAAGTCAGAATTGTGAGATATAAAGTCAGAATTGAGAGATATAAAGTCAGAATTGACAGATATAAAGTCAGAATTGTGAGATATAAAGTCAGAATTGTGAGTTGAGAGATATGAAGTCAGAATTGACAGATATAAAGTCAGAATTGTGAGATATAAAGTCAGAATTGTGAGATATAAAGTCAGAATTGAGAGATATAAAGTCAGAATTGTGAGTTGAGAGATATGAAGTCAGAATTGTGAGTTGAGAGATATGAAGTCAGAATTGTGAGTTGAGAGATATGAAGTCAGAATTGAGAGATATAAAGTCAGAATTGTGAGATATAAAGTCAGAATTGTGAGTTGAGAGATATGAAGTCAGAATTGAGAGATATAAAGTCAGAATTGTGAGATATAAAGTCAGAATTGAGAGATATAAAGTCAGAATTGACAGATATAAAGTCAGAATTGTGAGATATAAAGTCAGAATTGACAGATATAAAGTCAGAATTGTGAGTTGAGAGATATGAAGTCAGAATTGACAGATATAAAGTCAGAATTGTGAGATATAAAGTCAGAATTGTGAGATATAAAGTCAGAATTGACAGATATAAAGTCAGAATTGACAGATATAAAGTCAGAATTGTGAGTTGAGAGATATGAAGTCAGAATTGTGAGTTGAGAGATATGAAGTCAGAATTGTGAGATATAAAGTCAGAATTGAGAGATATAAAGTCAGAATTGAGAGATATAAAGTCAGAATTCATAGAAAGTCAGAATTGTGTGATATAAAGTCAGAATTGAGAGATATAAAGTCAGAATTGAGAGATATAAAGTCAGAATTCATAGAAAGTCAGAATTGTGTGATATAAAGTCAGAATTGACAGATATAAAGTCAGAATTGAGAGATATAAAGTCAGAATTCATAGAAAGTCAGAATTGTGTGATATAAAGTCAGAATTGAGAGATATAAAGTCAGAATTGAGAGATATAAAGTCAGAATTGAGAGATATAAAGTCAGAATTGACAGATATAAAGTCAGAATTGACAGATATAAAGTCAGAATTGTGTGATATAAAGTCAGAATTGTGTGATATAAAGTCAGACTTGAGAGATATAAAGTCAGAATTGAGAGATATAAAGTCAGAATTGAGAGATATAAAGTCAGAATTGAGAGATATAAAGTCAGAATTGACAGATATAAAGTCAGAATTGAGAGATATAAAGTCAGAATTGTGAGATATAAAGTCAGAATTGAGAGATATAAAGTCAGAATTGTGAGATATAAAGTCCGAATTGAGAGATATAAAGTCAGAATTGAGAGATATAAAGTCAGAATTGTGAGATATAAAGTCAGAATTGAGAGATATAAAGTCAGAATTGACAGATATAAAGTCAGAATTGTGAGTTGAGAGATATGAAGTCAGAATTGTGAGTTGAGAGATATGAAGTCAGAATTGTGAGTTGAGAGATATGAAGTCAGATTTGAGAGATATAAAGTCAGAATTGTGAGATATAAAGTCAGAATTGAGAGATATAAAGTCAGAATTGAGAGATATAAAGTCAGAATTGAGAGATTTAAAGTCAGAATTCATAGAAAGTCAGAATTGTGTGATATAAAGTCAGAATTGAGAGATATAAAGTCATAATTGAGAGATATAAAGTCAGAATTGTGAGATATAAAGTCAGAATTGACAGATATAAAGTCAGAATTGTAAGATATAAAGTCAGAATTGAGAGATATAAAGTCAGAATTGTGAGATATAAAGTCAGAATTGTGAGTTATAAAGTCAGAATTGTGAGATATAAAGTCAGAATTGTGTGATATAAAGTCAGAATTGTGTGATATAAAGTCAGAATTGAGAGATATAAAGTCATAATTGAGAGATATAAAGTCAGAATTGTGAGATATAAAGTCAGAATTGACAGATATAAAGTCAGAATTGTAAGATATAAAGTCAGAATTGAGAGATATAAAGTCAGAATTGTGAGATATAAAGTCAGAATTGAGAGATATAAAGTCAGAATTGTGAGATATAAAGTCAGAATTGTGAGATATAAAGTCAGAATTGAGAGATATAAAGTCAGAATTGTGAGATATAAAGTCAGAATTGAGAGATATAAAGTCAGAATTGTGAGATATAAAGTCAGAATTGAGAGATATAAAGTCAGAATTGAGAGATATAAAGTCAGAATTGTGAGATATAAAGTCAGAATTGAGAGATATAAAGTCAGAATTGTGAGATATAAAGTCAGAATTGTGAGATATAAAGTCAGAATTGTGAGATATAAAGTCAGAATTGAGAGATTTAAAGTCAGAATTGACAGATATAAAGTCAGAATTGTGAGATTTAAAGTCAGAATTGAGAGATATAAAGTCAGAATTGAGAGATATAAAGTCAGAATTGACAGATATAAAGTCAGAATTGTGATATAAAGTCAGAATTGAGAGATATAAAGTCAGAATTGAGAGATATAAAGTCAGAATTGTGAGATATAAAGTCAGAATTGTGAGATATAAAGTCAGAATTGACAGATATAAAGTCAGAATTGACAGATATAAAGTCAGAATTGAGAGATATAAAGTCAGAATTGTGAGATATAAAGTCAGAATTGACAGATATAAAGTCAGAATTACCTTTTTTATATATTTTTTTTATATAATCTCGCAATTTAGACTTTTTTTTTCTAGTAATTGTGAGTTTATATCACGTAATTCTAAGAATAAAGTCAGAATTGTGAGATATAAAGTCGCAATTACCTTTTATTTTATTTTTTATTTTTTATTCTGTGGTGGAAACAAGCTTCCTTAATTGTATGCATGCAATGCATTGACCAAGCATTTGTATGTGTGTTTGTCTACTTACGGCCAGGTATGTTTGAGTACAAGGAGTTTTTTGTTTTATTGGTTTTCAATTTGTTTTATTGTTACTAAGAAATTCACACAGTGTCTAGAATGAACATTTTATAATAACCACAGCTATATCGATTGTGTTATCTATCCATGTTTTTTTTCTTATTATTCTTCTTTTTTGTTGCTTGAGGGAATGATCTATAAATCAGACAATTATGCAACATGTTCTCTTTGAGCAGGGCCAGATGGGCGGCACTTTCCCTCTTTTCCCTTCATTCAGGTATCCGGACAGACAGCACAATGGGACACCAACCAAGACATCTCTTATGAACAAAGAGTTTATAGTTTGAAAGATGTTATTTAATATAATATGTAAAATGTCTTTTCAAAATGCCAAATAAATTGTTTTGTCATGCTTTGCATGACTGTGTGAATGTTTTGTGTGTCCTACGCGTCGATCTGCATCCTTTACCACAAATCACAATCCATTTTTATCTTTGCGACTGCTTAATACTATTTATTATTATTCTTATTATTCATTTTATTATTCATTTTATAATAATGAACTGACTGACTGAATTGTTCTCTGGTCATACAGATGTAATGTGCAAAACCACAGCCCAGGCCGATATCGTCCTGCTTGTGGATGGATCTTGGAGCATTGGTCGTCTAAACTTCAAGACCATAAGGTCTTTCATTGGTCGCATGGTGGGTGTCTTTGACATCGGGCCGGATCGTGTCCAGATTGGTAAGAGAAATTTATCCTGAATCCTATATTAGCAAGAAAGTCCACAGCTAAGCGACACTCGTAGGAAGGAAAAATCTTTACTCTAGCAGGGACATTCAATGGGGATCAAATGGAGATTCCTTGAATGTTTCCTCTAAAAATGTCACTTGTAATCTCACATGTGTGCTTTAGAGAGTTCTCAACATTGTCTGATACCAAATTTTGCAATCAAAAGTCAAATGTCAGTATTACCTCAAACATTTCTCATAACATATTTCCAAGATTAAAAGACCTAAGCTGCTATGCACATGTGTTTTATAGCCTCTTACTGTGTCTTCAAACATTTTGTCAGAAACATCTGAGACAAAATCTGTACTATAAAAGAGAACTTTCAAAAATTGTCCCATCATATGTGTACAAATATGAGCACTATTGTCCGTTTATAGGTCTGGCACAGTACAGTGGAGACCCAAAGACAGAATGGCACCTAAATTCTCACAGAACCAGAGACGAGCTGCTGGAGGCCGTGGCCAATCTACCCTACAAAGGAGGAAACACTCTGACTGGTAAATCATATTGTGTTCTCATCTATACGTCATACGTGTGTGTTGCCTTCTACTGTTCATGTTGTCATCATCAGTTCTCTAGATTGTCTTTGTATGGTGTAGCATAAACACAGTAAAGCCTGACTTGAAACAATAGTCCATTTTTTTTAAATGGAAAAGTTGATTGAACTTTTAGATAAATGTATTTTTTGTTGAGAGATCATATTTGACAAATCAGACTTTTATGGCTCATTTATGATTGATATAGTGAGAATGTGGAGCTCAAACTCATCTGGAAAAACATCTACATTTTATTAAGAGATCCAAACTGAGCAAAAATATGCAATTTGGTGCAGATGCTGATATTTATATGGCCAAAAAGTAAGATGAATTTCTGGGGCATGTAATGTAAATCAACAAGATCTCTATAACTGTATAACAGAACCTTACATAAAATGCATATATATATATATATATATATATATATATATATATATATATATATATATATATATATATATATATATATATATATAGTTTATGATCAAAGCTTTATAGTTTTTATTACAATGCAATGCAATGATGATTAAGAAATGAACAAATAAACCTTCCTCAAAAGCCTGATTATCATGATACTTTCAACAACAACAACAAAAATGTATGGATAATCAAGTAAACTTGCTTCAGTTCAGTAAGTGTTTATCTTAAAATATTATAAAAAATGTAGTAATACTTTATAAAAATCAGTAAAGATTTTACATCAAACACACACACACAAACCATGAGATGGATGTTTGTACAATTATACAAAAATTTGGCATTTGACTTGCTAAAAAAGTAGAAACTATCAATCAGATGACAGAAGCCATGTAGTAGATTGTATGCAACAGGTTTTTCAGCAAAGTTTTTATCTTTTAGAGACCTTCAAAATGTGAGTATCAAATATGAAACGGTATGTTTCAAGGGCTAAGGTCTTCACTAGATGCTGTGTCCATGTACCTTTGTCCAGTTTGTGTATTTATACTAATATTACCAATATTGCCTTATTCCACAGGCCTTGCTTTAAACTACATCCTTCAGAACAATTTCAGACCTAACGTTGGTATGCGTCCAAACTCCCGGAAGATCGGTGTCCTGGTTACTGATGGCAAGTCCCAGGACGACATCATGGTCAACTCTCAGAACCTCCGGGACCAGGGGATTGAACTATATGCCATTGGTAAGAACATGTTTCCCCTTATGGTCAGAAAGACTTTGCGGTCTGATGTGAAAGATAATGAATCACTCTGCAGACTGCAGCCATATTTGCAAAGCCTCGGGGCAGCTACACTATATTGCCACAAGTTTTGGGATGCCTGCCTTTACATGCACATGAACTTTTATGACATCCCATTCTTAATCTGTAGGGTTTAATATGGAGTTGGCCCAGCCTTTGTAGCTATAACAGCTTCAACTTTTTTAGGAAGGCTTTCCACAAGGTTTAGGAGTGTGTTTATGGGAATTTTCGACCATTCTTCTAGAAGCACATTTGTGAGGTCCAGCACTGATGTTGGATAAGAAGGCCTGGCTCGCAGCCTCCGCTCTAATTCATCCCAAAGGTAATCTATCAGGTTGAGGTCAGGACTCTGTGCAGGCCAGTCAAGTTCCTCCACACCAAACTCGCTCTTCCATGTCTTTATGGCCCTTGCTTTGTGCACTGGTGCATAGTCATGTTGGAACAGGGAGCCAAACTGTTCCCACAAAGTTGCGAGCATGAAATTGTCCAAAATGTCTTGGTGTGCTGAAGCATTAAGAGTTCATTTCACTGGAACTAAGGGGCCAAGCCCAATCCTTGAAAAACAATCCCACACCACAATCCCCCCTCCACCAAACTTTACACTGGGCACATTGCAGTCAGGCTAGTACCGTTCTCCTGGCAACCACCAAACCCAGACTTCTCCATCAGATTGCCAGACAGAGAAGCGTGATTGGTCACTCCAGAGAACACGTCTCCATTGCTCTAGAGTCCAGTGGCGCCGTGCTTTACTCCACTGCATCCAACGCTTTGCATTGCACTTGGTGATGTAAGTCTTGGATGAGCTGCTCGGCCATGGAAACCCATTCATGAAGCTCTCTACACACTGCTCTTGAGCTAATCTGAAGGCCACATGAAGTCTAGAGGTCTGTAGCTGTTGACTCTGTAGAAAGTTGACGACTTCTACGCACTGTACGCCTCAGCATGTGCTGACCCCATGCTGTGATTTTACATGGATTTTAATAGTTGTTGTTGTTCCCAATTGCTTCCACTTTGTTATAATACCACTAACAGTTGACCATGGAATATTTAGTAATAAGAGCATTTCACAAATGGACTTATTGCACAGGTGCCAACCTATCACAGTACCACGCTTGAGTTCACTGAGCTCCTGAGAGCGACCCATTCTTCCACAAATGTTTATAGAAGCATTTGCATGCATAGTGCTTGATTTTATACACCTGTGGCCATGGAAGGGATTGGAACACCTGAATTCAATGATTCATGTTTTAATGATTGGAGTCTCAATACAATCTGATATTAGCTGTCCAATAATGTTTCTCATGCTCAAATAGCGTTTAAAAACAAAAGGTTATATTTCAAGCGTGATCAACACATGCACACGTGCAATCCTAAGCAAGTTTAATATATGTAAAGTATTGGGTTTCATGTTGAATGGACTTTAACATGTTCTGGGACCTCTAGGTGTAAAGAACGCAGATGAGAATGAGCTGAGAACCATCGCTTCTGATCCAGATGACATCCACATGTACAACGTGGCTGACTTCTCCTTCCTGCTGGACATCGTGGATGACCTGACAAACAACCTGTGTAACAGTGTCAAGGGTCCAGGTATGACAGAGGTCAAACAATAAGCCTGAGAGACTGTGTGTTGCACTATTACAGTGCTGTGATACATTATTTCTCATAAAGGGAGAGTAGGAATTGACTGGATACGGCAAAGTTGGTGTTACATATGAGAATGTGTACAGTGGTAAAGTGACATCAGTGGAACAGCAAAGTTGTTTCGTAGGAATGGCTTATTATTTTTTGATTAACCCTGAAATGCATGAACGTTTTGCCAATAATTATTACATATTTGGCTCTTTAGCGATCTATATCTAACACATATGGATCTCCACCTGTCATGATAATATAAAACTCTTCTGATATTAGAGTAACAATTACAGAAGAACAAAATAAAGCATATTTTGTTACCTTTTTGAGCTTGGCGTTTTATGCCATCATCACTGTCCTTGAAAAATTAATGTTTTGATCGCTGACAGCTTCTTCACCAGATCCACCATAACGTGACAGTGACACTAATATTTGATTACGTTCAGTACTTGCTCTGCAGTAAATTTCTAAGACATTTCATGTTTTGCTGATGATACTTCCTATTCTTTTGTTTTCTGTCTGCAGTAACTGTGAGTGTTGTGAAGTATATAGTGAATTGATTGGGGAATACTAAGAAGGTTAATGTCTAACTTAAAAAAATGAATGAGGAGGAGGGTAGTGAATGACGTCCCAGGTCACTACATGTATGCGTTTAAGGTTAAAGATTAAGAACATAAGGGCTACAATGGGATTTTAAGGGGTATTTTACTCATGATGCAAAGTAGAGTACTTAAAACTGCCTTAACTGTCAAAAGATCACTGTAACACACAGTCTTATGTGACTTGTTGACTTTTGTGTTTGTTTATTTTAATAATGGCAAGATTTAAATTTTTATAATCATCATAATCAGTTTATTGATGGGTGATATTATTCATTAGGCTATTTTATTGAATAGAGCTAAACAGCTAAGTTAAAATTGTCATACATCAATTTTTATGATCCTTTCCAAACAGACCTGCCATGAGTTCTGACATTATCATAAATTGCTGCAAAAAAACATATATTTACAATGCTTCATGGAACTGTAGTTCTATCTCTTTCAAGTGATGTTGCACAGTCAGCTTTGCCCTTTTTTACTCATTTTCAAATATTTAACTTTTAGCTTTAAAGAAAATTTTACATTTTGTAATATTATGATTTCTCTGAGCTAAATGTTTTGGTTCATAGCAAAACCATGTTTAATTTTTTCCCTTTGCTTCACTGGAAGAAGCAAAACATTTCTAGCCTGTGTGTGTGTGTGTGTGTGTGTGTGTGTGTGTGTGTGTGTGTGTGTGTGTGTGTGTGTGTGTGTGTGTGTGTGTGTGTGTGTGTGTGTGTGTGTGTTTGTGTGTCTGTGTGTGTGTGTGCGTTTATGTGTGTGTGTGTGTGGTTTTTTGTTTTTGTTTTGGAGCCTGGGACGTCTGTCTGTGCCTGGATCAAGTATCAAGAGTGTCAAAGTTTCATCACAAAGAGGTCAAAGCCTTCAGGGGCTCAGTTTTGTAAAAATAGGAAGAGAAAAGGAAAGGCGTTTTTTTAGACCTAGTTAGTGATAGCACTCCATTGACACGTCAACTGCACTGCATTTTAGCCACAATACACATAAGCAGTATTTGCATAATATATATTTTTTAATTTTTAATGTTATGAGAAAAATTGTGATCAGAAATAAAATAAATAAATATTTAGTCTATATAAATATATATATATATATATATATATATATATACAGTCCCTGACAAAAGTCTTGTCGCTTGTGTACAAATTGACCTAAAGTGCCGCTGAAATATATTTCTAATCAAGATTTTTTTACAAGAAATGGCTCATTTTAACCCCACCAGCTTTTGTGATAATGTTTCAGTGAAAAACTAAACTTTCAAAAAGTATTCTAATATTCACAGCTTGGTAAAGCCCATTGAGTCAATTTTTGCAAAGACATAAGTGTTGTCACCTTGTCATATGAGCTTCAGCTGTGACTAATAATGGATCAATTAGGTCTCAAGTGTGTATAAAAAGAACCCCAGTACGCTAGACCTTCACATCAACTGCAACTAGACCTCTGCAAACATGCCTAAGATTCACCCAGAGACTAAAGTTTTGATTATCAAGAGGCTGAAGACCAGATCCACTGCTGATGTGGCAGACACCTTCAATGTGTCTCAGCGTCAAGTACAGAGGATAAAAAAAAGATTTGAAGAGACTGGAGACGTTTTTGACAAGCCCAGGTCAGGCAGACCCCACAAGACAACTGCTCGAGAGGACCGTTTGTTGGCTCGAAAATCCAAGGCCAGCCCATTTTCCACTGCAGCAGAGCTCCACGAGACCTGGTCACCTGAAGTCCCTGTGTCAACCAGAACAGTTTGTCGGATTTTGTCTCGAAATGGCCTCCATGGTCGAATCAGTGCCCAGAAGCCAGCACTAAACAAAAGACAATTGAAAAACCGTGTGGCATTTGCCAAGGCCCACAGCCTGCTAAAAGGATGGACGCTGGAAAAGTGGCAGAAGGTGGATTTTTCAGATGAATCTTCTGTTGAATTACACCACAGTCAGCGCAAATATTGCAGGAGACCTACTGGTGCCCGAATGGATCCGAGATTCACCCAGAAAACAGTGAAGTTTGGTGGCGGAAAAATCATGGTCTGGGGTTACGTGTGCGAGAGATCTGCAGGGTGGAAGGCAACATCAATAGTCTAAAATACCAAGAAATCTTAGCTACCTCTTATATTCCCAACCATAAAAGAGGCCAAATTCTGCAGCAGGACGGTGCTCCATCGCATACTTCCATCTCCACATCAAAGTTCCTCAAGGCGAAGAAGATCAAGATGCTCCAGGATTGGCCAGCCCAGTCACCAGACATGAACATCATTGAGCATATGTGGGGTAGGATGAAAGAGGACGCATGGAAGACGAAACCAAAGAATATTGATGAACTCTGGGAGGCATGCAAGACTGCTTTCTTAGCTATTCCTGATGACTTCATCAATAAATTGTATGAATCCTTGCCAAACCGCATGGATGCAGTCCTTCAAGCTCATGGAAGTCACACAAGATATTAAATTTGGATTTCACAGCACCACAACTTAATTTGCTGACATATTTTTGTATTTGCAGTAAATTTGTTCCATTTCTGTATAGGCGACAAAACTTTTGTCTTGCCAAAATTTGACCTTTCTGTCTTGATTAAATGATAAATATTTTTTCTGTGAAAATTATTTATTTCAGTGCATTAAACATCATTTGGGAGGGTTTTAGCTTTTCATATGAGCTATTTCTAACACCAATTGATTAATTAAAGGTCAGGTTAATATCAGGTATTTCTAGAAAATAGATAAGCGACAAGACTTTTGTCAGGGACTGTATATATATATATATATAATAAGAATGGTGGTGTAATAATGATTGCTAGAAAAAACAGAAAACATGATACAGTGTCCAATCATATGTGAAAATAGATAGAATACAATAGAATAAAAACAGTAAATAATTTATATCTCATAAAATATTTGAATATGCATATCATTATTCTAATGCATAAAAGTATGAAATTGAACTCTATAATAACTCTACACTTCTTAATGCGCTTAAAACATATCAGGAACATCATGACCGACCTTTCTTTTGTTATTATGGGTCAGTTTAGCAGAAACAACCCTGATGACAGTAAACATGTAACAGTGCAATTATGGTGTCAAAGGCTAAACCCTAATTACCATCATTACCCCTCACAGGAGGAGGAGGCCCGGAGCCACCCACCGATCTGACAACCTCAGAAGTGACCCATTACTCCTTCCGGGCCACCTGGGTCGCCCCTGATGGACCTGTAGAGAAGTTCAGAATAGAGTATGTGAGCACAACTGGAGGAGAACTGCAGCAGGTATGAGCACTTCATATCTATGCCAAGATGACTATTTGCTCATGCTTAGGGTCAGGGATTTGAGCTGAAGTAACAAAATCAGTGTGCAACATCATTTAGTCTATGCACATAAAGAGTGTTGGAGAAAGTACATTTTAAAGGTAATTATACAATATTATGTATATAGTTACAATATTCATTACTCCCTAAAAAGTAACTAAGTAATAGTTACTTTTTACTCTAAAGTAATGTGTTACGTTACTGGAGCGTTACTTTTTCTTACCTGGCTGAGGCTCGCTCTCTTCCAGGCCTTGTGTTTTTGTTTTTGTTTTTTTTTAACAGAGAAGTTATTTTTTGTTATGCATTCAACAAAACAGCAGTCATAACATACACCTTCATGTTCTTTTAAAACACATTTAAAATATTCATATATTCTGGGAACTTTCCTGACCTCTAGAGAGCTAGAGGGTTATATTCCTTGCTGAACAAATCTTTTTATTAAAAAAAATGTTAAATGTAATGTGTGTTGTTCATTTTGTACTTTTTTTCTGTTCCCACATCACACCTCTATGGAAGCTTGTTTCTGCCACTGAATAAAAAATAAAAAAGCTAATTGCGACTTTTCATCTTGCAATACTTTTTTTCTTAGAATTGCATGATATAAACTCGCAATTGAAAAGTAACACCACTCATTACTTACAAAAAAAAACCTCGCAAAAATATTAACTCTTTCCCCACCAACATTAAAAAAAATTATCTTGCGCCAACATTTTTTTATAATTTTCTCAAAACTTACATGACCCCCCAGAATATTTTGCTGTATGAATATCTGAACATACAGTATTTCAAAAGAAGGCACAGAGCATCTGCTTATATACATTTTATTCTAGCATCATGCATTTTTTTACTAACAGTCTCATAAAGCTAAAAGTATACTTATTTTTTTACGCGTATTCGAGCGCCACGCTGTACGCTGACCCTGATTATAAAAAATGTACTTGAAGTATGCTATAAATATATTTTGGCCTTTAGCTTACATCTGTGTACGCAATCTTCTATCGCTTGATTCAGCTTCTTCTTGGCTTGTTATTGGATCCAGAGATTCTCTTTCAGAAGATGTGTAATAGCGCCCCCTATCAAATAACATTATCATATTAGTGTTAATGCATTACTTTACTCGTTACATGAAAAAAAAATCTGATGTTCTATATGAGCATGTTACTTGTAATGCATTACCACCAGCAATGCACATAAATGATTCAGAATGAACAAGCAAAGAAGGACAAAGTGAGCCAAAAAACAATTTGGAAAGCCTAACTTGTATTTGAATCACAAATGAATCATGTCGTGTCCTATTTGTGTGTGTTCTCACCTTTATTGTGTTCCTCTCTTGCAGTTGTTTGTTGACGGGACGGTGACGACTGTGGTCTTAGAGAGTCTTACTCCACTGACGCAGTACATAGTGAAGGTTCACTCAGTGGTGGGAGAGGAAAGCAGTGACCCCCTTAAAGGCATAGAGACCACATGTAAGTGTGCACGTACCCATAATTCACTCTTCACCAGAACTGCCAGAACCATTTCCTCAACAATATTACCCCTTTTCCACCAGCATGAACCGGGTGCTAGTTCAGAGCCAGTGCTAGTGCCAGTTCGTAGTTGGTTCGACTGCAGAGCCTTCTAAGAACCATTGCTTTTCCACATGCTGAGAACCACAACAGAGCCAGGTCTTACGTCACTGTATACGTCTCACCTTTCTCAGCAACGCTAGCGAGGCAACGGGAAACACACACACAAACACACACAGCAGGCATGTTCTATCTAATGCATCAACGCTGCGCAGACCGACCCGCGTATGATATAAAAAAACGCATGAGTGAATCAAAAGCATAAGGAGTCATATGCTCTCGCTGGACTCATTGTCA
This sequence comes from Pseudorasbora parva, assembly GCF_024679245.1. Lineage (NCBI taxonomy): Eukaryota > Metazoa > Chordata > Actinopteri > Cypriniformes > Gobionidae > Pseudorasbora > Pseudorasbora parva. Next base: position 42,208,438 of record NC_090181.1, on the reverse strand, counting down.
TTCGCCAATTGGTCTGCACAGCGCTGATGCATCTCAAACAAGCCTTCCACCAACAATGGTGAACGTTGCGCGTTGCGTTACTAATGATTCACATGGCTTTACGACATCGTAAATCATCTGCATCAAAACACAGCGAATCTAACGCATTTATGCAGTTAGCTGTGATTTGTATAGACGGTTATTACAAACGAGCAGCATCTTTTTGCTCCATTAGCTGCTATTTAAAAAATGTCCGATCTCAAGTTTGTGTTCATCTTGTTGACCCCGCCCCCAACACCTGACGTAATCAATTCTTACTTCTAGCCCAGCAATGTTTTGGTGCTATTTAAGAACCACTTTTCCTGGCTTGGAGCTGGTGCTTTGGCTGTGGAAACACAAAGAACCGATTTGAAACTTGGCTCTGGCTCGGAGCTAGCTCCAACACTGCCTTGGTGGAAAAGAGGTAATATATGTCAGCACACCAAATCTGAAACTGAAGAAATACAACAATGGACAAATGTGTTCACTGTTTTGGAAGCACATATTAATGAGGTTATGGTTCTGCACCATTTTAGGTTGTAACATATTGTTTGCTTTGGACATTTTATATGGTAAAATTACCTTGGAGTACCATGGTATTTATATACAGTAATCTTTACATTGTGTCACACAATATGTGGGTGATTCACACAAAAACATGTCTAACTTTTTTTTTTTGTATTGTAAAGAAATTAATATTTGCATTCAGCGAGTATGCATTACATTGATCAACAATGACAGTAAAAAATTTACAATGTTACAAAAATCTATTTAAAAAATCTGCTTTTTATACTTTCTATTTATCAAAATATCCTGATCAGAAATGTTTTTTGAGCAAGGATCATGTGACACTGAAGACTGATCAAATTTGGCTTTGGTCACAGGAATAAATTATATTTTACAATATATTCACATAGAAAACAGTTGTGTTAATATTTTACAATATACATGTTTTACTGTGTTTTTAGTGTGTGATCAAATAAATGCATCGTTGCTGAACATGAGACTTACTGTAACTGTAAAGCTAAATATTGATATTTAAGTATCATCTTTACTGTTTAAAAATGACCAGGATTTGCTGATGTTTAGCCAGTCACTAAGAAGGTGCAATTAAAATGCTGCGCAATGTACATTGCTAATACATGTGCTAATATCGCTGTGCTCTTTTTGCCACATTTAACCCTAACGCCATCATTCCTTTCACAGTGCTCTAAATGTAACCGTGTTTCATACGGCATGATGCTGCTTTGCACCGCAAAGTGTCACTGTATCATTTCATGTACACCCATGTTGTCTTTACACTGAAGAAAGGATTTTCTTACTCAGTATTTTGACTTGTTTTCCAGTACCAATATCTACATTATTTTTGTAAAAAAAAAAATGACACAAGACTTGTTTTCTAAAAAATAAATCCAAGTTAACCAAGCTCATGCTTAAAACAAGAGACAATAGCTGTCAATTGGGTAAGAAAAATAGGTAACACTTTAGAATAATGGTCTGTTATTAATAGATAACTATGCAGGAAGTAATGCAGGACTAATAAGTAGCACTACATTAACACTTCAGCTATTAACTAAAATAGAAACAAGCTGAACTAATCAGTAAGTAACATCGAATTTAGGAGATAGTTCCTTATTAAGTAATCAATAATTACTGACTGAGATTAGCCTCATTAATAACTATTAACTAACTGACCAATTATCACATTATTGTGTGTCTGAGATGTAATTAATCATATTCTTTACTCCAAATAAAGTCATAAAATCACTTACTTAAGTGTTATCGAGTCATTATGCAGGAGCTACTAGTGATCTGGACCATTATTTTAAAGTGGAAAATATGGGTTTTCACTTTAAAATAATGGTCCAAAACACTAGAAGTTCCTGTATAATGACTAGGTAACACTTAAAGGACAACTCCAGGGAGAAATTAACCTAGGTGTAATTAACAGATGGTTACAGACTAGATCGTTCTCTGTGATGTGTTTTCATGAAAATCGAAAGTAAAGAGTTTTATCTCTAAAAACAGATTAGCTTATAACACTAGTCTATGGGGCACAGAGTAGTGAAATTAAATCGCTAGTTAATACCACTAACAAGGCTCAAAATAGCCTCACACTAACACAGTAGCATAATGAGGGTCCCTACATGCAAACCGAAGCATTGAGAACTTTGTAAGAGTACAAACAGTTTAATAAGAAGATACTTTATAAACAGTGCATTACGCGTTTACAGACAGGCGCCATCTTGGAAAACAGTCTCGACTCGTTGAGCCATGAGCGCTGTTCTAAGTAATGAACTGTGACTTTGAATCTCATATGGTCCGTTGTTTCTGGAAGAAAAAACTGAACGCAACAGAGAAAATAAATAAATAAAAATAAAAATGTCCATGTTATTACATTTCACAAACTTAATTCCTATCGACCAGCTCACTTAGAACAGCGCTCGTGGATCGACTCGTCGAGACTGTTTTCCAAGATGGAGCCTGTCCGTGAACGCGTAATGCACTGTGTTTATAAATTATCTTCTTATTCTTACAACGTTCTCAATGCTTCGGTTTGCATGTAGGGACCCTCATCATGCTACCATGTTAGTGTGAGGCTATTTTGAGCCTTGTTAGTGGTGTTAACTAGCGATTTACTTTTTACTACCCTGTGTCTACCCTGTGCCCCATAGACAAACGCTATAAGCTAATCTGTTTTAAGAGATAAAACTCTTTACATTGGATTTTCATGAAAACGCATCCCAGAGAACGATCTACTTGGTAACCATCTGTTGATCATTCCTAGGTTCATTTCTCACCGGAGTTGTCCTTTAAGTTATTAGTAATGCATTTTATGACCACATTAAGAGTAAAAAAAACAAACAATTTCTCACATCCTAGACATGTTAATGTTGGGATTAGTAATTCATTAGTAATTCTTTATACATTTTCCATTGTGACCTATTAGTTATTATTGACGCCAGTCCCATTCAGTAACTATTAATTACCTTATAAGGAACTATCTTAGTCCTGAATTCAATATTACTTACTGATTAGTTAAGCTTGTTTCTATATTAGTTTATAGTAGTAGCTGAAGTGTTAATGTTGTGCTACTTATTAGTCCTGCATTACTTCCTGCATAGTTATCTGTTAATAGCAGACCAGTGTTACCGACCCCATTTGGCAGATATTTGTTCTTGTTTTAAGCATAAATTAACTTCATTTCGATTCTCAAGTAAATGCATCTTGATTTACGAATGATATGCTATATATTAGATATTATAATACCATCGTAAGAAAATCCTTTTTGTTTGCAGTGTATGCGTCGACATTTGCATTGTCTGTTTGTCTGTCAGTCATTTCCATCATCACGTGAGTACCCCATGATCATTCTCATCCAACCATCGTCTATCATGGCATCCATTCCACCTGGTCACACGCATCCATCATTCCATCCGGAATGCTTCCATGTTCCCATTCAGGCTTCAGTCCACTTAGAAGGATAGTCAGGGCTCGAAATTAAAAAAAGAAAGAGAGAAAAGTCATGTTCCCCTCTGTAGTGCCTCTCAGTGCTGTGAGGAACATGAACATCCACAAAGTGCGCTCCACCACCATGAATGTGAGATGGGATGCGGTCGAAGGGGCCACAGGTTACATGCTTCTCTACAACGCCCTTAACGCCACCGAACCCTCTGTGGAGCAGGAGGTATGGCGACGCCACACATTTAAACCACTGCCCAGCCTGCTGGCCCAATCTCACTATATCCACAGCACACTGCAAGACATTTTTTAAAATTCTTACTTGTATGATTTAAAATCACTTAAAGGGATGCTTTCAATAAAACTTGGCATTTTTTGCCTAATACTGTTAGGTAGGAAAACTTCAACCCCCATAATGCACTGGGCATGTTGCCACCCCGACTAGTGCTATGGATATGCTTATAAGAGTCAAGTATGGTGCATTTGACACCACACATTTTAACCACTGCCTAGCCTGCTGGCCCAATCTCACTGTATCCACAGCACACTGCAACAAAATAAAATAAAAATAATATTTTTTAAAATATTTGGTAACACTTTAGTATGGGAAACACATATTCACTATTAACTATGACTTTTGCCTTAATAAACTCCTAATTTACTGCTTATTAATAGTTAGAAAGGTAGTTTTTGTAGTATTTAAGTTTAGGTATTGGGTAGGATTAAGGGATGTAGAATAAGGTCATGCTGAATAAGGCATTAATATGTGCTTTATAAGTTCAAATAAACAGTCAATATCCTAGTAATATGCATGCAAGCTTAGTTAATAACTGAACCTTAAAATAAAGTGTTACCAAATTCATACAATTCAATTATTTGTATGATTTAAAATCACTTAAAGGGATACTTTCAATAAAACTTGGCGTTTTTTTAAAAATCGGTGCCACCTGACTAGAGGAATCAAGGCTGTTCCCTTTTGCCTAATACTGTTAGCTAGGAAAACCTCAACACCCATAATGCACTGGGCATGTTGCCACCCCGCGACTAGTACTCAACTATGGATCCGCTTACCAGAGTCAAGTATGGTGCATTCAAGTCATGTCGAAAAGATCGTATTTAGAAGTTAAATGCACATCAATGTCACCTCAGGGTTGTAAATATGAGTGGGAAGCTCTGGATTTTCTTTAGGCCCCGATCTTTATGAGTTGTCAGTGAAAAATGTGGCGTGTATACTTATAGGTTTTTTTTTCCGCAGTGACATTGTCAAGCTTTTTTCTGCACAAAATATAATAGCATTGTAATATAAAAATATAATATGTAACAAAGCTAACAGTGGCTTCATAAATGACTTAAAAACATTAAAAAGCAAAGCAATCTGATGCACATTCTTTGTTCTTCTTTTTCTAGAAATAGATAAACCCTGCTGTATTTTTGTGTAGTTATTAAAAGGTGCTGTATGTAATTTTCTTTTACTTTACTAAAGCATAAAAATAGCACAATATGTTTGCAGATATTTAGGAAACATGCTAAATTCACTTATACTTGTTTCTCGGGAAAACAAAGTTACAGCCAGTTATTCTGCTTTGAAATGTGCTATCCGTATCTTAATGTCTGTTTTTGTTTTGGTCTGTGGGATGCCGCATGCCGCCAGTTTACCCAATAGTGTTTCGACACCACGGGTTGCCAGTTGGCAGAAAACGCAGTGTATTGCAGACATGGAAGCCAGTAAACAAACTGGGTCAGAGATCATAGATTCTACCCGTCCTAAAAAGCCTCAGCATCCATCTAAAATCCGAGAAAACGCAAATAAATCAACTCATTAACTTACAGGGTGGCTTTCATTGTCAATTGCGCTCTCTCTAGTTGCATGTCCTTAAGCTGGCAACCCGCGTGAGCATCAAGTCTTAAGAAGAAGGGTTTGGGACAACCAAAACGCTCTCCAATATTTTGAATTTGGACTGCAGTGCTCGTCAACCCTCTATACGGCACCTTTAACAGAAGGTACAGCGCCATCTTGCTCCGACAAAATAGTCTTGAACGCATCTGACATAGTAAACATGACTTGAATGCACCAATAGAGTGGCTCAGACATGATGTTAGAAGCTGGAAGTCTAATTCGCCACAGGTTCCTTCAATATATTCCTATTGGATTTTTAAATGTTTTCAATTTATGTATAAAATAAAGCCTGTGGTAAACATACCTTGACTATACTTGCATGTGGTGGCAGCTGAAGGCTGCAAAGAATCGGAAAAATATGGAGAGAACACAGAGACGGAAAATCTGAAAAACCTTTGTGTTTGTAGTCAACATTTCAAACCGGATGACAACGGACTTTGATTTATGCCAAACGTCAAACGTAGGGGAAAAATGCCATTTTCATGAATTTTCCATGGACCTGTCAAAAGACTTGCTGACAAATAAATGTGAATTTCTCAGTTCATTTATATAATACTGACATTGTAACAATAACTAACAGGTTGAAAATATATTAAGTCTGAAAAAATTATGAAAATGATGTGTTTATTGATATCGAAAATATCTGCCATATGCGGTAACAAAATGACTTAATTCAAAAGGAAAACAAGATATTTCTTTCAGATATTTTAGCTTATTTTAAACATAAACTCAGTTAACACTCAAGTAAATGTATCTTGATTTATGAATGTTTAGATATCTGTACTGAAAAATGCTGAGTAAGAAAGTGCAGTGCAGTCTTCAATATGAAGATGAATATTTCAAAAATAAGTGCAAAAAGTGTAAATGACAATAATTTTGGACTCACTAGAAGAGACAAAATGTTCTAATGGAAACCCAGTGGTGTTATGCAGCTCAAACCTGTCAACAACTATGACATACTGTAGCGGAAAGAGGAAATGGAAAGCATTTTTGGAGATATTGTAGATACCACAGGTGGTAGGTCTACATTTAATAGCTTCAAAAACCTCCTTTATATTGCAGCTTTTGGAAAATAACAGCCTATTAGCTCTCTAGGGCTTTTAGCACAGTTTCTCTTTCAAGTATTTCACATGATGGGAAGATCCAGAGGTCTCGACGTCAGTTCTGGCTAGAGTCTGAAGTCCACAGGGCTTGTCTCAGAGCGCAGATGTTTCAAAATTGCTCCTCCATTTTTTTCATTAGAAAGAATATGCTTAGAGATTTTCTGCTACAAGTTTAGATAATTATAGTTGGTAGTCCCTCTCATAATATCTTCACTAAAAAATCTGACTCATGTCTTACCAGTACAAATAGCTAAACATCTTCAGATGCATTTACATGAGAAGCAAATTAGTTTTCTTGGTTTTAGAAAAAAAATACAGCTAGCTGTCTAACACACTGTTTAGGTGAATTTAAACAATGGCTAAGAGGCTAAACGCATCTCGTTGTCGTGTGAGGGACCTGTTCATTTTGAACAGACATTTTAATTGCATTTTGTGTCTGTTAAGAGGCACAAAGACACCCTTTATGTCTATGCCCCCAAAGCTGCCGTTTTAGCTGAGGGGGGGCTCTGGGCATTAACTGTAATAACTCCGTGTGGCAAGCACCAATCCAGTCCGGTTATTTTTCTATAGACTGTACTCACAAAGATATAACGATCAAGATAAACGTAAAAATTTGCCGGAGGTGTCCTTTAATCCAAGACCTAGTATCTTAATTTAAAAAATAAATAAATTCCACTTGCAATAAAAAGAGTCAAAAAGACTAAGTAAGAATTTTTAGTTTGTTTGTTTGTTTTTTGCAGTGCTGGGATACAGAAATAAATAGAGGGCATAAATAGAATTTGCTTGTTAGGTGCCAAATACTTTCTCTGTGGTTTTGTGTGTGAAAAATATATAAGTCAAGACTCTGTACAGTTATAAAAAGCTATATAAAGGATTCAGAAGTATTTGTGCTTAAACTGCCCTGCTGAAAAGACCAGCATATGTTCTGACCCATCTTCTTAAATAACTTAAAGTCTAGACCCAGTTTATTGGCCATGATCCGTCATGTTTTTTTTTTTTTAAAGAAAGAAAAACTGTGCTTTCTGTAACTTTGTATATATATATATATATATATATATATATATATATATATATATATATATATATATATATATATATATATATATATATATATATATATATATATATATATATATATATATATATATATATATATATAATTTTAGTTATATTAGTGCTTCAACTTTAAACAAAAATTAGAAATTTTGCTTTGGCATCTACTGAAATGAAACAAATTAAAAACAAATTACATTTGAATTTATTTCAGTTAGTGTTTATTTTATTTCAAGTAATTAAAATGTTTTTATTTATGGATTTAGCTACTAAAAATCCTGGGTCTACCCTCCTCAAATAAGCACTGACCACTATAAACAAAGCTTGGAAATTCATGCTGGTCTTTTCAGTGCGGTCATAAGTGATTCTTCCATCATGTTCCCATGAACAAGTCCACCATCCCTTTCATTTGTGATGTGGTTGACCTTCACAGATGCGTGTGAAAGGAAAAGTTACTGATGTCCAGCTGAAGAAACTTCGTCCCAACACGGCCTACAGCGTTTCCGTCTTCGCCCTGCACGGCGAATACGCCAGTGACTCTCTCACTGATCAGGGGGTGACCCGTAGGTGGCTCTAGGGCTTTCTTCCCCTCAGCAGGGATGATTGGCAGACTATTAGATTCTCATCGTTTGTTTGTCTGTTTTTTTGTTTTTTTTTATCTCTTCCCTCTGCGTAGTGCCTCTTCCTCCATCCGGTGAGTTGAGGATTACAGATGTTACCCACAGCACTATGCAACTGGACTGGGATGCTTCTCCCGGCGCTGTTCGTAAATACATCATCACTTACAAGCCAGATGAAGGAGAGGCGAAGGAGGTAAGGCCTTTTGGCAAAATTGGCCATTCTGACATTGACATAAGACATTCACGATATTCTTGTTTATTTAAATGGAGGTTTTGTATTCCAGGAGTGATGTATAATGCTGTCACTCCTTAAAGGCACTTTTGCGGGTTGAATTTTATATAATATATACACTTTTCAATTGTAGTCTTTAAAATAGGCATCTGAAATAATAAACTAAGTGCAATGTAGTGTTGTTAAAAATAATGCTTTTTCGATACATATCGATACTGAAATACTGAAAGGCTTTCAATACTAATTTTCCACAGAATAGACACAGATACCAGCTGCTCTTTCTTGCGCTCTCATCTCTCCAACAGCGAGTTACACACAAACCTGCCTCCTCTCACTCACTCGTTTCATTTGCCTTGAATTAATATTGTTGCTGTTACAGGTCTTGAATTTTTTTAATTTGCACATAATTTAAATATTTAGTTATAAGAATTTCTGGAGATTTTGTGATCACACCCACAGTGCACGTTAAAATTGAGTTTTTTTTTCTTCTGCTTATTGGCTTTAACAGTCAAATACACACTATATAATGTCAAAATGGCAGTCTTGGCGAGTATGGGTCGTTCTCAGAAGCTCAGTGAACTCAAGTGTGTTATCGTGATAGCTTGCCACCTGTGCAAAAAGTTATCCATGAAATGTCCTCACTGTTAAATATTCCACAGTCAACTGTTAGTGGTATTATAACAGTAGAAGCAATTGGGAACAACAACAACTCAGCCACGAAGTGGTAGGCCACGTAAAATCACAGCAACTATTAAAATCCATGTAAAATCAGAGCGGTGTCAGCACAGTGCACAGAAGTCGCCAACTTTCTGCAGAATCAATAGCTACAGACCTCCTATCTTCATGTGGCCTTCAGATGAGCTCAATAACAGTGTGTAGAGAGCTTCATGGAATGGGTTTCCATGGCCGAGCAGCTCATCCAAGACTTACATCACCAAGTGCAATGCAAAGCGTTGGATGCAGTGGAGTAAAGCAGCCGCCACTGGACTCTAGAGCAATGGAGACGTGTTCTCTGGAGTGACCAATCACGCTTCTCTGTTTAGCAATCCGATGGACGAGTCTAGGTTTGGCGGTTGCCAGGGGAGCATTGTACTGCATTGTGCCAAGTGTAAAGTTTGGTGGAGGGGGATTATGGTGTGGGTGGTTTTTCAGCGCTTGGTCTTGGCCCCTCAGCTCCAGTGAAAGGAACTCTTAATGCTTTCAACAATTTCATGCTCCCTTTGTGGGAACAGTTTGGGGATGGCCCCTTCCTGTTCCAACATAAGTGCACAAAGCAAGGGCCATAAAGACATGGAAGAGCGAGTTTGGTGTGGAGGAACTTGACTGGACTGCACAGAGTCCTGACCTCAACCCGATAGATCACCTTTGGGATGAATTAGAGCGGAGGCTGGGAGTCTTCTTGTCCAACATCAGTGCCTGACCTCACAAATGTGCTTCTAGAAGAATGGTCATAAATTCCCACAAACACACTCCTAAACCTTGTGGAAAGCCTTCCCATAAGAGTTGAAACTGTTATAGCTGCAAAGGCTGGGCCAACTCCATATTAAACCCTACAGATTAAGAATGGGATGTCATTAAAGTTCATGTGCATGTAAAGGCAGGCGTCCCAAAACTTTTGCCAATATAGTGTATATCTGAAGAGAGCTGAGGTTTTGATTACATTTTCTTTCTTATCTTACCTCCATATGATGCATAGTAAAGAAGTTTTTATAAGTGCAGTGCTGCTTACCGGGTTCACTGCTGTATTTCTGCTTTTAAGTTCGAAAGGGATTTTGCATTTTCATTCAGCCTGTCTGCTGTTTTTATTCAGACCATTTAGGCTAGAATTTGAGGTTTATCATTTTATAAAACGCTTTATGTTTGTCAAAACTTGTATCCTAAAATTGTTTAAATCATATTTTATGGTCGTTTTACAATTTAGCATCACACGTTGTTGTTTCAAAAGAAGGTTGCTACTGAGAAAACATATAATTCTATTGTAATATCAGATTTTTCCCAAATGACTTATACAAATTGGACTTATATCCAAAACTGAATCCAATAATTTTTTGAAAAATCTCTGGTCTGGAGTTTGCTGGTTTGAAAACCATACCGGCAAGCGTAAAGAAAGCATAAAGGGCATTTATTAAATTAAGCGGGTTTTGAAGGTCTAATAGCAAAGGTAAAAAGTAATTTGCTCATGTAATATTAATGTTTACTGATGAGCCACATGCGTGTTGGAGGGGCCGCATGCGTCCTGCTGTCCACGCTTGTAGTAGCGCCGCACTTGGGATTAATTGTGCGGACATCTTATCAGCTGTTAAAGAGCAATCTTGTTTTCATATGTGCAAAGCCTTCCTGGGTCACTGTGGAAGCCTTCCTGTGGAAAGATTCCTGTCTGTTTACACCATGCATCCAGGCAGACGACCAAGAAACAGACTCATGTTGATGGATTTGGGACCTTTTAACATATCAGCAATTATGTTACACAATTCAGTGGAGACGGCAGCTGCCGAGAGAGTACAGCTGCTCTCCAGGGATCATCTACCAAAGATTGTGAGAACAGACAGCTGACAAAAAAAGATGGAGATTTGAGTGGCAGGCAGCAGTCCAGTGCTTTGGGATGTCTTTTTATGGGTGGGATTTTTTTCCTTATGATTTTTTCCCTTAACTCTCAGTGGCAGTTTTGGCGTCAGCAATGCTCCACATCCTGAGGCATTAATCATGGCTCAGTGCTGCATAACTCTTCGTTCTGGGATTAAAAGTGTGGGCCCAGGTGGATGGGAGCCTGAGAAGCCTGACAGATGGCGGCAGCTCCTGTTACCTGGCAGATGACGAGGATGATACGTGACTGGATCAAAGATCAGGTCTTCTGCAGGAACTTTAAGTGCTTTTACTAGTATTGAGACACCATTGTTCCTCTCGACATCAACCCATCTCTAGCAAAAAATACATCACATGCGCATTGACCAGACAATCTGTTCAACATCACTGGGAATGCTGGCTGAGGAGATCTATAATACCTGGACGTTTGCTTTCTGACAGAAATGAACACAATTCCAAGCCCTTCACTAAGCGAGTGTCGGAGCAGGACTGTCATATCAGGGAAAAATATAACTCCATTCGTTGATTTTTAAGAGCTCCCCTGGTAAAACATCAACCGTCATTCTCCAAACCACATGTCCTATGCAGGGCTTGACAATAACTTTTTTTGCTCACAAGCCACTGTGGCTAGTGGTTTTCCAAAGTTATCCACTCAACATTTTCACTGACCACAATTTTGACATTGATACCATGGGTAAAAACTGCCATATAGATATTTAATCTATATTATAATTTGTCTGCAGGAATATTAGGCTGCTGTCACATAGACTGACGCACGGATCCATACTGTTACACGTTTTCTCTTTCTCAACTGTTTATGTTCACATAAAACATAACCGACTGTGCTTATGTGAATACACACTAAGTGTAGTGGGTATTTGACTATTTAAGTGCAATAAGCAGTGAAAAATTACTCAATTTAGTGCCGAGAGGCTAGCCTGACAAGCCAGACCCACGTCAAGATGTTTGGTCTGGAAACTCAGCATTGACAGCTCAATCTGAGGGGCGGGATAAACGGTTGTCTTTCAAACTCCCTCTGCACGCGATAGGATAGCGCTACAACCAACCAGAGCAACGAAGGTGAAGCAGAGCTAGTTGATAGATTAAACATTCGCCGTATCCGGTCGGCAAAACTCAGAACACATCTTCCCTTTTTAAGAATGACTTCAGTGCCGTTCTTTGTTCTTTTCTCAGAGAAAAGCTTAACTCCAAGTCTTCCAGAGTCGTGGTCAAAGCCGATTCGAAAGACCGCCGTTCGCCAGTTTCTGTGTTTACTAGAAGCACGCAAACGCAACTCGGCCGTCGTCATTATGGCCCCGCCCACCGACTCTATGCACGATGTGATTGGCCCAACAAGAGTTGGGTGATTACAGCTCAGAACGGTATTGAGAGTTGCTAGACGACACTCGCGGGCAGATTAAATCTGCTGCCGCTAGGGTGCGTCTAGATTTCTAGGCTACAGAGAGGCAGCTTTACGTGTGCACACTTTGGGTCTGGGCACAATATTTTGCACGGGAGTTTGCAAAATTCAAGCCCTGTAACACTAACATTATTCATTCGGAGCAAATGTAACGAGTGAGTGAGAGGAGGCGGGTTTTGTGTGTCACTCGCTGTCAGAGAAATGAGAGAGTGAGAAAGAGCAGCTGGTATCTGTGTCTATTCTGACGAAAATTAATATTTAAAGCACTATTTCAGCATCGAAGGATCGATTTTTTTGACAACACTTCGTTGCCTTTTTAAAAGACTACAATTTAAAAATGTATAAATTATATATAAAATTCAACCTATTAAACCAAGTGTGGCACATAAGTACTGAAAATAGGTGATTGGTCCCAGTATCCATATATCGCCCGCACCATATTTGCTATTGGGATGTGTGGGCGAGCTTTTGATATCGCATCTCTACCTCCTGCTCTCTACTGAGCAGACACAGGTCCCAAATCAGTGCAAGATGTCAGTGCCATATTTAGACATTGGTGGCTTCACTTTTATACAATAGAAGATAGTGACGGGCGTCATCCATCTTTTTTTACAGTCTATGCACTAAACTGGCTGGTAGGAGTGACTGCGTTACACACCACTGCTTAAATATGGCGGCATTTTGAATGTCAAACCCTGCTCCTTTATATAATCGCACGGATATCTTCTCTCTATATGAATATTTGCTCTTTATATGTTGTTTATACAACACCTTCTGGCCAGTACAGCATTTAGACACACACAAATCACAAGGGCATTACTGATGAAACATATCTTGAGCTTTTGTTAACTTCAGTCCTTATCTTTATCTAATATTTTGTGCTACTGATTATGCTTTATGTCATTAAATCAGTAATGGGTTATCATTTGTAAGTCATCTACCCTGCTAACCAGCCAAACCTTGACCTCCTGCTGCTGCCGAGTCTGTTTGCTGTGGATTGTGTGGCCATAACTGCACTTCTCATGTTTCAATTTAGCTTGAAGTTGACGGAGATGTTACGTCTAGAGGACTGGATAATCTCATTTCCCAAACGGAATATGATGTGGCTGTGACTCCGATTTATGATTCTGGGACCGGAAACCCAATGCTTAACCAGGCCATTACAGGTAACATCAGTGAAAAATCTCTGTCTCATAAATCTCATAATCCTTGATTTTTAAGTGTTTTGATATTTTTGATTGTAACTCAAAACTCAGCTTCTCTTCCTGTTGGTTTTAGATGTTGTTCCTGCTCCAAAGAACTTGAGGTTCTCTCAAGTGACGCAGACCAGTTTCAGGGCCACCTGGGAGCACGGCGCTCCTGATGTCGCCCTCTACCGCATCGGCTGGACCAAGAGTGGAGAGAACAACTTCCAATATGTAAGACATCTGAGATGTTCATCAATTAATCTCCTCCCATACATACATATTACATGAAATCATAAGTGTGAAGTATTTGAGTAATAGTAAATACTATGCTTAAGTCCTATTTTGGGGAATCTGTTCTTTACTTAAGTTCTGTTCAAATTGAATATTTGTACTTTTAAACTTTTTTTCTCCATTACACTTTCAGCTAGACTTAAAACGACAAAGGACATATGTCATATTATTTTAATATTTTGTCAAATATTTAAAATTAAAAATAGTATTTTTCCCCCAAATTCAGATTGAATGAAGACAGAATGTACATTTTGAGATGATCTATTGTAATGTGTTTTTTAAAAATACTTTTTTTTTTAATAATTGCTGTAAATGATACACTGTTTTTGATTAGTCTTGATTATTTATCTAAAATGACTGTTCAAATTTTATACCACTGTAAAATAATCGGCTGCTTTTTAGATGAAAATACCCAGGTAACAGGTTTGAGGATATTGGCTTTAGTTTAATATCTGCTTTGTCGTGGAGATTTACATAGTCAGAACGTTGAGAATTTTTAAAAATATATAAAATACACCAAAAATAATAAGCTGCTTCTTGTTTTCAAAAGCTAAGAAAAGATGTTAGTTTTGATTTTTTTACTATTAAAAGAACTTAAATTTTCAAGTATTTTTTAGTTTAACCTTTTCAATATTTCCATTTAAATTTTAATTCTTTGTTAAAGTTGAAAAATACTTTATATATAAAATATATATATATATATATATATATATATATATATATATATATATATATATATATATATATATATATATATATATATATATATATATATATATATATATGTGTGTGTGTGTATATGTGTGTGTGCATCAACTTAAACTGGAAAAAAAAAAAAAATAAAAAAAAAAAAAAAAAAATATATATATATATATATATATATATATATATATATATATATATATATATATATATATATATATATATATATATATATATATATATATATATATATATATATATATATATATATATTGCAACTGATGTGTTTTTATGGTGTTAGTTATCTATTAGAACCCTAATTTAACTCAAGTATTTTTTGGGGGGTTGGTACTTTTAATTGAGTAAAATTTTAGTATTATAATATTTTATTAAATCAATTCCTGTACAATTTCTCAGTACTTTTTATTTCACTGCATGCAATAGTGATTGTATCTAGTAACTAGCAGTATATCAGTATTGGTAAATGATAATATAATGTTTAGCAGATGTTCAGTACTGTATGAATTTAATACCACACTCTTCCTCAGGATATCCTGAGCAATGAGGAAACCACTACCGTCCTGGAGAACCTGGAGATAGACACCCTCTACGACGTTTCTGTCACTGCTATTTACCCTGATGAGTCCGAGAGCGAAGATCTTTTTGGCAGGCAACGCACATGTAAGAAACACAAAATCCATATAATAAATTTGAGTTCTTTCATATACTGTACTTCAGCCACCATATGAATTTGACAAACTCTGACTCTTTTTCTCTCCATATTCAGTGACCAAACTGGTTACACCTGGTGAGTCTCTTGTTTTTTCAAGATATGACATTTGACATTTGGATGCCATATGGAAATAATTACGTTTTAGAAGTAGAATGTAGAATGCAAAACTAAAAAAAATGATATGTTTTCGTATAGCTCCTAGTGGACCTCCTCAAAACCTCCAGGTCTTCAACGCAACCACCACCTCCCTCACCGCCAAATGGGATCACGCTCCTGGACGAGTCCAGAACTACAGGATCACCTATATACCAGTTGCAGGAGGAAGACCACAATCTGTAAGGAACATTTTAACGTTTTTCTAAGTTGATATTATCTGGCTGACTGGAATTTCAGGTGATGCAGCGGCACCAAACTAAAATGCTCACGTTTCCTTGGCTTCTGATTGTGATTTGAGTGATTAAAACCAAACATTGTGCACATCAGCTTTCATTTACTGCTGTTCTCATCTTGTGCATGCATGTACTTTATAAGCTCAGTTTTAAAGATGAAGATGTGATTAGGTTTTAAAAAGGAAAGGAAATAGATTTATTTCTTAATGTAGACATTTTAATTTAATTAATTAGTCAATTAATGATATTATAAAAACTGCATGTACACTACCGTTCAAAGCTTTGGGGCCAATGACTATCATTGTACAGCACAGGGATAGGTTTAATCTAAATTATTTATTGTTGTATTGAGATTATATTGTATTTGAATAGCTGCACTGGCTGGAACAGCACATTTAATATTCATGTTGATGTTATTTTAGTGGCATGATTGTTCTGTTTAAGCTGGTCTCCCAGCATAGCACTTTACCCAAAACCACTCTCAAACCAGCAAACCAGACAAGGCTTGGAGACCGGCAAATCTTGCGGCATTTTAAGATGTTTTTGTCTCCAGGATCAGCTATCATCTTACTATTTTCCATGTTTTTTTCATGGTATCTGAGTGGGTGTAGAGGTGTTGTTTTTCTTTACTAAAATCATTGCAGTGATTTTCTTCAGCTTCTGTTTTCCGCATCAAGAAGGCAGATTTATCCTGGCAGCAGTCGCAGAAATAACAACATAAAACGGCATCGCTGAAAAACAGTCCAATCTGCAATCGTATTTGTGATGTGCTGTTCCTGACATTAATGCGGTGTTCCAGCATCACCGAGGATTGCTTAAGCTTATTTAATGGAATATTCTGGGCTAAAAACAAAAGCTCTTTCAGTGACATGCTGTTTATTACCAAATAAAATTGGGTAACACTTTATTTTACATTTTCATTGTTACATATGTTACATGTAGTTACTATTGTAATAACTATAAATTATGCATGATTATGCAACTAACCCTAAACCAAACCAAAACCGAACTCTATAATGAGGACATGTAGTTACTTAATATTACTCATTACTTTAATGTATAATTACACTGTAACAATGACACCTTAAAATAATGTGTAAAGCATGTGTAACATTATAATGGATCTGTGCATCAGGTCTTAAAGTGACAGTAGCCTAATAAACCTACTGCCAAATCAGATAAAATAAAAAAATATCTATATGGTAGTTTTTCCCCATGGTGTGGAAATTGTGGCCAGTGAAAAGGCTGACTTAAACACTTGCTACAGTGGCCAGTGCGCAAAAAAGCTAATGTCAAGCCCTGTTTAACAATAGTGTTTCATTTGTTAACATTAGTTAATTGTATTATAGTTAACATGAACTAACGGAGATACATAATTCTAATGCATTTAATAATCTTTCAATTTCAACATTTTTGAGTGAAAATGAAAACAGCTCTCTTGCTCTTGTGATATTGCTTAATGATTCTATGTTATATAAAAAAACTAAATCTCAGAATTTTTGGGCCATTTATATACATTTTGGGCATTTTTGAGACAATGCTGCA
The DNA here is from genome assembly GCF_024679245.1 of Pseudorasbora parva. Taxonomy (NCBI): domain Eukaryota; kingdom Metazoa; phylum Chordata; class Actinopteri; order Cypriniformes; family Gobionidae; genus Pseudorasbora; species Pseudorasbora parva. The sequence goes on along the minus strand of NC_090181.1, from coordinate 42,191,203 downwards.
TTGATTTTGAACCCCAAAGCACAGTAACAAAAGAAATCACATTACGTTATTGGTTGCACTTTAAGCAGTAAGTTTTACATCAAATCACAGTAATGATGTTAAATCAGACAATGCACCAGCAATTTAGTGATGATCATGCAGCTGACACATTTTTGTTAATTTCAGTAATGCATTTAAACAATAAACACAATTCATTTTCTCTGTCACAGACACAGATTGGAGGAAAGAAAAACACTGTTATCCTGCAGAAACTGACTCCAGACACACCCTACTCCATTACTGTTGCTGCGGTCTACGCTAATGGAGATGTCAAAGACATTTCTGGCCAAGGAAAGACATGTACGTGACCAATACGTGACTTTACTGCATTCACAGGACCTGTTGGTTCCCCAGCTGCATTAATGCATTTCAAACAATATGTGAATGACTTAAATTAGGTAATTGTTGACACGCTGATTGGAGGTTACTGTGTGTATCCATAGTACCGCTGGGCAGTGTGAGAAACCTTCAGGTCACGGACCCCACGGTCAGCACGCTGAATGTACGCTGGGAGCCAGCTGAGGGGAGCGTGCGGCAATACAGGATTTACTACCAGCCCGTCGCAGGGGGCGCAGAAGACATGGTACGTCCCAGGACACCTCTTAACTATTATGTCATGTTCCAGGCCAGTTTTGTCAGAAATACTTGTGACTAGAGCTGGGTAAAAATATTGATTCATCAATGCATTGCGATATTTTGTTTCTCAATTCAATATCGATTCATCAAATCCTTTGAATCGATTCCGCCCACCGGTAGAGAGTTCAGCGTTGTACAAGACGCGCTTTACCAAAACACCAAAATGGCAAGCCGTTCAAGCCTGCACCACCAACGTTAAAAGCCGACGTTTGGGCTCATTTTGGATCAGCTGTTCAGTGTTATTTATTGCAGTGTTACCCACACATAGACTAATATGTGGCGGAGCTCCTCATAATCAACACCGGCCGTCACATATTGCGTTTTGTCGTAATTTTTTTAAACGCTATTTAAAATGCATGCAGTGTATTCGTTCAGCTGCATTTCCTTTCCCTGCTCGCGCACCTCTCTCTTTTTCACACACACACACACACACATACGGTGCGTTGCATTCAATCGTTGTTGGCGACATGCGCTCATCTCACAGCAGTGCGTGCGGTCACGTAGATCATGGCGCTCTCAATAGTTGTAAACAAAGCAGCGCTCTCAATACAATTGAATGGCTTAAGCGCATAGGCGTCGATATCGCTGGGGGACTGGGGGGGGGGGGGGGGGGGGGGGGGGTACCCACCAGATTTTGTAATGAGTCATTTTGTACCCACCACTTTTTTGTGTGTAGAAAGAAAGAAAGAAAGAAAGAAAGAAAGAAAGAAAGAAAGAAAGAAAGAAAGAAAGAGAAAGATAATGTGCGACAGTTGCTGCTAATTTTGGTTCATTATCGTGGGCCGCGGCGCTCCTCCAAAGTTCACGGAATGGAACCCCACGACAAAAAGCAAATCGTGTTTTCTTTATTTTGCAATGGCACAATGCAAGTAAACACTGCAATTTTGAACAATGTCTTTCTCTTATTATCTGTATGACCAAAATTACAGATGTTTCCTCTGCTCGTTCGCGAGGCCGCCTGGCGCGCGCACATATTCCAGCATTGCAAACTTGACATCGCAGTCAGTTAATTACCAAACTAAAATAGCCAACCTAATATATAAGAAGTTACACAGCTCAGTTTAAATAGCCTAGTCAGTAATAGTCACTGCAGGGTTGCCAACTCTCACGCAACATTACGTTGTGAATGCGTTCGCGTTTTTGTGAAAGCTCCATTGTCATTTGTGGACACCAGACTTTACAAATGTTTAGTAGCTACCTGGAAAAGCAGAGAATCATGTACAATGTCTTATTGCTGCTTTTAACATTAGCCTATTTCACACTGGTTTTAGTTTTCTTTTTTATAAATCATTAGCCTACATGAATTTTACAATTAAAAGAAAAGATATGGATTTTTGTATACATTTTTATTTATTTAGGCTACATAAGTAGGCTAAGCTACAGGGCATCGTCATTCAAAACATGGCCTGCGCGATAGAGAGAAAAAAAATAAAGCATCATTGTACCCAGCACTTCTGAAAATACACTTCTGAACGCGTCTCTGTCCCCAGCACATTTCAAACCAAACCGACGCCCATGCTTAAGCGGACAGTCAGCAGCTTCACTTCCCTATACAGTTATTCGCTTTTAAATCCGTGGGAAACACTTTGTAATGTTATAATATCAATGGCTGCACTTTGTTTTATGAGTTTGTGCTTCTGTTTACATTTCTTTTATGACTTGAATGTATAGGAAGCAATAAATATACTTTCTACTACCTACAGTTACATGCACTATAGAGGTGTTAATAAAGCGCCTGTTTGTTACAGTTGTGTTTTTTATTCAACACATGTAATATATTCTACAGTTTGTTCTGCTATATAAACCATGGCAGGAAACATGCTTGGGTCAATTTGTTCTCAAACATTAGTAATACTGCACACATTATTTAAAAATATACTCAGGTACTTAATTACTTGTTTATTTACTTATTAATGAATCGATATCAAAGATAATCAATCAATATTGAATCGAATCAAACCCTCAAGAATCGAAATCGAATCGTGAAATTCCTAACAATACCCAGCCCTACTGGAGAACCTAAGATGTTTTTCTTGAAATTGTGTGCCTGGTTTTGTGGAATGTGTTTACGAAATATATATATTACGATTGTGATGTTAGCGGGTCTATTAATGGCTAAAGGCAGGTGCACAAACGCAAAATAAAAAAGAAATGTCAGTTTCTCAACTACCCTTTGAGGGTTTATACATTTACAACTAGGCATTTTGCAAACAGTTTTATTCAAAGAATTGAATGCTGCTTGTAAGGCATTCATTTTTAGCAGTTCATGTATGTGTATTTTTCTTGCAGTCAAACTCATGATCTTGTCATTGTAAGCGCCATGCCATACTGTTTATGCTTCAAGAAAGCACAATAATTAATTAATACAATTTATTTTTAAATGCATTGTACAGTAATAATATTCATATTTTGTGAAAAAAGTAGTGCTGGCAAATTGATTAATTGTGATTAGTCGCATTAAACATAAAAGTGTAACAGTTATTACAGTATAACAGATGTACAAAACCCCCATTGACTTATGTTGAATGGCAGAATATAACAGAGACTTGCTCTCTTTTGACTCGGACAATAAGCAACCACCAAGCAACAGCCAGACAACCACTTGGACAAGTGCATAGAAATGTACTAAATAGACTTTAGCAAGCTCGTAGCAACATTTTTTAAACCATTCAAAGCATTGTGCCAGTGACTATTGCAGAGACTAGACAAAGAAAATAAATAATCTGTTCTTTTTATTTACTGTTCTCTTAGGTTCAGGTTCCTGGAATCACCACCAGTACCGTTCTGAAGAACCTGCGGTCTGATACCGAATACACAGTAACAGTAGTGCCAGTGTACGCACCTGGAGAGGGCAGGCGCATGTCGGAGAATGGAAAAACCTGTGAGTTGATGCAGCTTCTTCTTATTTTAGCATGATTGGAAAGCAAAGAATTCCCATAATCATCCGTCATATACTCCCCAATCACACAAAACCTTTTGCCAAAGATTTCAATGGAGAAAGTGCAAAGTGCAGTTTTCTGGCTTTAAAGTTTTGTATTTATAAATAGAATCTCAGAGAGTTACCCAAAGATCGAGTCAGCTTTTATTGGATTGATCACCAAGGGAGGAATGCCGATGTGCTGGCAACCACTTGAATGTGACTCTAGTCTGGGCTTAATGAGCCTTCTTTATGGGGTGCAATGACTGGAGATGCTGGAGCGAGGGCTACAAAACAATCTATTTCACCAAATGGCAGAAACCCAGGGAGATGCAAGGACATAAAAGCACCCTTATTTACTGCTGTCAGCTCAATGCTCCTCTTTTTGGAGTCAAACTAATAGGTTTTTGTTCCCATCATCAGCATTACTTTGCTTTCCAGTTTTCTTTGTGTGGCTGTGCCCATATACACTACAGACGAACAGACAGTCAGAGAAGTGTTAGTTTTGTTTAAAATCTAGTAATAGGCTTTTTGTTGTGAAAATCTAAAGCCCATTCCATAGACTTTGTGTTGCCACGTTGTATTGATAATGAAAGCTGTGCACATTTACTGTGAAAAGCAAGAAATAGGGTAATAATTTCAAATTATCACCATACTTTCCCTGACTGATTGATTACATTAAGAATTGCAATTTTTGTATTAAACATTTTCTGAAATTGTATGTTTAAATATAAGTGAGGCATTATGAAAGCTTGTTTCTAACACTGAATAAATTCCATTAGTGAATTGGTACTTTTTATCTAACAATTCTGACTTTTTATAAGTTATGAAGTCAGAATTACTAGATGTAAACTTGCAATTCTAAACAATTGCAAGAAACAAGTCATAACTGCGAGATATAAACGCACATGTGTAAGTTATGAAGTCCAATTGCAAATTTATGTCATGCAAAACAGACTTGCGAGTTCATATCTCAAATTCTAAGAATAAAAGTCAGAGATATAAACTTGCAATTAAGAGTTGTGTGACATAAACTTATTATCACAAGTTATAAAGTCAGAAATACTAGATATAGATGTGCAACTGTGAGTCAAGTCTAATTCTGAGGGGGAAAAAGTCAGCTCACAATTTTGGCATTTTCTCAAAAAAATATGTAAAGTAATATAAAGTAATGAGACTTTATATCTCACAAATGTAAGTTCATTTCTCACAGTTTTGTGAAATGCTGTTGCAATTCTGAGAAAAAAGTCATAATTACCTTTTTTATTTTGTGGTGGAATCAAGCGTCCATAATCATCTACAGCACACTGGATAATATATTTGTATTATTTTCTATTATTCTTATCTTTTTATTCTTATCTATTATCTATCTATTTTATTCTGTCAAGAAAAACTACCAGAATAAAATTAATTTTCACATATATGATACATGAATGATAAATGATAAATGAAGAAACCTCTCTTTAAAAACCTTCAGAATCGATAGGGACAAATCTGTAGAGTAAATTTGGTGTATAAGAGCTGCTGAATTGAGTGGAGATTTCTTGTTTAGTGCATGAGAAAAAATCAGTTTGAGAAACAGCCTTTAAAGATATACATTGGAATAAAAAATCTACAGACACAAAGAGTGTAAATGCAATCAAATAAACACACACATACTTCATGAAAAGAAAACAGCCCAACATTTTTAAAAATTGAATCAAAAGTGTTTTTGCCGCCATTGTCCTGCTAAATTTACTGCAGATAAAGAAGTGCAGCTAAAATATAACGTCTTTTTATTTTTATTTTGGGGCATAATATACCCTAGACATTCAGAGGACTTAGCAGATTTCTTGAGACCAGTGTTAGGTGTAATAAATTAGTAATTAATAAGTAATTAATTATTCTGTAATTTAACAAGTTACTTATGATTTAATTGGATTAAATACTGTATAGACTATAGAACAATTTTATATAAAAACAATATTGGATTTAACATACATTTTAATGTGAAAATGTATGTTTTTAATGTAATCTTCTCCCTTTAAATACTTTGGGTTGTTCAAAAATATTTTTTACAATGGATCACACTTTAGATTAGGGTCCAATTCTCACTATTTCCTATGACTTTTGCTTCAATAAACTCCTAATTATTGTTTTTATAATAGATAGTAAGGTATTTGTTAAGTTTAGGTGTTGGGTAGTGCTCATGCAGAATAAGGCATTAATATGTGCTTAATAAGTGCTATTAAACAGCCAATATCCTCGCAATATGCATGCTATTATGCAACTAGTTAATAGTGAGAATTGAACCCTAAACTAATGTCTTAACATATATAGTTAAAAATGCAGTTTTGTGTCCTTATGTGTCCTTGTATCCTTGTATTGTTCAACTGGTCAAGCTTGATATGGGATTTAGAAAGTAATTAGTAATAAGTAATCCAATACTTATTACTAGAGCGTAATTAGTACAGTGATCTAATTACATTGTCGAAGATCAATAATCAGTAGCTAGTAATTATTTACCTTTTTTGCTCAACACTGCTTGAGACTAACCCAAATGCTGTGTATTGAGTTGGCCCTGTTTCAGTTCACATTTACCAAATATGAGACGGGTCTCTCTAGACCCTTAAGAAATGTTTAATTTGATTCTGAGTGGTTGACATTGAAACTTCCTTTGCTACCACTGTGTTTAGATGTAGGAAATCGGTATTCTTGTAAATAGTTCTTTACCTCTTTAACCACTCGCTCCTTCGACTGTCTCTTGTTTTATGATACTGCTCTTGCTCATGTCTGAAACAGTGGGGCGGTCCCCTGCCAAGAACATCCAGGTTTACAACCCCACCACAAACACCCTGAATGTGCGCTGGGAGCCGGCCACTGGAGAAGTGCTGCAGTATCGCGTCGTCTACACCCCCGTCTCTGGAGTCCGGCCCTCTGAATCCGTAAGTCCTCGTCGTTAGGCTCGCGTGAGAGGTCCTACAGAAAATACTGCGGTGATAAATGTCCGTCTCTGAACTTCTCGAGTGCAACAGTCTGTTTGCAATCTGTCCCTCTGCAAAGATGTTTGTGTTTTTAATGTTGTGTAGCCTCATTCTCACATGAACTTCATTGCCTGTGAGGGATTTTCGCAAAGCTCCGAAAATCCATAAATGGCTTTTATTGTCGTCAGACCCTTGCATAAAGAAAGCAGCTGTGGGAAATGTTCAGCCCAAACCTGTTTTATTTCAGCACTGAGAAAAAAACAGAGATCAAACTTTCTGTCTTGTCTTTACAGAACTAGCTTCTTATCTGCAGCCACAAAAACCTTGTGGAATATTGTTATGGACGCAGAACCTTTTCCGTTAATATGGCCAGTTTTCCAAATCAGTTGGATTGAGTCAGAAATTCTCTGTGTTTTAATTTTAACCTCCGAAATGTGAATTCTTTCACCTTTTTCCACTGGAATCCTGATAAAGAAACGCAAGAAGTACAATAAATCACCCACTGGTTTCGATCTTCAGAATAAAGGATAGTGTTGTCAGGATAGTTCCCATGAAATTAATTGGGAAGTCAGTGACCCCTATGACCTGGGATTGTGAAGAGTGGTGAGAGGAGGTGATTGCCTGCCACTGTCAGCACATTATTCATTAGTATTACTACAACTGCTAGACTATTAACACATCAAAGGAATGTTTCCGCTGCCTCCTGCTTGCATTGGCTGAGAAAGTAATTGCTAATGATTGGTTTGAGAATCAGCGGTGACACAAACTTCAGTGAGTGCAAGAGGTCATCTTAAGAAAAACAGCCAAACTTCTTTCTCAGGGTGTAATATATCTGAGATTCTAAAGCCAGCGACTCTCCTGTGTAACCATAAGAGATTATAATATAATGTTGCATTTTTGGGAGGTTGGGGCAAGGTATTTTGCCTAAAGATTTTGTGCGTTTTTGCATTTTTTGAGATTTAAACCCCTCAAATGCACAATACTGTGATGAAAACAAAATGTATTACCATAATGCAGAACAATCTTATTTTATTTATAATGTATTTTCAGCCACGATAGTCAGAGAGACAGTCAGACAGTCCGATAGAAATATTGTCAAAGAGACAGAAAGAGTTAGACAGACAGACAGTGAGATAGACAGACAGACAGAGAGATAGACAGACAGCGAGATAGACAGACAGGCAGACAGACAAACAGAGAGATAGACAGACAGCAAGATAGACAGACAGGCAGACAGAGAGATAGACAGACAGCGAGATAGACAGACAGGCAGACAGACAAACAGAGAGATAGACAGACAGACAGACAGACAGAGAGACAGACAGAGAGATAGACAGACAGCGAGACAGGCAGACAGAGAGATAGACAGACAGACAGACATGCAGATAGAGAGAGAGAGATAGACAGACAGAGAGATAGACAGACCGACAGAGAGATAGATAGACAGGCAGACAGACAGACAGAGAGATAGACAGACAGACAGACAGTCAGACAGATAGACAGACATGCAGATAGAGAGAGAGATAGACAGACCGACAGAGAGATAGATAGACAGGCAGACAGACAGACAGACAGACAGACAGACAGACAGACAGACAGAGAGATAGACAGACAGACAGACAGACAGACAGAGAAATAGACAGACAGACAGACAGACAGACAAACAGACAGACAGACTGAGAGATAGACAGACAGGCAGACAGACAGGCAGACAGACAGAGAGATAGACAGACATGCAGATAGAGAGAGAGACAGACAGACAGACAGACAGACAGACAGACCGACAGAGAGATAGATAGACAGGCAGACAGACAGACAGAGAGATAGACAGACAGGCAGACAGACAGACAGACAGAGAAATAGACAGACAGACAGACAGACAGACAGACAGACAGACAGACAGACAAACAGACAAACAGACTGAGAGATAGACAGACAGACAGACAGACAGATAGATAGACAGACAGACAGACAGACAGACAGACAGACAGACAGAGAGAGAGATAGATAGACAGACAGAGAGATGGATATACAGACAGAGAGATAGACAGGCAGACAGACAGACAGACAGACAGACAGACAGATGTGACCTGTATATGTTCTTTGTAAGATTCATTCATTAATCAGTGTAAAAGTATTTGAAGTATCTCAGATGTCACTAGTTAACAAAGACAGCCTCTCTGTCCCTGGTGGTTAATTATTACTTTTTTATTGTCGGTCAGATCCTTGTTCCAGGGAACACCCACACTGCCCTGCTGCAGGAGCTGGTCTCAGACACACCGTACTCTGTGAGCGTGGTGGCCATTTATGCTGACGGAGAGGGCTCCTCGGTGACTGATAATGGGAAAACACGTGAGTCTGAGCCTCGATCAGAAGCCCTTTGTAATGTGTTCTCTGCTCATTCTCAGGACACAGTGCCATTTGTGGGGTTAAATGTCCGGATTTATATTTATTTATTTATTATTGAATCATTCCTGTTGCAAAGGTAGCTGCTGAAATTTCAGAAAATCTAATTTCCTACCTTTCCCAACAAGTATTGTTGACAGTTTTTTAACATTAAAATTCTTGAGCTATTATTGCCAATTCCAACTCAATACATTATTTCAACTCCATCACATGGCTTTACTAACCAATGCCATTGCACCACTCTACACTGGTGCCAAAATATTTCTGCAATAAATGATCACAATGACTTTTCCCATGACTCTCCTGGGTGAAATATCAGTATGCGTGTTAATTATATCAGAAGTCATAGGGGCAAAAATGGCCCAATTTCTTGAGAATTTGAGAATGACCCTGTTGTCTGCCAAAAGCATGATTTTGAGAGGGTTTCTGTTCTTCTGCTCGCAGTGCCCCGCAGCGGCCCCAGGAACCTGCGGGTGTATGATCCGACCACCAGCACGCTGTCCGTGAGCTGGGAGCACGCAGAAGGGGCTGTGATGCAGTACCGCATTGGCTACGCACCCACCACTGGAGATCCCATTGAGGAATTTGTAAGTGGTGTTGAATTTTATAGTGATTATGAAGGACATAGTCATGCAAAATGACATGCAGCTGTATATGTTAACATCAGATATTTATTATCATGATTTTATGAGCCCGTGGACATCATTTGACTGGATCTATGCTAGAAAGATGATCTTGTCCTGCTGTTTTTCACATAGACAAGTGTGCCTGGCAACAGAAACTCTGTCATCTTGCAAAACCTGCAGCCAGAAACTCCTTACAACATCAACGTAGAGGCCATTTATCAAAATGGCCCTGGAGGAAGTCTCTCTGGAGATGGGCAAACATGTAAGAATGATTACACAATCACATATTAATTTTTTATAGATAGACAGATGGTCAATAGATAGACCAACAGACTGATAGATAGACAGACAGACAGACAGATGGTCGATAGATAGACCAACAGACTGATAGATACATAGACAGGCAGACAGACAGACAGACAGACAGACGATCAATAGGTAGACAGACAGGCAGACAGACAGACAGGCAGGCAGACAGACGATCGATAGGTAGACAGACAGACAATCGATAGGTAGACAGACAGACAGATGGTCGATAGATAGACCAACCGACTAATAGATACATAGACAGGCAGACAGACAGACAGACAGACGATCAATAGGTAGACAGACAGACAGACAGACAGACAAACGGTCGATAGGTAGACAGACAGACAGACATACAGACGATCGATAGGTAGACAGACAGGCAGAAAGACAGAAGATCGATAGGTAGACAGACAGGCAGACAGACAGATAGACAGTCGATAGGTAGACAGACAGAAAGACAGACGATTTATAGGTAGACAGACAGACAGACAGACGATCGATAGGTAGACAGACAGACAGACAGACAATCGATTGGTAGACAGACACACAGACTGACACACAGACAGACAGACGATCAATAGGTAGACAGACAGATGATCGATAGGTAGACAGACAGATGATCGATAGGTAGACAGTCAGACAGACAGACGATCGATAGGTAGACAGACACACAGACAGACAGATGATCGATATTAAACAGATAGACAGACAGACAGACGATCGATAAGTAGACAGACAGACAGATGGACAGACAGATGATCGATAGGTAGACAGACAGACAGGCAGACAAATGATTGATAGGGAGACAGACAGACAGACGATCGCTAGGTAGACAAACAGACAGGCAGACAAATGATTGATAGGGAGACAGCAGACAGACAGACGATCGATAGGTAGACAGACAGACAGACAGATAGACAGGCGATCAATAGGTAGACAGACAGACAGGCAGACAGACAGGCAGACAGACATACAGACGATCGCTAGGTAGACAGACAGACAAATGATTGATAGGGAGACAGACAGACAGGCGATCAATAGGGAGACAGACAGGCAGACAGGCAGACAGACAGACAGGCGATCGATAGGTAGACAGACAGACAGACAGACAAATGATTGATAGGGAGACAGACAGACAGGCGATCAATAGGGAGACAGACAGGCAGACAGACAGACAGACAGGCAGACAGACAGACAGGCGATCGATAGGTAGACAGACAGACAGGCGATCAATAGGGAGGCAGACAGGCAGACAGACAGGCGATCGATAGGTAGACAGACAGACAGACAGACAGGCGATCGATAGGTAGACAGACAGACAGACAGACAGGCGATCGATAGGTAGACAGACAGACAGACAGACAGACAGACAGACAGACAGACAGACAGACAGACAGGCAGACAGACATACAGACGATCAATAAGTAGACAGACAGACAAACAGGCAGACGGATGGATGGATGGATGGACGGACGGACAGATAGATACATAGGTTCATGTAAATATGCACTAGAAAGATATTTTGGCTCTCATTGAATGTTTCTGTGGCTCGTCTCCTTCAGTGGGTCTCCTGGAGCCTCGTAACCTGCGTGTTTCAGATGAGTGGTACACTCGTTTCCGTGTGTCTTGGGATCCTGCGCCTGCGCGGGTCAACGGTTATAAACTGGTCTATACACCAGTCGGTAAGACATTTATAGATTATTTTACCATGTCGTCAGTATCTACACATCATGTTGTAGGTCAGACTGTGACACATGTTCTAGCAAGTTCTGTGTTTGCGTGTTGTTCCAGGCACAGATAACACCATGGAAGCGTTTGTTGGAGATGTCACTACATATAACCTGCCTAACCTCCAGCCTGGGACAACGTATGACCTGAAGCTTTACGCTCAGTATGACTCCGGCATGAGTGGAGCTCTGGTCGGACAGGGAACCACCTGTACGTGCTTGTTCCTTCCACTGAGAACTTTTACGGACATGTTGGGAGGTTGTTTAGAAATGCCTGTTTAATCTGTGGAATGCTGTTTACCGTTGCAGTGTATCTCAATGTGACTGATCTCAACACATACAACGTCGCCTATGACTCATTCTGCATCAGATGGTCTCCTCATCGGGCGGCAACCTCATACAGGCTGAAAGTCAATCCTTTCATTCGTAAGGACAAATTCACATTACACCTACTGTCATACAGTACCATATTACACATTCTACAAACTATAAGCAAAGTCCCTTTAAGACAAGTCATTTCATCTTTGATCTAAGTCATTTTTTCTAAGATCTCTAGATGATCTTACTCTGTAAAAAATGTTTGTTGTTTTTTGTTGGTTTAACTTAGTAAGTAACCTGGTTGCCTTAAAATTTTGAGTTTATTTAAATTAAAAATTTGAGTTGATACAATGAAGGAAATTTGTTTAATAAATAGAAACTCAAAATATTATTGTTTCTGAACCACATAAAAAATGTGATAAATCATGAAAATAGCACTATATGGCATGTTTCACTGCGTCATCAGAAATAAAACACACACAAATACCCAATCTGCTTACAACATCTTTTAATAATATTTTAATAAAGGTTGTCGAATCTCAAAAAATGATCATTGTATTAACTCAAAATTTTAATTTCAATTAACTCAAAATTTTAAGGCAACCAGCTAACTTTGTAGATAAGATCATCTAAGGTTTCATCTTTCATCTGTCATCTCAGTCTTTGAACGTAGAAACATTAAATTCCCCAAAGCTGATCACCAAGCTTATGATTAAATTTCATATTTGAAATCACCTATGAAATCTTACAACAACTTTTTCATAAATGTTGTTTCTAAACACTCGAATCTTGAAAAAAAAAAAAAACACTTTAGTATGGAAAACACATATTCACTATTAACTACAACTTTTGCCTCAATAAACTCCTAATTTACTGCTTATTAATAGTTAGAAAGGTAGTTTTTGTAGTATTTAAGTTTAGGTATTGGGTAGGATTAAGGGATGTAGAATAAGGTCTTGCAGAATAAGGCATTATTTTGTGCTTTATAAGTTTAAATAAACAGCCAATATCCTAGTAATATGCATGTTAATAAGCAACCAGTTAATAATTAATAACTGAACCTTAGAATAAAGTGTTGTCGAACTTTTCAGCCTGGACAATTTTTTAGCTAATGCGCATGCACTGTTTCGGTAGCAACCGGAGCTTCACTGCAGCTGTAGTGACACAATGACTTTACTAATCAACGATTGGCTCTTTCATTTAGAAGGCGGGGCTTATTCAACATATTGAGTGTTGCACTTTCTCCCATTCATAAGTAATCACAGTGCACCGTCTTCCTATATATAAAGTCTTTGCTATAAGTAACTTTGCAACTACATGTCAACTAACTCTCATTAGAGTATTAGTAGACTGTTAGATTAGGGTTAGTAATATGAGTTAACATGTACTTGTAAAGTAATTTGTCAGTAGGGGAGCTTCAAAATTAAGTGTTAGTAGATATTAAGCAGACAGTCTACTAATACTTTAATGACTGATAGTTGACATGTAGCTGCACATAAGGCTCTGTGATTAATTGATTTTGGCTTCCCAAGATTATAAAAACAAGATAGTCAAGGTAAAACAACTATCGTGCCGCTGCCACATTCCGTGGTGTGCTTTCATACCTCCCAAAAAGCTCAAACTTAGCATCCAGATCAGCTGAATATGTGAGTGTTGTAAAATGCTGTCGTTTGTCGCTAAACTGCAGGACAAGTTTAATATTAAAGAGCATGGCTTGACATTAACACCCGCCAGTTCACCAAATGCGGGTAGATTTCAGCTCTGGTGGCCACTCCCACTAGCCACTTTGGCGCTTTAAATATAATTTCAGTCTACAGCCAAATTAAATGCCAAGACCGTCATATCACAAAATTACAATTCTTTATCAATTAGCTTGCATTTAGTGAAGGCGGAATAGGTGGATTGGAGTTAAATGGCACACAAAAGAAGCGCTCTCTCTGTTGACGTGCAACCAGTTCTCTTTGAGCCTGAATAGTCAAATAGATGCGCGCACACATGTCAAAATGTCCATCGTGTGGAGTATCTCGTATGATCACAGCCGGTTATGGCTTAAGTATACGTAAACATTTGGGTAATAACTGGATATGTGTCCGAATATTATGTCCATGTATTCAGCAGTCTGTCATTAATGTTAATCAAACAACTACAGATATTACATAAATGTATACATATTAAATAAACCGACTGTATCTGAAAAAATATATATATATATATATATATATATATATATATATATATATATATATATATATATATATATATATATATAAATAAAAATAAAAATAAAAATAACTCATATCATTACATTTCTCATATTAGCCTATGCTCATATGCAGCGGATATACAATGTGGTCTTGATTTTGGTGGTTTGAAAAAAAGTTTGAAAGGGTTTTAAATCTTCTAAATCAAGTAATTTAAGCATACCAAAATCAACTTTAATCAAATAAAATGTAATTTCCAAACAGCAAAATTGTGGCCAGTGAAAATGCAGAGTGGCTAGTAACTTTGGAAAACCAGTAGCCACAAAGGCTGGTAAGCAAAAAAGTGAATGTCAAGCCCTGTTATTAAAAATGCTAAAAAGACACTGCTCCTCAGACGGCTCTCTGTGTGCATGCTCAGATTCGAACACCGATGAGCAAAAATGTCAAAGCATGACTTTTTGGAGAGTATTTACGTAAACACAGTCAGTTATGTCTAAAATAAACATACACAGCAATGTTTTCCACTTCCGTCTAAATAGCATCGCTAAGAAAATTCTGCTAATGTCACAGTGTAAGTAGAATACATCACTATTTTCACTTAGTGTAAATAGCAGCTATCACTAAGAAAATATATTATTTTCATATTGTATTACTGACTGTTAACCTGTCTTCTGTAACCATTTTGATGACCTTTTCTTATTAGTTAACCGAGTATTCGTTTTTGCTGAAGTAACGATAATTGTGAAATTTCACTATTTAAAATGACTAATCTCTACTAATATGTTGAAATAACACTTTGATCATATTGACCAAAGATAATTGTGATTATGTTTTGCATGATTTTTATTATATTATTATAATATTATTATTACAATCGAGCAACTCTAGTTGTACAGCACTATTGAAATCAAGTGTTACCATTTGTATAAGGTCACATTGCTCCTCTTGTGTGTCATCATTAGCGGCTAACCGTGGCGCTCAGGAGGTCACCATCACCGCTGCTGAGAGCCAGTACTGTTTTGACGGGCTGACGCCAGACGCACTGTACAACGCCACAGTCTACACGCAGACCCCCAACCAGGAGGGCCCAGGAGTCAGCGTCAAAGAGCGCACACGTAAGCCATGAGGCCTTCAGAAGAATTCAGTCCCTCAGCTCTGTTCTCAGTGTACTCATGGTGTCTGCTTTCTCTGCTTTGTAGTGGTGAAGCCCACGGTTCCCCCAACACTGCCTCCGACTCCTCCACCACCACCCACCATCCCTGGAGCACTCGATGGTAAATACACTGCAGAAAGATTAATCACATTTTCAAAATGATTTTTAACTTTATTCTCATATATTAATGCAGATCACAGTTGTAATTTGTTGTGTATTTCATTCACTACCTTAAGATTTGTTTAAAAAGAAATTAATACTTTTATTCAGCATGGATGCCTTGAATTGATCAAAAGTGAAAGTAAAGATATTTATAATGTTTGATTTATATTTAATATACTTATTTTTTTATTAAAAAATCCTAAAAAAAGTATCATGGTTTCCACAAACATGTCAACATTTATAAAAATAATACATGTTTGTTGAGCAGCAAATCAGCATATAACAATGGTTTGTGAAGGATCATGGGGCACTGAAGACTGGAGTAATCATGCTGAAAATTCAGCTTTGAACACATGGTTAAATTACATTTTACTATATCCCATAGAAAACAGTTATTTTAAATTGTAAGTTTTTACTGTATTTTAAATACTGTCTTGATGTGCATAAGAGACTTCTTTTAAAAAAGTCTTAAAGGATTAGTTCAGTTCAAAATGAAAATTTCTTGATAATTTACTCACCCCGATCTTATCTAAGATTTTTTTGTCTTTCTTTCTTTATTCGAAAAGAAATTAAGTTTTGTCAGGAAAACATTCCTGGAATTTTCTCCACACAGTAGACTTCACTAGCAACCAAAATGTTGAAGGTCCAAATCAATGCAGTTTCTTAGGAAGGGCTTCAGAGGCTCTGCACGATCCCAGATGAGGAATAAAGGTCTCATCTCATTAAACCATTGGCCATTTTATAAAAAAAATACAAATGAAATGTGTATACTTTTTAACCTAAATTGCTCATCTTGCGCTGCTCTGCGACACACCACGGATTGCGCAATCACGTCGGAAAGGTGACGCTAGATGTAGGCGGAAGTACTGTCCCTGTGTTTTCATAGCGCTCGTGCGCTATAAAAAGGTTAAACAAAGATGTCGGAAGATTTTGAAGTTGGAGATCACAACGTTTTTTTCACACGTTCGCTTGAGGCGGCACTTCCACATATGTGTTGCGTGACCTTTCCGACGTGATTGTGCAATCCGTGGCACGTCGCAGAGCAGCGCAAGATGAGCAATTTAGGTTAAAAAGTATATAAATGTATTTTTTTTCTTGAAAATGCCCGATGGTTTGTCTAGATACGATCCTATTCCTCGTCTGGGATGCCGCATAGCTTCTGAAGCCCTTCCTTTGAAACTGCATTGATTTGGACCTTCAACATTTTGGTTGCCATTGAAGTCCATTATGTGAAGAAAAATCCTGGGCCTGTATTTATCAAACATCTTAGAATTAGCTCAAAGCTGCGCTTAAAAGTTAGTTATCAAGCATCCCAATCATACGTTAAGTAAAGTGTAGGACTAAATCTTAAGGGCTAGTCTTAGAGTTGATTTACGACACTTTGCTGTGCCACAAACGGGATTTCGGATGATGTCATAGGCATGAACCAATCACTGAATAGATGTCCTTATTTAAGAATATTCTCAGATAAATTCACATTGAATTGTGGATTCCTAAGAGGAGTTTACATTCAACCCATATTTGACAATAAAGAGTTTTCAAGAGAATACATTATAATATACACATTTGAAATGAAAGATAAACATGTCTTAATTTCAATTTTTAAACTGGTGTGCTATTAACTGACCTGCCTATATATAGGCTAGATTTTTTACAGCCACCATGGATTCAAAAAAGAAAACCAAACTGGTAGGAGGAAGAAGCGATTGCTACGGCTTGCTGAATTAGTCGAACAGCATTTTTTTTATTATAGTCTAAAGTCCAACATTAACCAGCACTGAAAAAGATGATGCCTGCTCCGTCCAAACGATACCGTTTGATTAACTGCTCGTCGTCAAACCTTTCAAACACATTCTCCCTCTCTTGAAAGATTTTGCGCACGTCTGTAGATCTAACTGAATATTTGTTTTATTCAATTTTATTGTTATTCTATTATATTTTACAAAATATGTATGTTCGATTACCACATGCTGTTTTAATAAAGTTGAATTAGTTAACCTTGTATGTCATTTTTACTCTTTGAAAGTGTTGCAGGTGTTGATTATAATTAATTTACTGTTAGGCCCATAAATAATAGGATAAACAATAGACCTATATAAAAAGTATAATGTCTGACATTAAAAATGAACCACAAAACATGCTAAATGGGGAATATCTGTATAGCAATAAGTTGTCAGAACGCCGCCTTGCAATTGCTGAATGTCGCTCAACAACGCTCTACAGCCCTCTCGCGTCTTACAAATCTACGTTGTTACAATGTTGCGAGCATAGTAGAAAGTAGAAATGCAATGTGCCACAAGCGTTGCCACAACGTAAACGTGTTTGCTGGTGTCTCCTCAGTGCCATCTCAAGCCCCTACTGGCAACTCCTAACCACTTGAGAGACCTCTCGAGCTGTCTTAAATAACTGGGAGAGTAAGAGTGATTCTTAGCGTTAAGAAATTTGATAACTTGCTTTTATACTTAAGTTTGAAAGTAGGAGTACATTTCATGAATTCTCAGCACTTAAGACTAAAATAGCACTTTGAGAAGCTTGATAAATACGGGCCCTGAAATGTTTTCCTCAAAAACCTAATTTCTTTTTGACTGAAGAAAGAAAGACACAAACATCCTGGGTGAGTAAATTATCAGGAAATTTTCATTTTAAAGTGAACTAATCCTTTAAAAGTCTTAATGCATCTTGATTCTGTTCCATGATACATAAAAAAAGTCTGACATTTTGCCTTTGTTCAACTACTGTCCAACTGTACTGCCTTTCTTGCTTTTCTGGCCAGTGCACATTCATTGCTTCCAATTTTGGCATCTTCCAAGCAGTGGCATCCTCGGAAACTTAAACTACTGTAAATAGTCACAGTAGAGCTGAATGGAATTTTAGGTCCAATAAACAATTACCCTTTAATTCATAGTGTTTATACACAGACTGAAATCTCAGTTATGGAAACACCAGTAGAATAACAATAACAAAAGTATTGGGGAAAAATGATAGGATAGATGATTAGATAGATGATAGATGAATACTATACCTCACTTTGTTCTGTAATGGCAGTGTGTAAAGGTGCCAAGGCTGACCTGGTGTTCCTGATCGATGGCTCATGGAGCATTGGAGACGAGAGCTTCGCTAAAGTCCGGCAGTTTGTCTTCAGCATGATCGGCGCATTCGATGTCATCAGCCATGAGGGCATGCAGGTAACTGAACTGATCAGTTTTTTACTGAACTGGGGAAAACTACATTTTCCTACTATGGACCTTTGGTATGGAATAATTTGCAGAAAGATATAAAACTAGAGAAATTGGTGTCTATCGGTAAATTTAAAGCCATCATAAAGAAAGTGGTAATGAAGGCATGTGATTGTTTTTGTTGAGAGGATTCTATGTATTACTATTTCTTTTTATTTTGTACTTGTTGTATTTTAATATGTTGTCAAACTGTATGGCTGCTGCCTTGGCCAGGTCTCTCTTGTAAAAGAGATTTTAAACTCAATGAGACTTCCTGGTAAAGTAAAGGTAAATTAACTGACCTGACTGCATGTGCCCGACTCCCTGACTGAGCTGTGATTCATTTGCTCTTTGTTCTCATTCTGTGAAAACAGGTGTCTTTTGTGCAGTACAGCGATGAAGCTAAAACTGAGTTCAAACTGAACACCTACCACGATAAGGGAATGGTTCTGTCCGCCCTTCAGATGGTCAATTACAGAGGAGGAAACACCAAAACAGGTTTGTGATACATTGAGCAGTTTATATACCAGCCAATTGACTGACAACTCCCAAAAGTCAGTTTATTGAATTAACCCGTTGTGCCTTTTAGTATACAAACCAATAAACCAACAGCTCAAGTAAACAAAGCTTACAAGACTTTATTAAAAAATTCCCCAGTTTTTCCCAAAGTTATTCCCCAGGAGTGACGTCAAAACCTAATCATTCATGTATCTGACTCCAAATAGCCTATTCCATTTGTTACGTGAGAAGTGATGTTAAATAACTGTACCACTTCTGCTTCTGCGGCATGAGATGAAAACATATTTATATATCATTCCTTGGATTAAAATAGAGTCAGATTTTGCAGTCTGGATGAGCTTAAATCTGCAGTAAGGGCTCTTTCCTGTTACATTTCACACATGCAAACTGCAATAAGCCAACAAAATGCAAGTTACTGTGTTTACATGCCAGGGAAAATGGGTTTTATCTAGCTGTTTCCCAAGCCATTTATTTTTTATTTGCTGGAAATTTCATAATGGAAATGTTCTGGCTGACTTCTTTAATTGGAACATTATCGGTAGATTCATCCACAGAACTTTGCACTTTACACAAGGGGTTACAGTCTCCTACTAATTTTCCCTGTGTAGTAAATCTGGCCCCAAATGTGGAACTGACACCAATATTCAGGTGGGGTAATCAAAGACACTGAGTGTGCTTACATGCAAGTACTCAAGCCGATTATGCTTTATATGCCGACAGTGCATATGGTCATGTAAACATGCTTTTCTTTTCTTTATCGAATTAAAGACAAACATTTTAAGCATGAAGCAATCAAAACTATACGTTTTGATAACATCTTCCTCTAGCATTCCAAATATACATCGATTAGACATAACATTATGAAGTGAATAACACTGATTATCTCTTCATCACGTCACCTGTTTGTGGGCGGGATATATTAGGCAGCAAGGGAACGTTTTATCCTCAAAGTTGATGTGTTAGAAGCAGGAAAGATGGGCAAGCGCAAGGATTTGAGACGGTTTGACAAGGGCTAAACTGTGATGTCTAGACGACTGGCTCAGAGTATCTTCAAAACTGCAGCTCTTGTGGGCTGTTCCCGGTCTGCAGTGGTCAGTCTCTATCAAAAGTGCTCCAAGGAAGGAACAGTGGAGAACCGGCCAAAGGGTCATGGGTGGCTAAGGCTCATTGATTCATGTGGGGAGCGAAGGCTGGCCCGTGTGGTCCGATCAAACAGACGAGCTACTGGAGCTCAAATTGCTCAGGAAGTTAATGCTGGTTCTGATAGAAAGGTGTCAGAATACACAGAGCATCTCAGTTAGTTGAGGATGGGGCTGCATAGAGACCAGTCAGGGTGCCCATCCTGACCCCTGTCCATCACCGAAAGCACCAACGTGCTTTCGGTGGCACGTGGCACGTGAGAGCCTCAGAACTGGACCACGGAGCAATGGAAGAAGGTGGCCTGGTCTGATGAATCAGATTTTGCGCTGACACACGCTGTTAGTAAATCTGGCCTTAAATGTTTGAATTCTGTTCAAAAACACAAACAAAAGCTACAAAATGCTAATTTCGTGCACTGTTTTAATCTGTGAATGCTTTAGGTTCTGCGCTGAAGCATGTTGGGGAAAAGGTGTTCATCTCAGACAGCGGTATGAGGAGATCCGTTCCCAAGGTTCTGGTTGTGGTGACCGATGGACGTTCTCAAGATGATGTGAAGAAGAGTGCTACTAAACTGCAGCATGCAGGTAACACAAATCTCAATGACCATGACCTCCTTTTCTTTTTGCAACGTATAATTGCTTATTTTTGTGTGAAATACGACACAGGCAAGTTCTTGACAGGCGATGTATCTCAAATGACTGTAAAAGCACTGTAAATGATCCTTTAAGCCTCAGTGTTGTCTTTTCCACAGGCTACAGTGTGTTTGTGGTGGGTGTCGCAGACGTAGACACTGCTGAGCTGAGGAACATTGGAAGCAAGCCAAGCGAGAGACACGTCTTTATCGTTGATGACTTTGATGCATTTGCTAAGATCCAAGACAACCTCATTACGTTCATCTGTGAAACGGCAACATCCAGTAAGAAGTCATTCTTTTAGTCTGCATTGTTCACTCTAATATGAAAGACAAGACTAAAACAGTTTCTTGAAATCTTTTTTTTTACAGCATGTCCTTTGATTTACCTCGATGGATTCACATCACCAGGTCAGAACTTGACTCTCGAGTCTCTAGTCTTTTTTTTCTCTATCATCACACACTGTTATGCATCTCTTGATTGATGTTTTGATGAAAACGCACAGGTTTCAGGATGCTGGAGGCTTTTAACATCACTGACAAGACGTTTGCTGGCATGAGCGGCGTCTCCATGGAACCAGGCTCCTTCAACAGTTACATTGCATACAGACTCCATAAGGACGCATTCATTTCCCAGCCCACAAAGTAGGTCGGAGCGCAGTGCATGTGTTTTAAGGTGCTGCCCTACAGACTGTAACGGTAGTCGAGCAATTACAATTATTTGAACCGTCTTCAGAGGGATTGCAGTCTATGGTCTCTGCAGCTTTTTTCCCCAAGAATTATTTCTCTTTGTTTGTTGTTGTAGATACTGGAGGAATTTCCAGTGTGAACTCTTAAAAAACATTCTCATGATTGACTTTCTCAAACAGGGGAAGACTAAATTCTTCCCCTGCTACTTTTGAGGAGAAAGTTGTATTTGAAAGAGTTTTGTTTGGCTTGAGTGAAGTCACTGCCAGCCGGTTGCTTTTGTGGAAGAAATTTGTCTGGGAAAGTTTTTCTATTTATTGTTGTTTCAATAGTATATATATATATTTTTTATTAATAGTATTATTATTAAAATTTCTTTTTAAAGATCTGTATTCTGTAAGTTGTAGCGGACAACAGCATCAGAGTTAGGTTTATTATCGTTAACTAAATCTGAAATTAATAAACACATTTTTATTAACTGAAATACAGGTTAAATAAATATAAAGATAAAAAATAATAATAGTAAATAAAGATTACATAAAAAAACGGAACTAAAATAAAATAAATTTAAATATAATTTTTTTTTTAAATAACGACAAAAGCACAACACTATTACTAAAATGAAAATGAATTTAATTAAAATGAAAACTGAAAATATAAAAATATCGTAAAACATGTTGAAAGCCAGTTCAAAATATTAAAGAAAAACGAATGTACATAATATTAAAATTAAATCATTTAATTTATATCATTTTTGACAACAGATTTCTTAAGGACAAATTAATAGTCAAGGCAAATTTATTTATATAGCACATTTCATACACAATGGTAATTCAAAGTTCTTTGCGAAGAAAAAGAGTTAAAATAATCACAACATATACATAAGAAATACAAATTCCACGTATAAGAAATAAACGAAACACTAAGTTCTGAACATATTAAGTGAAGTGCAAACGACGAGTTTAAGCAGAAGTCATTTTTGTGGTAGAAATTTACTACGTTTTTCTACTTTTAGTCGTTAGAATAGTTACTTGATTTACAAAAACCCTAGAGTGAATGTTTCAGAAAGTTGAGTTATTATCTGTCTCATCTAATATTAGTGCATCCATTGAAACTCTGCGGGTTTGTGTGGCAGATGTTTCGGTGGTGCTGTAGCAAGTGCCTACATGCTATTGGTTGAAGAAGTGTAGCCTACCTCTGATTGCCCACTGAAGATCTGGTCTGAAGGTCTCTGGCCAAGGCATGCTCTATTCATTTATCTCTAATGATTTGTATGTGTGCGTGGGCAAGCAGCTGTTGAAGTGGAAACATTCAGAGCACCAGAGGAGGGAAAATACTTTCAGTGTGTTACGATTTCTCAAGGCTGCGAGTCTGTTTGTATTTTTCTCAGCGGGCGGTGCATGAATCTGTTCTGCGCTTTTTGATTCATGTCTGGTTTCACCGCACAATAAATTAATTTCTATAAAGCCTTTATTTTTTTGTTTTCTCATCAGACACATGCAATATTTACCATACAGGGTGAATCTGGCATGATTTTATGAAAATTAAGGTTGATAAAAGTTGTTTTGCATTGATAAAATAGCTGTATTTAAATGAGCAAGGTTTATTTTTCTCCATCATGCCCTGGTGGAGTTTTGGTTCCTTGCCACTGTCGCCTTTGGCTTGGCTTGCCTAGTTGGGGACACTACATTTTCAACTAAATATCCAAATAAATTGATATAAATCTAAACTAAATTAACTATATCAACTAAATTACTGATATGCCCACATTGACGCTATATGATAATTGAAAATAGCTGGATAACATCACCATTTTCTCCTGTCAACACTGTGAAGCTGCTTTGAAACACTCTGCATTGTAAAAAGCGCTATATAAAAAAAGTTAACTTGACTTGTATTTTTCTTTAAAGGGAAATCCATCCAGATGGTCTTCCTCCCTCCTACACACTGATTCTCCTCTTCCGTCTCCTTCCCGACACCGGCAAAGATGCGTTTGATATATGGCAGATATCAGATAAGAACAACAACCCTGAAGTCGGGCTCACCATTGACCGTAAGCACCATTTTGATCTTCAATGTCTCATGTCGGTGTCTGATAAACCTTATTTAGAAACCAAGATTCTTTAAATGGGTTCCAGATTTTAGAGTTGCAGTGATTTATAGCAGTAATTGCTCAGAAATGCACAGTCAACCTGTTTAGTGCATCAAGCTCAAATTAGCATGGAAATTCCTTTTTTTGTGTTGTTTTTGCATCATTTTTGCCCTAGCACTCAGTGCAGAGCCATTTGTAAGTGTGTGTTTTGTTCTCAGCCTCCAGTAGAGCCATCTCATTCTACAATAAGGACTCCAGAGGTGAAATTCAGAAAGTCTCCTTTGATAACGACCTCGTGAAGAAAGTTTTCCACGGCAGTTTCCATAAGGTACAATGATTTTACTTACTTCCCTTGATTACTTGGTCATATAAAGGGGTCATTTTATGCTTTTTTACTTTCTTTAGTGTGTAATGTAAGTGACTACAACTGTTATTCAATGACTGGCCGCTAGTGAGGCAGTTCCATAGAAATGTCCCCATGTTAAAATGCCCAACTTTACACCAGAAAAAATATGTTTACAGCCTAGTACAAAAAGTGGTTTTGGTAGCTAATTTTGTCCTTCATGACAACTGTGAGGGGGTGACTTTTATTTTTATAACTCATCCGTTTAGATTATATTAAGCCTTAAAGTTCTGCATAATTAAGGGCGTGGCCACTTCAGTGACAGGTGGATTGCCGCTATGTTCAAGTTAGACAGGCAGGCATGGTTTCAGCAAGCAGGCACCTCAGCTCCACCCACGTCCCACCTTTTTGCCCGTTTTCAGTTATCCTGGAGTGACGTGCTGCTAAGATAGTGATGACTGACTCCGCCCACTTTTGCCTTAAAAAATTAGACACCTATTGGTGTTGTCACGGACACTGGTGGTTATAGTAAGGGGCGGGACATTTCCCAAACACACTCAAAGCAAAGCGCTTGACCAATTACAACACACTGCTCCAGTCGACCAATCAGAGCACGCTGTGCTTTCAGAAGGAGGGGCTTCATAGAGACAGGAACTAAACAGAGCATTACTGACAGACTGGGAAGAGACGAGCTGCAACAATGGAGAATATGGGGAAATAATGTGCTTTTGAACATTCAAGCATGAAAACTTTTACTGTGTTGAAATAGGGCTTAATAGCTCCCCCTTGAAATCATTTAACATTAAAATTATAAAACTGTATAGGCATATTTCATGATAAGCCAAGGTGACTTCTAAAGACCTAAACTGGTTCTTTTAGATGAGGTGGCAGATGTTCGTCTTCTTTATCTTGACCGGATGTCTTGAATGTGAATGTTAATATGCAAATGAATCAATAGATGGATTTGAACTCGCAGTCTCCTTTTTTAAATACTTCCAGATACAGCACATTATGAAAATAGTGGAATTTCTCTGGATGAATATGAGTCCCTGCAAAGCAGTAAAGTTTGTTTGGTACTGTATAATGATTTTGGAAACTATTTTGTGCGTTATAACTCTTGGCTGATAAATTCAGAACGACTTTCCCACTGAAGACTTTTGGAGTTCAGTGAAAGATTTGTCACTGTTGATTTTGCCTTTCGCTTTAAATCGCGGTGTTTAACGGCCGCACAGAGCTTTAGCCTTTAGACTCTCCCGCCATCATTGTAAGCAAGATCATAGCTGCAGGTTTGTGCAAGAGCAGTTTCCAGTTTGTGGTTCATGTGAGCTGAAAATCATCAATCATTACCATTGAATATGTTGTAAAAGTGGACATTAATGATGTTATTTTTATATAAAGGGTTTTGCTTTCTCAGAGGTTATTCTAGGCCCAGTGCACACGCTGAGTCTCTTTAAAGCTAAACATGTCATCATTTTGTCATGTTTGTCCCAAGTGACTGCTGACATAGTTTGATTGCTAATGTAAAAAACATCTGACAACCAGGAGACGGTAATTTATACTAGCTGGGATTTGGCAGTTTTGGTCAAGTAAGTGCTTCTTGGCAAATCAGATTTCAAGATGTGCTAATTTTACATTCACACATGAAAGATTTTCCCAGTCTGTGTGAAATTTGAAAGCACAGCTTGAGCAATGGGGTGAATCTCAAGAAGCCTGTAAAGACCACCAGAAAGTCAAAGAAAATGAATCCTGTTTCCCATTACTGTAATACTAAAACCTTAAAGTAGTATTTAAAGGATTAGTTCATTTAAAAATAAACATAACCCCATAATTTACTCACCCTCAAGTCATCCTGGGTGTATATAACAGTCATCTTTCTGATGAACACAATCAGAGTTATATTAAAAAAACTTCCTGATGTTTCCAAGCAGTGTTGTAGTCAAGACCAGCTTATTCGAGTCGGAGTCGAGACCGAGTTCAGAGAAGGTCGAGTCCGAGTCGAGACAGAGTTCAGAGAGAGCCGGCGCGATCATATTTATATTTACGTAGATGCCTCATCCGACATTGAGAAATCAATGTTAAGTGATCTCTTAATTTTTTTTCAGAGCTGTAGATATTTGATCGTGATATGTACATATATATATATATATATATATATATATATATGATCGCACATTTAGACCTTTTTGGACGGAAGTAATGACGCTGGGCAATACTAGATGAGATTCGCCTGATATGAGGAAAACCATATCAAATACTGTTGGGTAAACAGTTGAGAAAGCGATCGATTTGTGTCTTAAGACATCAATGTGTCGCCACGAGCCACAGGGTTTAATATGGATTCGTATGTCTATGTGTTTGAGAAATGTGCCGGAGGAAGAGTGGGCGGGCGGTCAAACATTGTTGGTTTGTTTTAGTTTTATGACTTATGACCTCAATGTGGCTGTTACATGCACACTGGATAACAGATGATGTAGCAGACATTTTCACTCATAGTTAAGAGCTAAAGGCTCGCTCCACATCACATCCTTCCTGACCTGAGTCCTGCTACCTTTGCACTAATGTTAGTCATGCGCAGTTGCACTTCAGAAAATCACACATCATTGATTACTCATCAATTTAAAGAAATATTAACCTAGAGTAATAATCATGAATATTTTAGATGGGACTCGAGTGGACTCGGGAATAAGTCGAGTACATATGTTAATATGTTCGAGTACAAGTCAAGACCGAGTCCATGACGAGACAGAGTCCGAGTCCTGAGTACAAATCCCTGTTTCTAAGCTTTATAATGACAGTGAACTGGGCCAACATGTTTGAAGGCCAAAAAAGTGCATCCATCCATAATTAAAGTGCTCTACACGAGTTAATAAAGGCCTGAAGTGAATCGATGGGTTTATGTTAGAAAAATATCTATATTTAAAACTTTATAAAGCAATATTAAAGCCTCCACAAGACCGCCTTTCCTATTCAACTTTCCAAAAAACTGTAACTGGTGCAACTGGCATCGGACGCAGCGTAAGTGTTAGTGTTAGGTGCTACACTTTCTGTGTAAGTTGAATACGGATATAGATATTTTACTTTATAAAGTTTTAAATAAGGATATTTTTCTTACATAAACCCATCGATTCGCTTCAGAATCCCCCTTGATTTTCTTATTAACTGCATGGATTACTTTTATAATGGATGGATGCACTTTTTTTAGATTGTGAGCCCTGTCACTGCCATTATAACGCTTGGAAACATCAGATATTTATTAATATAACTCTGATTGTAATCCTCAGAAAGAAGAAAGTTACCTAGGATGGCTTGAGGGTGAGCAATTCATGGAGTCATTTTTATTTTAAAGTGAACTAATGCTTTAAATTATAAGGCATTACACATTATTATAGTATTTTTCTACAGCATTGTATTAGTATTTTAGTGTAAAAAAGCTGTATTTTTGTAACGTGGCATAGTATAATTAGAATCACCAGTAATAATAATGAGAATTTACAAACAAAAACCAGACCTAACACAGACTTTTATTTGAATTTCGTTTGATTGTTTGCATGAGATTCACCCATGGACATCATTACAATGACTTCATTGACAAAGTGATGTCATATAGTGTGCATTTTGGCTCATCTAAGGGCCATTTTGTGGTCCAGGGTTCGTGCAGCAAAGCATTGGTTTGCAGCTGTACTCTACTGTACACTCTGGCATTACTGGAGACTTGAACACAGAACTGCAATTCTGAGCTAAGGTTGTGATTAGCTGACCACCTTGGTCACAAGATTACAGACTGGTGACATGCAAAGGAAACCTTTCAGTTTCAGCTAACCCATCATGCTTTGGAAAGTTGAGACGGTTCTTAACACTGAAAGAATGTATTATTCTATCTCAGGTTTGTTTGTGCTTTACTAAAGGCCTGTTCACACCAAGGACAACTGCTGTAATGATAATGATAACTGTAGTGTTTTAATACTCATTCTTAGAGACATCTACACCACAACTGTAGCAATAACGAGAACAATAGTTGGAATCATTTTCAGAAAAATCTTTCCAGCTAATGAATGATAAAAACATTGACAGGCAAAAATAATCCAACTGACTTTAAAGTGCTCGGCGACAAAACTGGAGTGCATGCTTATAAGAAAAATAACGTTATCATGCTGTAGACACTAATATAGGCTAGTTAATATACTACACAGCAAATATCATCACGCACCATTTGCACTCAACGGGCATGAATGA
The DNA here is from genome assembly GCF_024679245.1 of Pseudorasbora parva. NCBI lineage: Eukaryota > Metazoa > Chordata > Actinopteri > Cypriniformes > Gobionidae > Pseudorasbora > Pseudorasbora parva. The sequence continues at coordinate 42,162,886 of NC_090181.1, read as the reverse complement.
TACTTCAGATTATGCAGTTTGTTAAAAATAAATGTGCTGTTACTCATTTGGACAGATAAAATAGACAAAAATGACAGCGACACCCTAGCATATTGTGGAGAATTTTGCATTGGCAATGTCATGGGGTGAATCTCATGAAGCCTGTCAAGACCACCAGAAAGTCAACAAAAACGATGTTGCTCAAAGAAAGTGAAGCCTATAGGAATCCTTCCTTATTTGTCTCAAATGGCACTGACCCGGAATTGTGCCACTGCCAAACCACATGAACATGCATCATCTGAAGGGTTATGGATTTATAACAGTTAATTTCTTTGTAATAGGTAATAACAACATACAAGCCTTTATTATCAGAATTAAGACACGAGTGTCCACAAAAGTGTGTACACTGTGCCAGTACTGTGTTTAACAAGAGTGCTTAGAAAGCCATAGGAAATGAAAACAGCCATTAAAGGGTTTCTATGGTCAACCACACAATACCACACAGAACACTGGCCCTTTCTTCATGCCAGTTCCTTCCTTTTATTAAATCCCTCTGATTATGAATTTAGTAACTGAAATTAATCCCTGAATAAATGCTTTCCGAGTTAGATTTGAAGTTCAGATCATGTGAACAGTTTGGAAGCACTCATCACATGAAGCACAGATTAGACTCATAATTGCTTTTTACTGTTAATGTGTGGTCGCATTTATCATTCCTCATGACATTTTGTAAGTAAAATCCAGTCATTTTTATTAAAATCTTCACAATTAGGAGTTTTGTGCAAGGGCGGAAAAGTTTTCTATATAGATTTTGCTCGTGTTCAATTTGGTCATGCAGTGGTAAGCATTAAAGCCCAGTCACACTAAGAGCCAGATTTACTAACAGAGCAAATTAGCGTTTAAGCGTAATCGCATAAAAGGAAAGCGAAACTCCTACAAATGCATATGCAATAAGGTAAGCCATAAAACAGGCTGTCCACACCATTTTAGTGCAAATTTATCACAGCATGTCTTTAAGAAATCCTGACAGTAGGTTTTTAATGCCAAAAGAGGTTGCGCTGGTGCGAGCTATTAGTAAATATAGCCCCAAGAATAATAACTATAAAGACAAATATATAAGAGTCCAAATCAGTGGACAATATCCTTCTGTTTATTCTAAGCGCATGCTTGTCTGTCGCTTTAAATCCTCAAGCTCGTTACAGAAGGATGGATTTTGATTGGCTGTAAATTAGTGGTTGTAAAAATCGTTCTGAAAGTTATTCCAACAAAATCATTTCTCTGTGCTGTTATCATTAATATTGAGAATGATTTTTAGAACTATATCTTTGTCATTATATTTATAGCTATCGTCTTTGAGCGTGAACGGGCCTTTAAGGTGCAGTCACGTTACCGGTACTCTACGAGATTTCACCAGCAAGTAGGATTTCAATAGGAATCCATGCAATCAAGAGATTTGTGTGATGGCAGGTTTTTTCCCCCTACTTGCATTTCACTCATGTTGAAGTTGGTCACACAAATTCACCGCAATGACCAGTTAAGGTGCGGTCCAATTTTCCATTGCTCAGCGAAATTTCACAAGCAAGATCAAGTCAGTTCAAAAGGAATCCATTTTGCAAGTTGGTGACGCAAGTGCCACATTGCCCAATATAAAGCTACTTGGTTTTAAAAGCATAAAATGCATAGCACACACAAATACTGTTAAAAAAGGATTTTCAGTGTAAAATGTATAATAGGTAAAGAACAGTAAAGGGTTTCATGCACCTCAAATAAAAACACTATTTGTGCATGTATGTACATTTCAGTTTGCTTGCTGTCTATGTAGACAGGAAGTATCAATGCAACGCTTAAGAGATGGAAAGTAAAATTTGAAAATTATAATTTAAAACCACTTCCTGTCTAAAACGTGAATTTACTCATTGAATTCATAAGGTAGAGGAAATGGTGGGGAGAAGATGGACAGCCAAATGTGCAACTATGAAATGGAGGCAGATAGATATAATGAAAGTCTGACAGGACAGAGTGAAAGACTAGAGCAGAGCAAAATGAAACCATATGGTGGGCATTTTCAGACACCCACAGTAGCCAGAATGGGAGGACTGGAGAAAGTTTGAATGCAAAGTACATGGTACAAAAGAACTAGACAGCATCACTGTTATTTGGCCCTGACCGTTACAACACACTTTCCCCTTTACAAAGAATAGTCTCTCTTCTTATAGGTTTTGAATTGATAGCGGCAGTATTGTATTCTTAACTTCCCAAAAGCTTTTGAACATACTATTTGGATAAGCTTCTGAAATGTACTATCCAAAGCCTTAACTTAAGACCCCTTCTACTTATGGGAAGCCAAATGCTGGTTGCCAAAGATGTTGACAGTATTGTGGCAAGAAATATGACCTTGCATTTGGACTGCTCATCTACAAAGTATGAATATCGGATGTATAAGACGGTCAGACTTTTTGACTGAAAAGAAGGGGAACCAGCACATTAGATGGTCAGCCGCAGAATGACATAATAGCAACATGTGGTGACGCTACATAAAGAAAACGTTGTATTCCCCCTAAAAAAAGGATGGAAAAAACATTTTGGTGGTTGCATCCGCATGTAGATTCTCATAGTGTATTCAAAGGGGAAATTACAGATGGTAAACCAGTTAATATTATCTGCTGACATGATGATTCTAATTTGTGTTCGACAATTGGCATGTCTTTACATAATGAACTAATTAAACTCATTATAGTTGGACAGAAACTGTTATTGGAAGAGTTGAGAGCGTAACTCTAAACATAGCTTATAGGCCGTGGGGTTAATGTTGTCATGGGAGAATGGTTGAGGAAAGGATGACTTTTGTGAATTTTTGTCAATCAGGCAAAGTTTCGTGAATCTCTTTCATGAAGATTTATGAACCAACCCGAGATGTCTAGAGTACTGAGTAATGTTTGGATTGCACTACTGAAGTATGTGCACTAATGCCTTTTTATTTTTCAGCTTCATATTTCTATTTCACCGAAAAATGTCAAACTCAACATTGACTGCCAAGAGGTGGCTGAGAAAGAGATCAAAGCAGCCAACAACATATCCACAGACGGCTACGAAGTCCTTGGAAAAATGGCAAAGTCTGGTGGTTCAAAGAAGCAGTCAGCCACAGTAAGTGCAGATTGTTCCCCTCGTTCCCTTCAATACGGTAAAGGATCTGAACATGCACTATTAATCCTATGAATCTACCCTGTCATTCCCATTGTCCCCTCATACTCAATCAGTTGCATGTCCTCCCACCCATTCATGCCTGAACGGATTCGATTTCTGTCTGTATTCCTTTTCAACACACTGTTGGGTGCATGCGGGCATGGTTTTTTTTTTTATCCCCAACTCCCCGCTCTCAATGCGAGCCATCTGTAACATCCGTTTGTGTTCCCATTTGTCTCTCCCTCAGTTCCAACTCCAGATGTTTGATATTGTCTGCAGTTTGGGCTGGACAAGTCGAGACAAATGTTGTGATATTCCAGCAATGGTAAGTAGGGATTATGTATAGATTGTCATCTTGAGGGGTGGGCTTTGTGACTCTCTGAGTTTGTGCCTACTCTTTAGTCAGTACGATGGCTTTTAGAGAAAGCCGATTAACCCTCTGGGGTCTGAAGTGTTTTCTGGTTTTGACATGCCCTGACTTATTTCCCTTACATTAAGGGAAAGATTTAGGATTTCCCTACATTTGACATCTTACACAGTATTACACTGTTTTTTTGTTTTGTTTTTTTCCCAACAACTTTTTGTTGGTTTAAGTTAAAAAAGTATGTAACCTGGTTGCCTTAAAATGTAGAGTTTATTGAAATAAAAAAAATTGAGTTGATACAATGAAGGAAATTGGTTTAATAAATAGAAACTCAAAATATTATCATATCTGAACCCCATAAAAATGTGATAATTCTTGAAAATAGGTTGTCGATTCTCAAACATGTTCATTGTATGAACTCAGATTTTTAAGGCAACCAGGTAACTTATTTGTATGCATTGTTTGTGAAAACAAAATTAAGCCAATTAAATAGGGCCATAAAACTCATACTGAATATTTGTTCACAAGACTTTTGAGAAATGGATCTTGTAGCCTAGAATTTTTGCTTCGAACTTGCGTGAAAATCATCCTGCCCACTCATTCACTTAAAACAATATAAATAACTGAGGTAACTGAGAAAGTGTGATTGAGTTTTGCAGACTTCACAAGACATTTCCCCTAAACACAGCTGTCAAGCTTCTGAGCAATTCATGGTTGTGTTTTGATATGCCGATTGCCCTTTTCCATAATGTATCTTTGCACAGTCCCTTTGCAGCAGTATGTCACTGTATTGCTGTCAAGCACAAAAAGGGCTGTCAGTTCAAAATTAATCTTCCTTAAAATCAAGCATAGAGAACTGTTAGAGGAGACACATTAATGCATTTTTAAACATTATGCTAGTGATGAGTGAAGTAATGCATGACTCACATCAGACTATTGCAAATACAATTCAATGTCCACACAATTAGTGAATTTAAATTAACTTTACACAGTATTCACTCAAAAGTCCAAAAACACTTGACCATGATGAAACATGGTCACTTGACCAAAACGATAATAGCATTAAAGGGCTAGATCACCCAATTCAAATGGAAAATTCAGTCATCTTTTACTCTTTCCAAACCTGTAAGAGTTTCTATTTTCCATGGAGCACGTGTATTTGTGTTATTGTGTGAACCGTTCCTTTAACATTTGTCTTCACTGGAATTAAAGAGCTTAGCCAAACCCGTTCATTAAAAGGGAGTGTGCACATACTTTTGTCCATGGAGGGCAGGTAGATGTACAGCATTGTGATCCTCATGTGGCCAGTGCAGCAGTTGTTTTTTTTATCTTTGCTTAAACTTACTTTACAGTAATAAACTGGCAAATATGTTGGCCAGAACTTAAAAAAATGCTTGAATAATTTTAAGATTGAACTTAAATTTATAGTAAATAAACCTTTAATATAGTAATAATACAGAAAATTTTACTTTTTTAATAAAATGACCACCACCATAAAAAACTATGCCATAAATCAAAGTTCATCACAAGTGACTTTTTTTCTCAAGCTGATGTAAATATTACTATATAGAAGGTGACATGCAGTTCACTTTTTTTAACTGTTTAGTGTTTTCAGCAGGATCTAATTTATATCTCCATCTCTGTAGCGAGAAGAAGCCAAATGTCCCGCTCTTCCTCACTCCTGCACATGTGCTCAGGACAGCATTGGTCCACCAGGCCCAGCGGGCCCTCCGGTAAGATCATTAGAGTCCCCTGACATTTCTTCTGTCTCTGAAGTCATCATGCTACCGCTGCAAATCTCTCTTCTGATGATGAGGATGAAAAGGTCCAGAGTTCAGGGATGGTGGGATATTTTCCCCAAAGGCCCAGCGCTGTAATTTCAGCCCTGCTCTTTACATTAAGCACAAGAATATGATTATGGGGCCTCTTCTCTCTACACCATTATGCATGGATTGAACATCTGGGATTACTGACGGTTAACAGCACAGCATGAGCTAATGACTAGTGACTTACTCATGGATTCGCTTATAGGTCAGAAAGCAGAAGTGAAGACCATTAGGTAGGCCTTGGACGTGTGCACTTGGAGACATCAGTCTTTAGAGCCGTTTGATAGTTTCTTATAAAACAATGAATCCTCTGAAATCCACTGCCATTGAGATTCTAAGTATGCTTTGTTTTTTCTAGGGCGGCCCTGGTACAAAAGGCCCACGAGGTGAGAGAGGAGAGTCTGGCCCCACGGTAAGCTCATAACCTGCTGATAAAAGCCAAACGATCAGATACTTAAACAGGTTCCTCCATTTATACCTTAGAAAGAGGAACAGTTTCTCTCAGCCCTTTGTTTAACTGGATAAAGGAACAGAATTTTAACCTATTCATTCCAGGGTGCAATGGGTCCACGTGGAGAGCAGGGTCAACCAGGACAGATGGGACCTCCAGGCCCACAGGGCCCTAATGGATTGTCTATTCCTGGTGAACCTGTAAGTAAAATACAAAACTTTGCATTGAAAAGTATTATTTTGTACAACATTTTTGATCATTTTCAAAACAACTTTCTTGGCCCCCAGAATATTTGAAATAATCTAAAAAATGTATATTTATATATTCTTCATGCATTCTTTTTTTTTTATCAACACTTGAATGTAGGTGAGTTTCATAAAAACACAACATTTTGAGAAAAACGCTGAGAAAATCACATTTTTGTCTAAGACTACATCTGGATCAGATGAACGATCAAAACACGCATGGAGTAGATGTAATCCATCAACACCTCCAAAGCTTCACAGTCCTGTAGCTCATCCTGGGTCCACATTGTAACATTAGGCAGTTTTAATTTATATGGTGTTTAATGTTGATGATCACATCATTTTACATATGCATCAGATTATGCTATCGCTCATTTCTGCTTCTTTTTCACCTGTGTTTTGATCAGGAGATTCAGTACTCAGAAGATGCATAATAGCACCCCCTACCTTATACAAGGGGAAAAAAGGGAAAGACATTAGAGTTAATTAAGATTATTTCTAATTAAACCTGGAACAGTGATGTTATTGCTACCTTTAAGAAAAGTAAGGTCAAGACATTTAATTTGTTTAAAGCTAGCTCCTTTTTATGCATTACATTTATGTCATAACTCTGCTCTTTTTGCTTAAAGGATACCAATTTCTACTCTATTCATTGAAAGTGTTTTCTGTTTGTCTTTCTTGGGACATTAAAATCATGCACGTGTCTGGCTATAGTAGTGTATAGTGCAGGTCTAATTTATGACTGAAAGCTTCAGACCCATTTATTTAACAGAGCCAACGCTCACGCTGTCATCCACATACAGCTGAGATGTAAATTTATGTCATGTAACAGAGGAAAGAGTGTGAACGCCTGCTTCATTTCTTCTGTTTTCAGGGGCGGCCTGGACCTAAGGGAGACCCCGGTGACCCAGGTTTACCTGGACAGCGAGTAAGTGCTTTTTTGTTTGAGCTGTTTTTGAGCGGCTTGTGAAATCTAGTAAATTGTGGTGTACAACAGCTGTGTTGGATTCTGAAAGGTTTTATGAACTGTGTTCAGGACATTATCAGATAAATGGCTTTATAATTGGATTAAAGCTTAAGCTAAGAAAATTACACCACACTTAACTTCACCTTTTAAAACACTGAACAATTGGCAGACGCAACGCAAGTGCTCTTAAAGCACAGAGCAGAACTATTGCTAACACCTCCATCATAACGTCATTTTATTTTGGACTTCCAATGTCTGTTCTTATTGCTGTACTGGATGAAGGCATTACTTTGCAAGAAGTTTATTTGTACATGGTCTATTTGGTAAAACCTTCCTTCTCTTCCATGGAAAGGTTGAATTAAGTCATATCCTGACAATATTTGAAATTGCTCGGGTTTGATCCACGAACAGCTACATCGTTGTTTGAAACAACCACTGTATGATGAATGACATCAAGTATTTTTCTTTTTTTCCAAGGGCCCTGTTGGCGCTCCAGGTCCACTTGGCCCTGTTGGACCTTCTGGTGCAAGGGTAAGAAGTTTTGAAGTGCACCTTGAATTGGTTTCCAGTTTTAGCTTTGTTATCCGACTTGTCTTGTCAGACAGATTTAGTCAGTTTTGTTAGGCCCATCTCAAGTGTGTGTTTGAACTCAGAGGTAAATCTTCTCTCAGACTCTGTTAGCTGTCCATCTTGTACAGTTCATGATGACATATGTTTTTGTTCAGGGTCAGCCAGGAAATGAAGGCCCATCTGGACCAAGAGGTCCATCGGGACCAATGGTATGTAATGTGGAAGCTTTCGAGCAACCGATGAGTGTGTCATGTAGCCTGAGAAATCAGCTGAAGTATCTGCCATACATCAAATGACCTGTTCTTCCTTCTGTTAACTTAATACTGTCCACATTTCTTTCACAAACGCATGGAGCTACAAGGACATTTAACAAAGTCACACGTAATGCCAGTGTAGCACAATACTAATTAACAGCGTATTGTTTGTTTTATCATTTGAAAGTCCCAGTTGATTTGAAATGTTGTAATATAATGCAAACATTTACATGTTTAATTTAGCAATTTAAATAACTACACTGGAGAAAAGATTTACTCAGAAATTGGTAGTAAATTTAACAAAAAAAAGCAAAGTTGCAACATAATTACAAATGTAGAAAGACTGAAACAGTATTTTCTTGTAAAATGCTTGCAAAATTATTATGCTGTATTTTTTGGGGTAGTGCTTTTTTTAAGGTGACAGTTGAATCGTACATGTACTTACTATAGGAATAACAACACTAAACCTTAACCTTATTGTTAGTACATGCAGCTAATATATTAATATTTGCTCAGTTATTATAACAGTTGCACTTTATTTTACAGTACATGCACTTATGTGTAAATATGTATACTTACAGTGTACTTTGGGTTAAAGTTAGGTTTAGGGGTAGTTTACTACCTAGTTATTACCCAGTTATTGTAATAGCCATACTAAGCATAGGGGAACAGGACTGTAAAATAAAGTGCTATCATTATTACGTTACAACAATGTTATCTTAAAAAAATGTGCAAGTGTCCTTTTTGGATCCACTGTAATTATTACCCAGTATGACATTTGATGTGCAAGTGGCTCAACTTTCCCAACTGTAATGTCTAATAGATCATGTACATTTATTTAAGGTCAGCTTGATGCTGATTCTCTCAGTGTTAGTGATTGCGAATGAGTTGGTATTGTGAGTTCAGGCTGTTTATCAGAAACTGATTGTTAAATATATCATATCTGAGTAATTCTTACTGAGATCCATTTTTTTAGGGACCTCCGGGATCACCTGGAATGCCAGGAAACTCAGGAAAACCAGGAAAACCTGGAGACACTGGCCTCGCTGTATGTACATGCTCAAATGGCTCTTATTAAATCTCATTTACTTGTTTTAAAGTTTTATATATATATATATATATATATATATATATATATATATATATATATATATATATATATATATATATATATATATATATATATATATATATATTATATATCTCAATTCAATAATCAAAAGATAGCACATGCATATGTGTGTCAGTGAATATTACCAAACCTATGGTCACTAGCTACAGATCTGCTATAGGTGATATTGATTTGAGTGATTTCTGACTCCTCTTTTCTCATCTGTCAATCACAGGGACCTGTTGGCATGAAAGGAGAGAAGGGTGAAAGGGTAGGTGTCACTTTTATACACTTCATCACAGGAGTGCCTCAGTGCATTCAAAATGTACTAACTCTAAATGCAAAACTGAAAAACACACTAAAGTTAAATGTACAATCAGGTGCTTTACTATGTTAGTCAACACGTCAAAATAAGTGTACTTCATTAAAGCATGACTCTTAAGGGTTAGTTCACCCAAAAAGGTAAACCTAATCATCATTTACTCGCCCTTGTGTCGTTCTAAACTGTAAGACTTTAGTTCATCTTCAGAACACAAATGAAGATCTTTTTGAATAAATCTGCCATTGACATCTATGCAACTACCACTTCAAAAAGTTCATAAAGGGACTGTAAAACTAATCCTGATGAATTGAGCAGTTTAGTCCAAATGTTCTGAAGAGAAACGATCGCTTTATATGATGAACAGATTTAATTTAGGCTTTTATTCAGAAATTGTTGAGTAATATTGACTACAATACAATACAATTAAGTGGCCTTTTGTTTTAGTAATGTTATATTATATCCAAAGTTATCTTATATTATCTTCAACATGTCCTCCAACCAATGCGCCTATATAGGTCGTTTCCTTGAAATACGACCCATAGGAACATTTACTAAAGTTACACCCCTATCGACAATATTTTAATGAATTAAATACGACACACAGGAACGTTTTCTAAAGTTGTGCTCCTATTGACAGCAGGACACTTTCATTTTAAAGCATTTTTCCCTTTTATCTGCTTAATATTTCTGGTTTTGCATAGCTCAGTTGATAAAGCATTGCACTACACAACAACTTGTGATCATGCGATCGTGAGTTCGATCCCAGGGAACACGTGCTCATAAAGTGTGTATGCACTATAAATCACTGGGTAGGTTTAGGGATGAGGTGGGTGTAGTTGTGAATTAAAAATATATATATTTTGTGCTAAATGGAAATATGACAAATGGTGGTAAAAAGTCCAGACATTGCATTAAAATGAACACGCATTTTGATTGGTAACGACAGTCATGTCATTTCATGACGTCAGACGTAACACGACATTGTCATTATTTTTACGCCAGCTAGAGGGCGCATGACTTTAAAACGTAAATATAGGTCGTAATAAGGTGCTTGAAAAATGCCCTATAGAGTCGTATTTTTTGGAGGACAGGTTGATTACCTTAGGTTCTTTTTAAATCTTCTGTAACACTTTAGTATGGGGAACAATTATCACTTTTAACAAGTTGCATATAAGCTTGCATATTGGCTGTTTATTAGCACATAAAGCACATATTAATGCTTTATTCTGCATGACCTTATTCTACATCCCTTAAAGGGGGGGTGAAACACTCAGTTAGCGCATTTGAATGAGGAAGCACGCGATCGTGCCGATTACTGATGTTTACTCACTCGACGATAGCCAACAGCACAGACATTTGAAGCAGATTTACTCACCGGCTGCTTCCAAAGCAGGACCGAACCTTTATCGCTGGGACCGCTCCGTCAAAAACACACTTCTTTCGTATGATTTGGTGAAGTCCTGTGACAGCAGTGGCGTGTAAATCCACTTTGAGACGCGACTGAAACGATGTTGTGAAGCTTCCCGTCATTTCTGCGTTCAAATCGGTTCAAATGCAGCGCTGCCTTCCCGGAATGCTGTGCTAAAGCGTTGAAGTCGCTCGACGTCACCCATAGGAATAAAGTGGAGCGCGGCGCGCGTCATAAGTGTTCACGGACGACTGGATCTGCACCTGAGAGAGTGTTTATGGCCGTGCATTTCCTCTCTCGCTCTAGTAAAGCGCACGCGCACCCTACCGGGAGAAGAGCCCGTACGGCCCATACAAGGACCTTCCGTTCTATTATCGTCAAGTCGAGCCATACTCGAAAAAAACTCTCCGAAACTTGTGAGAAACCGGAAGGAGTATTTTTGACACAGAAATACTCCATCAAACGTCCAACATTAGTTTTTGAAACTTTGTCTATATTTAGGATGGGAATCCAAGTCTTTAACAGTGTAAAAAGCTCAGTATGCAGGAAACAGCATTTCACCCCCCCTTTAATCCTACCCAATACCTAGACTCAAACGCTACAAACACTACCTTACTAACTATTAATAATCAGTAAATTAGGAGATTATAGAATATGTGAATATGTGTTCCCCATACTAAAGTGTTACCAACACTGATGTTGCTGCCACAGAAAAGCTTTTGCATAAGCAAACACAACTACAATTTCTTAAGAAAATGTAAAAATCACATTTGCTCTGTTTTCCAGGGAGATACTGCATCTCAGAACATGATGCGCTCAGTAGCAAGACAAGTTTGCGAACAACTAGTCAGCAGTAAGCCATCTCAGCGTTTATTTATTTATTTATTTGCCAATGGTTTTGTTCATGTTAAAAATGTAAATGTTTGATTTGCTTGTAGGACAAATGAGCAGAATCGATGTAATGCTGAACCAGATCCCCAGTAACTACAGGAGCAATAGTCCCGGTCCTTCCGGTCCTCCAGGCCCACCTGGCAACCAGGGACCCCGTGGAGAGCCAGGTCAGACCGGACCCAACGGGTTCCCAGGAAATGCAGGATTGCCAGGGTCTCCGGGAGAAAGAGGTATGCACACACAAATCAAAATGAAGCATTCACATTTTGGCTTGTGGGATAAAAAATGGACCAGAATATCATAGAGACTTAAGGATGGGAAACCACAAACATCTTAGCTGTACCATATAGCAACACCCTGACAACCACCCACTCTAACCTAACATTGTGATGCCAAGATTTGCACACACAAAAAGTGTAAACAGTTTTTGTGCAAAGTAGATCATTGGATTTGAATTGCAACAAAAAACAAAAATGTCTAAAAAAACTGTAGGAAATATTTGATGCACATGATTCTAATAGATTGCCTACCATTTTTCCTTAAAATAATCCAGATGTATATACTCAGTGTTTGACGTTTCTGCTAATTAGTCACGTATGGCATACATTTTTTTACTGCATTTCCCCTTAACATCCTAGGACCGCCGGGAGAGAAGGGAGAAAGAGGAAGTCCAGGCATTGGTACTCGAGGGCAGAGAGGATTACCTGGACCTCCTGGTATGTCTTCGTGCAACCTAACGCCACCTCATTTTAACCGCTCCATTTCACTGCTAATTATATCCAGAGTTTGTGTGCACACTTGTCCTTTCAAGGCTTTCAGATGCAGCCTATCCAAAACCTCCTGATTTATGGAACCAACTCTAATGATCATTAACAACTGTGATTTCCACATAGAGCAATTTCCATATCACAATGTTTATCATTGTGAGAGTATTTAGGCATGATAGATGAACATGATGATGAATCATTACGAAATGAATGGTCTGTTACGCAACTGCTGGTATTAGTTTTTCCAAACGATCAAGAACAACTTTTTCCCCTGGATTGTTTGGATAGGTTGGATCCAAAGTGTGCTAACCCCTATCAAACTGTGTTGTGACAGTTGGGATTAAGAGACCCTTAAGAGTTTGAAAAGGAAGTCAGAAGAAGTGTTTGCCTTAATAGGCCTGTAGCACAAGTCAGACAAATCATTTTTGAGTCATAGATATGAAAATAATTAAGTTATTTCTCCATCCTGTCCTGTTTATGTGTACTCTTTGCCTCTTCAAGGATCATTGGTAGAATTGAGAATCAGGAGCCGGATTCACAAAAATCTTCTTAAGGGAGAAGTTAAGAAATTTCTTAGGATAAATTTCAAGTAGTTACTTAGTGCAATTCTTCAAAAGTCTCTAAGGACCCGATATACTCGAAATCAAAGAATGAACTGGTGTGATGTCATTTTGAAACTAAATCAGGCCAAAGCGAACTTCATTTAGGAGTTTGAAACAGCTTGCCAAAAGCAAACTTTCTGGAAAACTTTGCTCTGGCCGGTAAACACCTTTGAACAACCATTGGTCCGTGATGATGATGTAATAGGTGGGTGTGGCTCTGGGTCTCCACCTTCTTTGAAATCTCCACCCACTTTTCAACTTTGAAATCTGCTACGGTTCATTTCTTTTTACGTGAGCAAAAACATAAACACACTGGAGAGCTGCTTCATAAAATAAATTTGTAATTCTAATTGAAAGAAACTGACTATGTTTTTTCATGTTTAAAACTATAAAGCGGCTTACTTTTAAACATAAAGTGCTATATAATCAAACGTAAATTAACTGGAGTGCTCCAAGCATATCCTCAACGCTATGAACAGAGGCTTGCCTAACTGCTGTTTTCTCTCCATTATTTTCTCATTTGTATAGTGTGTTTATTTTGTTATTGAGTGGAAAGCGTACAGCTCATATTTACATGTTCATCTGAAGTCCGCTTTCAGCAGTGTGGGTGCTGACGTCACTTCTATTTACCCCTAAGCTAAGAGCTAAAAGATCTTCGTCGTGAGTATATCGGGGCCTTAAGAGGTTCTCAAATATTTTCTCTTTTTTGTTGAGAAGAAAATGGCAGGCTTTGGTGTTATTCTTGCTGAAGGTTTGTGCTTCGTATTTTAAGGTGTTGTATATTTTAAATAGTTATTTTTTAAAGTCGGCATGAAACAGAAGTTTCTGAAGGGCTTGATTTTGTCTTTGGAGAATTGATTGGATGGCTGTGATTTGCTATTGGTGGATCTCAACAGGTTGCCCCGCTCTCGTCATCAGAGAAGGGAAGAGATGAGCTGCAAGAGGGAGGGGAAAGCATTCTGATCAAGATTACAATGAACACGAATAAATAAATAAAAAACGCTAATAATGTGCAAGTATAAATCATTTATAATACATTACGAAAAATTCCATAAAAAAATCAATTTTTCATTTAAGCAGCCAGTCTGTTGGCAATAATTTAAACAAACAAAAATATGACATAACAGTGTCAATGTTGCAAAGTTCAGTTATGAAACCACTTTAAAAGCTGCTCTACAAAAGACAATAATGTTGTTACACTTTATTTCGATAGTCCACATTATACATTCTACTATAACTAACTTTGCAACTAACATGTAAACTAATAAGAGTATTAGCAGACTGTTAGGTTAGGATTCAGGTTAGTAGGTCTGTTTACACCTGGTATTAAGATGTGTTTTAGTCGATGGGATCACAAGTGAGCGACGCTAAATACAGGTGTAAACAGGGTCGGAAACATTTAGAGCTTGTTCACTTTCGATCACTTCCAGTGGTAGTAGAAAACATATCAGACCAGATTGGTTACGTAGTGTAGATGTTCATGTGAATGACTGTGTTCGAACAGCCACAAAAGACGCCTACTCTCCTCCTACTGACCTAATGCGTAAGCTGACATAATGGGAAGCGCGCTAGCCAGACGGGATTTAAACTTTGTCGGCTGAAGACAAGATTATTTTCTAACTATTTTCTCTCACCATTTCTGATTTCTAACACACACTCACAGCATTCGGCAGGTCTTGCGGCTCTCAGAGCAGAAACAAAAGCTGATGTTTTCCGTGTGTTCATATGTAAATTGCATGAGCTTATTTTGTCCATTAGATCAAAAGATCTGAAAAAGATATTTAAAACCCATACAAAAGTTGTCACATAACTTATAACAATAACAATCAGCAACCTGACAAACACAAAAGCCTGGAAATAATGATATTTTCAGTAAACGAGGCACTTACACTGCAAAGCTGGCCAAAATGGTAGTTTCCATGCTGAGCCATGTTCAAAAGACCAAAGTAATCCAGTTATTATTAGAGGAATTTGTACAGACATGTTTGGTGTTTTGATCTCAGTCACGATACAGTCATCCCAGCGGAACACAAAGGGTCTGAATGAATTATTGGCTCCATGGTAACTACAGCAACACTCTGTTCAACAAACACAATTCTACACTTTCTCCAGGGGACACGTTAAATTGCTATCCAGCATTTGCCGGAACGAGCCTCTCGCAGAAAACTGTAAAGAAGTGGAAACGTCTCCCTTGTGGAAACGATGCCAAGGGCTCTGTGTGAATGAAATACACAGCCGTCGTATACGTACAGTAGGAGGAAGCTTGCGGTGACTCACTGTTTGTAGTTTGACTTGTGTTTTCTGTGGAGGCTTTATTGGCAACACATGTGCTGACATCAGAGCGCACAAGAGCGAGAGTCAAGGGACAGCATTCCAGTTCGGTTTATACCGTCTAGACAGAAAAGGGTTGGGGGGAAGAACTTACCCCTTCTTCCTTTTAATTAAGCAGTCAAAATATTTAAATTACAGTGCTTGAAATCAGTTTTCCCCTTCCACAACCAGCAAAAAACCTAGAGGCGAAGTAAAGTGCGCTTTCTTACACCTCCTCTGCCATCTTTTTCTCTCTTTTTTTTTCTCCCAGGGCCACCAGGGCAGTCTCAGACCGGGCCCCCTGGTCCCTCAGGCTCAGCAGGGCCCCGTGGCCCACCAGGGCGGCAGGGTGGACCTGGAGTCAGGGGACCACCTGGACCTCCAGGATACTGTGACTCCTCCCAGTGTGTCGGCATGCCTTACAATGGACAAGGTTACCCAGGTAAGCACAGTTCGGTTGATTGAAAAGCTCTGTTCCAAAACCTAGTTGAGCTCTTGTTAAGGTGTTTACCTTTTTAGGCACTATTCTGAACGGAACTGGAACACTCTTCATAGGCAACGACACAAATAGAATTGCTTCCATTGGAATTTAGAATCAGCATGTAGCAACACTGTGACACTCTAATAAGCATTATAATACAAAGAACAAAATAGTAAACATAAACCAATTTTTTTAGCATTACTTTTTATTTTGCTAAAATATAGGGTAAGCTTAGCCTGACAAGCCAGACCCACATCAAGATGTTTGGTCTGGAAACTCACCATTGACAGCTCAATCCGAGGGGCGGGATAAACGGTTGTCTTTCAAACTCCCTCTGCACGCGATAGGATAGCGCTACACCAACCAGAGCAACGAAGGTGAAGCAGAGCTAGTTGCTAGATTAAACATTCGCCGTATCCGGTCGGCAAAACTCCGAACACATCTTCCCTTTTTAAGAATGACTTCAGTGCCGTTCTTTGTTCTTTTCTCAGAGAAAAGCTTAACTCCAAGTCTTCCAGAGTCGTGGTCAAAGCTGATTCAAAAGACCGCCGTTCGCCAGTTTCTGTGTCTACTAGAAGCACGCAAACGCAACTCGGCCGTCGTCATTAAGGCCCCTCCCACCGACTCTATACACAATGTGATTGGCCTGGCAAGAGTTTGGCGATTACTGCTCAGAAGGGTATTGAGAGTTGCTAAACGACACTCGCAGGAAGATTATATTTGCTGCCTGGGGTTGTCTAGATTTCTAGGCTAGGGTAAGATGGGAAGATCTGTCAAAAAATGAAAAAAAAAAATCAAAAAAAGTCCTAACCCTATCCTTACCCCTAAACCTAATCCCATAACTTATCCCTAAAATCAGAAGGACTTGATAGGTGGATAATACTGATGTAGAAGCACATAACCCTGACTGTAAGCCTAAACTTGACATAAACTGTAAACTTCCCTCAAATCTGATTGATTCAGGTTGATTGAAACGTTCTAGGAACGTTATACTTGGGGAAATCACATTCACCAAGATGGGAGATATCATCACAATTAAGAACAATGTGAAAACTGTAAATATATTTCGATACGATTTTAATTAATCTATTAACGGGAAATGAATAGAAACATTTGCACAACGCTCTGTGCTCATCGTCTCCTAATCAGGACCCGAAATAGATAAATATTAAGTCCACTGAAGCAGTGGTAGGATGATGTGCCAACAGTGGGAAACTCAGTATATTCGTGCAGTAAATACCATAACATCAATTCCGATTTGAAGCTTGTGACATATAAGCGAGCACATCACTTTATTTAGTGATCATGGAAACAGTATATTCGGATTCATCAACTGGAATGATTTTAATAGGTGTCCCTGTAAAAGTATCGACACTGTCAAAAATGTGCCATTAGAGAAGTGCTAATATAGCATCATTGTTTTAGTTGATGATTTTGAGACTGAAATTTCATTTTTGGTTCCCGATATTTTGGTGCATCACTACTTTTAACTGCATTTATGAGACGTTTCCCCATCTTTTATGGAATTTTCCACCTTTCCATGTTTTTACTGTTATACGGTAAGGGGCACTATTAGTACTGAATCTCCTGATCAAAACAAAGGCGAAGAAGAAGCAGAAATGACCGATAGCATATATAAGCGGATTCACATGTAAAATATCACGTTTATCAACATTAAACACATATAATATATCTAATGTTACTGAATGAAATGTTGACCCAGGATGACCCAAGCTTTGGTGGTGTTGATGGACTCCATCTACTCCACCTGTGTTTTGATCATCATCTTGTATCTGATCCTGACGTATTATTTGACAAAATATTTGCTCAAAATGTAGCTTTTTTGTTTGAAACTTACTCACATTCAAGTTCAAGTAGCCATGCTAAAAATATAATGTGGTTTTGTTTAAAATCAGAGGGTCTGTTCTTTCTTTTGATATATTGAATGTTCAGATATTCATACAACAAAATATTTTTGAATTAATCTTTTGTAAAAATATAAAAATTCTGGCAGTGGCTGGAAATAAAAAAACAACAACATTGAAACACTTTATTCTTGAAATGTACTTGAAGCTAACCCCATGAATTACAATAAGTATATATATATATATATTAAAAAAATAGCACTATTGACAACTTGCCACTTCTGTCCCATCTTACCCCAAGGGTGTACTTTTATGTTTTCACTTCAAAATAACTTAACTGCTGTCACTTCACAAATCTAAAATCATGAATGTGTCCACAAACAGACGCAAAAACATTGATATTCAACATAATGCATCGTCGCAGATCAACCTTTTTCAGAGACACGAAATTAGATTTCATTTCACCCCAAAAGCTTTCGATGTTCATATCCAGATGAAATCTCAAATAACAAATCAAGTTCTTTTATAAGACTATCTAGGTTTGGAACAGAGCTCTAGCGTAAGCGACTAATGATATGATTGCCATGAGTTTGCTTCACAATATAGCTAATTAATCAAGAACTGCATGTTTAGCATTTGTTTTTTCGTTTTGTTACACTTGAAGGTAGTCGTTATGCCACTGAGATGAACTAACCCGATCTTTAACCCATTTCAGGTTTTGCGTAGTATGCTATCTAGACTGCCTGATCCCTTACCTGATGTTAGCACTCGCTCATGAGCTAATAAGGATAACCACCATGGATATGATTGCTGAATATTTGCTGGCCAACTCTAAAAAACAAACAAAAAAACAATCAAACCAAAGAAAGGACTGGACTGCCACTAACACCAGCTGAGCGCTACTATATCATACTGGAGCCAGTGATGGTTACGTACCAGTGGCCTGTTTGCATCTAGAGCAGCAAGAAAGAGCTTCGTTTTGCTGAGGACGCATGTGAAACTACTAACATTGAGCGGTTTTGTTAACAGTGTTCAACAGCGGTTGCTCTTTAAGAGGGTCAAATGACTGTAAATAAACGAATTGTGCCTTGTAAATGTTAATCGATGACACAGTGGGCTAAAGTTAACAGCAGTCATCAAGCTTGCACCTGATAACTCGCTTCTTGCTGACCGCTGACGGTTCATTTTTCCCCCTCTGGTGATATGTGCAGGACACGCTCAGGTTACAAATGTAGTGTGTGCCATTAGTATATGCAACCATGAAGTTTTCGGTATGTTTGCAGAGTGCTGCCTTTTTCTTTAATCCGGGTTTTTTTTTTTTTTTTTTTTTTTGTATTGTGATTTCTAGAATTGTTTGATACCTCACGTAAAATGTCCACACATTTCCACAAGTGCATTTTTTATACATGTATGTTTGAGTAGCTCTAGTTCTAGTGTAGGAGAAAAATCCAACGCAAAGTTGTGGACAACTGGCGAATGGGTTAATATAGAACGTTTTTGCCTTTATTATTAACACTATGTATAAATGAAGAGTTGAAATGACATGTTGGAACCAAAAAGCACATGCTCAGCTGGCCAAATGATATTTCCAAGCAGGCCCCTACCAGCCAGAACCTGAACCCTACGTAGTGCCCATTCCAGCCCAGCCGTCGGAAGATATCGAGACACAGTCGCCAGGTTTACGAAACCAGCGTGGAAAAAGATCGCTATCAAGACAGGAAGCTGAAAGAATTGATACATAAAGTGAAACTGTCAAAAACTGCATTTAAATCCAGATAATTTAACTACACAGAGAGGCGGATATTCAACTCTCATTTCCTCGTGAGAAACCTGTGTGCTTGCCGACGGTTCCACAATGTGTCTTTGCTTGTAACATAACTGCATTTGTATTTGTTCAGTAATATGTCCTATAAACACTATGAACTGATTCCTTGCACATTTGAAAGTGTAAACGTGCTTGCTGCAGTGCAATTTGTTGTTGTTCTTTCTCTCTGTCTCTCTCTCGCTCTCAAGGAAAATGGCAAACGGTTCAACCTTGATTCCTAAACCTGGCTTTTGTTTTCTTATCCTAAACCGAATATGTATCTGTTGTATACCAACTCGCTCCAAAAGAGGAATTGCATGCCTGTGTTGTATATTTAGTAAGGACGTTTACAATCAGAATATAGTTGTTTTTCCAATGATATCAGTTGAAATGCAGTTGGAATTTGTTGCAAGTCTATGGACATAGAATAGCTTTTTTCATGTCTGAATTGCACATTGTGAATTCCACGGCCTTATTTTCTTATTTATTTCTGAATCAGAAGAGGCATTTTTCAATAAAACTACTGAAAATGTTTAATTGCTGTTGTGATCTGTTCTTTCCTTTTGAAATTGCATTTAAAATGACATTCAGTTCCTAAGTTTGAATTGACGCAGCCACTGTAAAATGATTTAAGTAAACTTGGATGTGTAAGTCATCCCAACTTAATTGACATTAAACTGACTTAAACAGTTCGAGTTAAAAGAGTTAAATGTGGAATAACTTATAAAAACAGTTGAAAGTTGTATGAACTTTTTTTGATGAGCAATGAAAAACTTATGTTATCAAAACTTATTGATCATATCACAAAAAAAAAACAAAAAACATTGTTGGTTTAACTAAAAAAGTAAGTTACCTGGTTGTCTTGAGTTCATTAAAATTAAAACTTTGAGTTAAGTTGATTTGACAAGAGAAACAAAAAGTGAGAAATCATGAAAATATTTTTTAGTAGTTTTTTTTAATTATATACTATGTACAAATGTACACACAGTAAGTGCGCTGTATCAAATAATTAATTTACATTTTAGTAGAATATATAAGGACCAACATTTCTTTACAGTGGAAAAATGATCTTTAGATTTTTAAAATGTCTTCATATATATTAAGAAAAGAGGTTGTTTTAAATATTCACAGAAAAGTTTTATGGGGAAGCAAATTTTTTGTTTTTGTTTTTTTTTGTTAGACAGATTAAATCTCACACATAGGCAATTCTAATTAGTTTTACTTCAAAAAAAACATGCAAAGTAATTGCCTTAAAAAGTGACGTGAAATAGGAAAATTTTGTGCTTAGTTTTGTTCACACACCCAAGAGTCCTTCTTGTAACTAAAAAAGAACAGAATACTTGATAATGTACTTTAAATAAAATGTAATTGTTCCCATTGTTGTGTTTTGATGCGGAATGTTGAAGTGTGTGTGTGACTCAAGCATGGTAAACTGCAAGATATTGGTAAAAATACAGAGATATAATATAAGCCCATTAAAAGTTTCATAAAGTGTTAATGACATAAGTATTCGCAACATTTTAAAATATCATCATGAACATTGACACGAAATATAGTTATGTTACACGTCATTCAGATTATAAATATATATTTATATATAACTCTGAAAAAAATTAAGAGACCACTGCAATTTTTTTTCTTATATCAGCATCTCTACAAGCATGGAAGCCATTTCCATTCCAATGTCTGTTGAATTCCAACATATATATATACAGTCTTGTTCAAAATAATAGCAGTACAATGTGACTAACCAGAATAATCAAGGTTTTTAGTATATTTTTTATTGCCACGTGGCAAACAAGTTACCAGTAGGTTCAGTAGATTCTCAGAAAACAAACAAGACCCAGCATTCATGATATGCACGCTCTTAAGGCTGTGCAATTGGGCAATTAGTTGAAAGGGGTGTGTTCAAAAAAATAGCAGTGTCTACCTTTGACTGTACAAACTCAAAACTATTTTGTACAAACATTTTTTTTTTCTGGGATTTAGCAATCCTGTGAATCACTAAACTAATATTTAGTTGTATGACCACAGTTTTTTAAAACTGCTTGACATCTGTGTGGCATGGAGTCAACCAACTTGTGGCACCTCTCAGCTGTTATTCCACTCCATGATTCTTTAACAACATTCCACAATTCATTCACATTTCTTGGTTTTGCTTCAGAAACAGCATTTTTGAGATCACCCCACAAGTTCTCAATTGGATTAAGGTCTGGAGATTGGGCTGGCCACTCCATAACATTAATTTTGTTGGTTTGGAACCAAGACTTTGCCCGTTTACTAGTGTGTTTTGGGTCATTGTCTTGTTGAAACAACCATTTCAAGGGCATGTCCTCTTCAGCATAGGGCAACATGACCTCTTCAAGTATTTTAACATATGCAAACTGATCCATGATCCCTGGTATGCGATAAATAGGCCCAACACCATAGTAGGAGAAACATGCCCATATCATGATGCTTGCACCTCCATGCTTCACTGTCTTCACTGTGTACTGTGGCTTGAATTCAGAGTTTGGGGGTCGTCTCACAAACTGCCTGTGGCCCTTGGACCCAAAAAGAACAATTTTACTCTCATCAGTCCACAAAATGTTCCTCCATTTCTCTTTAGGCCAGTTGATGTGTTCTTTGGCAAATTGTAACCTCTTCTGCACATGCCTTTTTTTTAACAGAGGGACTTTGCGGGGGATTCTTGAAAATAGATTAGCTTCACACAGACGTCTTCTAACTGTCACAGTACTTACAGGTAACTCCAGACTGTCTTTGATCATCCTGGAGGTGATCATTGGCTGAGCCTTTGCCATTCTGGTTATTCTTCTATCCATTTTGATGGTTGTCTTCCGTTTTCTTCCACGTCTCTCTGGTTTTGCTCTCCATTTTAAGGCATTGGAGATCATTTTAGCTGAACAGCCTATCATTTTTTGCACCTCTTTATAGGTTTTCCCCTCTCTGATCAACTTTTTAATCAAAGTACGCTGTTCTTCTGAACAATGTCTTGAACGACCCATTTTCCTCAGCTTTCAAATGCATGTTCAACAAGTGTTGGCTTCATCCTTAAATAGGGGCCACCTGATTCACACCTGTTTCTTCACAAAATTGATGACCTCAGTGATTGAATGCCACACTGCTATTTTTTTTAACACACCCCTTTCAACTAATTGCCCAATTGCACAGCCTTAAGAGCGTGCATATCATGAATGCTGGGTCTCATTTGTTTTCTGAGAATCTACTGAACCTACTGGTAACTTGTTTGCCACGTAGCAATAAAAAAATATACGAAAAACGTCTCGGTTACGTATGTAACCCTCGTTCCCTGAAGGAGGGAACGGAGACGTACGTCAGAACTGAACCGACGAATGGGATCTTACTTTAGAGACCAATCCTACTTCGAGCATCTAACAACGAGCCAATGAAATTTGGCATGCGATCACGCATTCCACGCTCCACCCCGCAGCGCGGGTATAAATAGGAAGTGGAATGGTAGATCAGCGCTTTTTCTGCTGAGGAGCCGAAAGGTGACCGGACTCCCAGCGGAAGCACAGCATCTGGCGACGGGACGTACGTCTCCGTTCCCTCCTTCAGGGAACGAGGGTTACATACGTAACCGAGACGTTCCCTTTCAGTCGGTCACGTTCGACGTACGTCAGAACTGAACCGACGAATGGGATCCCTTATGGAAAACGCCAGGATGCTGGCCCTTCCAGCGTCCTGCTTGAGCGCACTGCACCGTCTAGTATGGTACGGAAGTCAGGGCTCCAAGCAGGGAGTACAGTCACTGCTGTTTCTGCAAGACCCACTCAGAATGACTATTGGATAACGCTGGGAAAGCGTGCCTACCTCGACTTGAGAGAGAGGGTACGCTGCGGGGCCACGTCCTTCGGGGAAGGAGAGGTGGCAGAATACACATAAGGACTAACCTGGCAGGGTAGTGCAACATATGGCAGTCTCTGGGGTGGTTCCAGCCTGATTGAGGGGGGAAAGAACACGCCCAGAGACGACAGAGCGGGCTCTGTCGAGGGAAAGACACGGGGCTAGCCCGAAGGGTAGCTGGAACCGTGGAAGAATACACATATGGGGTTGCCGTGAGGGAACCGCTACATATGGAACCCAGCCTACAGCCACGTTTCACAAGCATACGGGTGCAGGCCTGGCGTTAGACGGTCCGCAACGTCTGACACCGGAGGGGTGACGGAGGAGCTCGACAGGGTTAGCCGGTTTCCCGGGGAACACAACTGGAGACAATAGACGCACGTATCCGGCCCAGAGGGCGGGAGTGGCGTTTCGCAAGCCGACACTTAGAACGGGCACTTAGCGCTCCTGGCCCCTGGGGGCGAGGATGCGGGAAGATACCGGCTCTACACGTAAGCTATAGAATCTAGCAAACGTGTTAGGTGTCGCCCAGCCCGCAGCTCTACATATGTCTGTCAGCGAGGCGCCTTGAGCCAGCGCCCAGGAAGAAGCAACACTCCGAGTGGAGTGAGCTCTTACACCGAACGGGCAAGGCACGTCTTGGGACTGGTAGGCCAAGACTATAGCATCCACTATCCAGTGGGCTAACCTCTGCTTGGAGACAGCCTTTCCCTTCTGCTGGCCTCCGTAACAGACGAAGAGTTGCTCTGAGGTCCGAAGGCTTTGGGTCCGGTCAACGTAAGCGCGAAGAGCGCGGACCGGACACAGCAAAGCCAGGGCTGGGTCTGCCTCCTCCGAAGGCAGTGCTTGCAGGTTCACCACCTGATCCCGGAAGGGAGTGGTAGGAACCTTGGGCACATATCCGGGCCGGGGTCTCAGGACAACGTGAGAGTTACCCGGCCCGAACTCTAGGCACGATTCGTTGACCGAAAGTGCATGCAGGTCCCCTACCCTCTTGATCGAGGCCAATGCCGTCAGGAGCACTGTCTTCATTGACAAGATTTTCAACTCACAAGACGCCAAAGGCTCGAAGGGAGGGCTCTGAAGTGCTCGGAGCACTAGAGCTAAGTCCCAAGAGGGTATCGAGGATGGACGAGGAGGATTTAGTCTCCTCGCACCTCTGAGGAACCTGACGATTAGGTCGTGCTTCCCCACGGACTTACCTTCTACTACATCATGGTACGCTGCTATTGCTGCAGCACATACCTTGAGGGTGGAGGGAGACAGCCTTCTCTCCCACCCATCTTGCAGGAAGGAAAGCACGACACTGATCGAACACCTTCGGGGGTCTTCCCGGCGGGAAGCGCACCACTCAACGAACAGGTTCCACTTCAGAGCATAGAGGCGCCTCGTAGCAGGGGCTCTAGCTGAAGCGATGGTATCTACGACAGCTTGTGGTAGTCCATCTAGAACCTCCGCGTCCCGTCCAGGGACCAGACATGAAGATTCCAGAGGTCTGGACGCGGGTGCCATAGCATGCCCCGTCCCTGAGAAAGAAGGTCCTTCCTCAGGGGAATCGGCCAAGGAGGGGCTGTCGCGAGGAGTGTGAGTTCTGGGAACCAGGTCCGGTTGGGCCAAAACGGCGCAACTAACAAGACCTGCTCCTCGTCCTCCCTGACCTTGCACAGAGTCTGTGCAAGAAGGCTCACTGGGGGAAACGCATACTTGCGTAGGTCCCGGGGCCAGCTGTGCGCCAGTGCATCTGTGCCGAGGGTACCCCCGGTTAGGGAATAGTACCACTGGCAATGGGTCGAGTCCGGAGAGGCAACCAGGTCGACCTGTGCGGCTCCGAACTGGTCCCATATCAGCTGGACCACCTGGGGGTGGAGTCGCCACTCTCCCGGAGGTGTCGGCTGACGAGAGAGCTCGTCGGCTGTCTGGTTCAGCACACCAGGGACATGAATGGCCCGAAGCAACCTCAGCTGCTTCTGACTCCACAGGAGGAGGTGGCGGGCGAGTTGGAGCAAACGACGGGAGCGTAGACCACCCTGACGGTTGATGTACGCAACGGCCGTGGTGCTGTCCGTACGGACCAGTACATGCTTGCCACGCAGCGGCCCCTTGAGGCGGCGGAGTGCCAAGTGTACTGCCAGAACTCGAGGCAATTGATATGCCAATGCAATTGCGGCCCCGTCCACAGACCAGCAACTGCATGCCCGTTGTACGTGGCCCCCCAGCCGGTGGCGGAGGCATCTGTGAATAGCACAGCATGCCTGGACACTTGTTCTAGGGGCACCCCAGCCCGGAGAAACGAAGTGTTGGACCACGGGCTGAAGGTTTGGCGGTAGTAAGGAGTCACTGGGACCCGGTACTGACCGCTCTGCCACGCCCACCTCGGGACTCGGCCATTGAGCCAGTGTTGAAGCGGTCTCATATGAAGCAATCCGAGCGGCGTGACCGCGGCTGCAGATGCCATATGCCCCAGGAGCCTCTGAAAGAATTTCAGTGGGACCGCTGTCCTGCTCTTGAACATATTCAAGCAGTTCAACACCGACTGGACTTGCTCCTCAGAGAGACGCGCAGTTCGGTTGACCGAGTCCAGCTCCATACCGAGATACGAGATCCTCTGTGTAGGACAGAGTTTGCTCTTCTCTCGGTTGACCCGAAGGCCCAACTGGCTGAGGTGACTGAGCACCAAGTCCCTGTGTTCGCACAACTGGTCCTTCGACTGGGCTAGGATCAGCCAATCGTCGAGGTAGTTGAGAATCCGAACGCCGCGTTCTCAGAGCGGAACAATGGCTGCCTCCGCGACCTTCGTAAAGACGCGGGGCGACAGGGACAGCCCGAAGGGCAGGACCTTGTACTGATATGCTTTCCCCTCGAACGCCAAACGTAGGAACGGTCTGTGGAGGCTGCTGCTCGGCTCTAGCAGGGTGGAGGCGGATGCAGGAGGGGATGCCCTCGGCGACGAGCCGGCAGAGGCGCTGCGACCGACGACCGAGCAGCTGGTCGTCGGCACCCTGGTGCAACGCCTCCGTCTGCTCTTGGCCACCAAGAACTGCTGGGCAAAGTTCTCGATGGTGCCGCCGAGGAGGCCAGCCCGACAGACAGGCTTTTCTTGCGCATATCTGCCAGGTTAGCCCCCTATTCCTGGACCACTAGTGTGGACATCGCCTGACCCAGGGAGCGTGCAGTGATTTTCGTCACCCATAGGGCGAGGTCCAACACCGCACGCAGTTCCTGCACAACCCCTGGGCTGGGACTACCCTCGTGCGTGCAGGGCAGAGGGCAGTGAGAGAGGGAAAACAATGATATTTTTTTTTTTTTTTGTCTCATTTTTGGCCCTTTTGACCCTCCATATTTCCCTCTCTCCGATGCAGCAACTGACATCTGTCCTCTGCCAGAGCCAAAAATGAAACGCTAAGCCCATTTCTCTGTAGGATCAGCGATTCCACCTTCAACTACCAGCAGGCATGCGAGACAGTGAACGTGGCCGTCAGAACGGCACACAGCGCACTGAGCGCTCAAGCCTCTATGAAGAAGGCAAGGCGAACACGTGGCCTGACGTGGTCGTGCTCTAATGAGAGAATCCGTACCACCCACGAACAGAGTCTCAGCATGCTTTTGATGCGATAGAGGAGTGGGGGCCCGAGGGGATTTACCCGGCGGGGAATCCCCACTGTAATCCTCAGGCCACCAGCGCTTATCAGCCAAAGTAGCCCCTTTCCAGTAACACTAGAAATGAACTAGATCGGGGGATAGGCGAAGGGACTCGACCCCATCTGAGGTTTCATAGTCTCGGCCGCGCATCTAGAGCGCCGACTGACGCGCGCCGGTTGTCGTGACAACCACCGCTGTCAGCCGGCCGCTCGACGGCACACGGCGCGCTGAACACTCGAGCCCTTGAGAAGGGGGAGACGAACAACGCGCCGACGTGACCATGTTCTTTTACCAGAACATGAATCACCCACGATCGCAATCTCACATGCGCTCGTGGCCGTCAAAGAGGACAGGAAACAGTTGCATACCAGGAATACACGGTTTGAATGACATCTTGAAAAAGACGCAGGGTCAAACCGTGTTGCTCTTTTGTGAATGGAAAGCTGCTCTTTTAGTGTGCTGAAGCACTCAGGGAGATGACCGCGGCTCCACACAGTTCGTTCTGCAAGCCTGTGTGAGCTCTCAGTGATGTGTATTTGTGTGTGTGTAACGCCCAGCGAACCAACAGTTTGTATGGGAAACGCTCAGCGAACCAACAGTTTGTATGGGAAACGCTCAGCGAACCAACAAGCTCCTTTAGATCGCTTGATCACTGATCAGACGGTCTCTCACTGATGCGCCGTATCACCCGCACTGGCAGACTCTCTCACTCAACACTCTTTGACTCGTAGTCAGACACTCTTCGTAGGAAACAGTAAGCACTGCTCGGCTCCGAAGTAGAAAGCGCTGATCTACCATTCCACTTCCTATTTATACCCGCGCTGCGGGGCGGAGCGTGGAATGCGTGATCGCATGCCAAATTTCATTGGCTCGTTGTTAAATGCTCGAAGTAGGATTGGTCTCTAAAGTAAGATCCCATTCGTCGGTTCAGTTCTGACGTACGTCGAACGTGACCGACTGAAAGGGAACCTTGATTATTCTTGTTAGTCACATTGTACTGCTATTATTTTGAACAAGACTGTATATATATACACA
Organism: Pseudorasbora parva; assembly: GCF_024679245.1. Classification (NCBI taxonomy): domain Eukaryota; kingdom Metazoa; phylum Chordata; class Actinopteri; order Cypriniformes; family Gobionidae; genus Pseudorasbora; species Pseudorasbora parva. The sequence goes on along the minus strand of NC_090181.1, from coordinate 42,134,945 downwards.
CACACATATGTATTACTTCGCTTACTTTTAAGAAATGTGATTTATTGTTGCATCACTGCATTAATAGGAAGAGAATTACAATAAAATAAATAAAGCTTGGCCAAACATAGGCAACACTGATCACCATAATGGTGAGTTCAAACAAAAACATCAGTTTATGAAGTCAGCTTATTTGATTTTCTCGCAAATCTTTTAGTTGTATTGATAATTCAACATTCAAGATGACTTTGAGAAATCAGTGAATGCAAACAGAGAGAGATAACTTCAATCAATCAATCAAACTTCAATCAATCAATCAATCAATCAATCAATCAATCAATCAATCAATCAATCAATCAATCCACTTTATTTATATAGCGCTTTTACAATCACGATTGTGTCAAAGCAGCTTCACAGTGTCAAATAGGATAATATTGCAACAAAATTAGATTTGGCTGTACAGTCGTACTGGAGAAAACAGTGATGTTATCAGCTTATTTTAATTTATCATATAGCGACAATGTTGGCAGATCCGTATTATAGTTTATAGAATTAAATAAAACTTAATTCATACATTTTATTTGTATAATTAGTTGAATAACTTTGATCATAATTTTAGTGTCCCCGACTGAGCAAGTCAAGCCAAAGGCGACAGTGGCAAGGAACCAAAACTCCACCAGGGCATGATGGAGAAAAATAAACCTTGGGAGAAACCAGACTCAGTCGGGGTGCCAGTTCTCCTCTGGCCTATTAACACACCGTGTATGATTATTATTCTGGCAACCTTACAGGTCAGAAATCATATTAGATCGGAATATTCAAAATTTCAGGGTATCAAGGAAGAGACGGGTTTATTTAGGATGGGGCGTCGATTACACAAGAGTATGAATACATGAAAGATCGGAATTATTGCACCAGAGACGGGTTTTTTGAGCATGACGTGCCGGTAAAGACTTCAGAGGAGACACCAATTGACTTGGTCTCAGCAGACACTCCAGTATACGTTGGTCATGTCCAGGCAGGTCCACCATCTGATCCGGACAGGATCGGGATAAACCTCGAGATTAACAGAGAGACTAACATTAGTGTAGATGCCACTCTTCTGATGATGTAACGAGTACATCAGGTGTTATGGGAAGTGTTCCCGGTTCCGGTTGACCTAGTTAATGCAGCCTAACAATCAGTCAATTGATTTGAATAATGAAAGTTAAAAATGTTCTATGTGTATGCCATTGTAAAGAGATAGTAAACTTATCTTCTGTAAACTTATCAATAGTAAACTTCTAAAGAGCAGGACAAAATGGTACTTAAACCAATCAATAAATCTTAATTGGGTTTTTCTAAGATAAAAGGCATAGTATGTGAATAGTATAGATTACTCGATTTGTACAATTAAGTTAAGACATCAAGTAAAGTCAAATAAGTGTTAGTTTTTGAATTTTAGTGTACTAACCCAAAGGGTAATTTCACATATCAATAACACATACATTAATTTATAAAGACAAAACAATTTTCTGTGGGTTAATTTGGGTAGAAGTAGCTCTTTATAGTAACAGTTGCAAGTTGACACTTTTTACAGTGTAATAAAGCACTTCAGATGACCTCTGTGAAGTAGTGGATCTTGTATTTCCAAAGAAAACAATAATGTGGAGAAGTGCAGATGTTCTTGTAAATACTAGACACGTTCATTAAGATACGTTTTGTTCTGCTACATTAAAACTGCAAGTAATCGCTGTAAAAAATCATCGCATGTGCTCTGCGATTGATTTGACACATTAAAGGCTCATTGTCACGACACTTCTGTGTATTTCACTGCACTTTAAATCATTCCATCAAAATCATTGCCAAAAGTCACGAATGCTGGATTATATAACTCTCCGTTTCCAATACTATAATTACTTCAGCACTGTACAAATGTAAAATTTTTACATTTCAGTATTTTTCCATCAAATTTCAACTCTCTGGTGCTGTCGTCCACTACAGGGGCAAATATCTGCATAGGCATTTTTACCCATTTACGCTGAAGTGCTACATCCAAACCACCATGGGTGACCAAGGATGACCTCGCTTTGTGTTTCTGAAAACATAAATTCAACCTAAAAGTGGAGTTCAGAAACTCAACATTATATTAGCCGATCCACCTTTGAGGACGCGTCCATTTGTAAATTGAATGTGTCTGGCTTCCAGAGTCATTCGCTTCCAGTTATTTTTAGCTGTACAACAGTTCATATGCTGCTTGATATTGCAAACTGGCATTTCTTACTTATTATTTGAATGTATTGTCATAATTATAGACAAACTGATTTGTAGCGTGAACAGTTTATGACACTTTCTTCTTATTTCCCTACAGCGGCTTATGAATCAGAAATCTGGCCGTTCAGGTGGATTAGAAAGCAACATGAGTTAATAGTAATGTCTAAAAAAATCATTTTTCCTGAGATTTCAACCTCCTCCTAAAAACCTCCTTAAATCTCCTTCACAACGAGGCTCTCAGTTTGTTAGTTTGTTCTGAAGTTCCCCAAGGGGTCTCCTGTTTTAATGGTGTTTCCTCGAATACATGTGTTCTCAATCAGAGCTGATTGTTTTATGTGGGCTGTTTTTTCTCCATCTTAACGGAAAAACGCGTTAGCCACAAACGCTGTATACCTCTGTGCACTTCCTCAACTCTTTCATCTGTCTCAAAGGAAAGCGGAGATCTTTGATCGGTTCACCTACTACTATTTTTATTTGTTCTGTCTAACTCAAAAAAGAAACAGAGTACATCACATTAGTGTGTAATTACAGTACTTTCGTAGCCCAGATAGGAAATGTTTAGTCGCTCAGGAGATTATGTCATAGAAGATTATTATCAAATCAGTTTTTTTTTTACTACACCATGGTTTATACATCCACAGTGCCAAAGACCCCATAATTGTGCATTTAAGTTTAAGGGTAATTGCAGGTTTTTGTGTTCAAATACAGAACAAGAAGCTTGTGTAACATACAAAAATAGCAGGCTGATAGGTCCTTTACATGCAATCTGCAAGCAATCACATCATTTACCACGACTACACAAGGTCTGATTCTGGAGCCAATGAGATGGCTCGCTCAGCATTTGAGTTCCTCTGAAACCACCTCCCCCAGCTCCACCTGTCTGCTCCCTACGGGATTTAAACAGCTGTAATGTGCGCAGCAGATCTAGTCCACTATGACCAAATCCATTAACACTCTAATATCCTTTATCACTCGAAAACTCTTCTGATAGTTGTAACAGTGATGGAGATGATAACGAGTAGGACTACATGTTTTAAAGGAGTACTTCAACGCTGGGAAGATTAATCTGTATTTAAACTGGGTCATTAATGTAGAAGAAGTGCTTTCTAGACTGAGAAAAGACAGAAAATGTATTTGATGAAAGAGGGATGAAAGACAACAATTCCCAGAATGCTTCGCTGCCCTACGAGGCCACTCCCATGGCACCGCTACTGAATCACTGGATCACTTTCACTTTCCCACCACGACTGCGTTCATTTTCATAAAATCAGTTCAGTTAGAGAACAGACACTACAATTAAAAACTGAACGTGTGTGTTCAATATAATGAGTGAGTCGCCGCGCGAGTGTCACAGCCCAAACGCTGCAGGGGTCAGATTACATTTACCGTCATGAATGAGCTGAATGAGCTCTCCTGATGAGAGCCGAGGTAATCACGACTACACTCACGGCATACATTCACAACGCGTGTTCAGTCTGGCGCGCTTCAGTTCATACCTTTGGAAGCTTAACTTTCATAGAAATTAATTTGAGAAGTTAAACCATTTACATTGCTCAGCATAGCTCCGTTTACATGAATGCTTTAGCTGCGAGCTGAGCTCTGAGTGTGATCTCCATCCCCCATGCGTGGGTTCAAAACATGTGGAAATGGCTCCCTCTGCTGGCTGTAGTCTTTAGCCTTTGGCCAAACATTCCTCTGATGAGGCAAATGTCGTCAATTTGCGTCATCAGAGGATTTTTTCCAGAAATAAAATGCATAAATCTCTTGTCTCAGGGGGATATGAAGGGGGAAAGCACAATCATTTGAGGGTTTCTACTGATACAAAGCCATATGCTAATCGCTGAAGTAACCCTTTAAGTATCTGTACTTTATCAGAGTAGGTTTTTTTGGGGAATGGTTTTCTTTTACCTTATTACATTCCAAAGCAGAAGTGTAAATAGCAGATGAAAACCATACTTGATTACAAGTACAGATACACTCTCAGAAAAAAGGTAAAGTGCTGTCACTGGGGCGGAACTCTACGGTACAAACGGGAAAAGGTACATCTAGTACCTTACTCACTAAATGGTACATATTAGTACATTAAAGGGTACATATCAGTACGAATTAGTTCCTTAAAGGTACATAGTATTAGTTTAAAGGTACATATTAGTACCTTTTTGGTTTTGTACCTTAGAGTACTGCCCCAGTGACGGCCATGTACCTAATTCTGAATGTAGGCTCAAGGATGTACTAGCACCTTGACACCTGAGAGACATGCTGTTGAAAATTAGAAACAACTGATATTTAAGATGAAAAATCATGTTAATTAAAAATCAAAATAAACCTTAACACATCAGCATTGCAATAAATCAAAGTATAAGACACAACAGCCTCTTAAACATCTACAAACTCTCAAGTCTCAGTTCAGCTCAAGTGCACAAAAAGGCCACGAGTAAACCAACATCCTTCAAAAAGGTCTTGTCAATATAGTGGATAAATTTGTAACCATATGTAAGATTTTTGGATTCAAATATCCAAAAACCACTAGAACGATGTTGTATGTTGACTTGTGTACTTACATTATCCCAAATGTTTCCAAGAATGATTAAATCCAGAGAAATTAGCAAAATCAATGACATAATACCCGCGTTACCCTCAATTTTTAACCTTTATTAGACAGGTGAGCAACTGTTTGGATCATTCATCGACAGAAAAGCTCAACACAGTTAGTCTTATTGTTTAAATCTTGTGATCTTGATTTACCACGTGTATTATGTTTCACTAGTCTGACGTTGTCATACTCAGATTCTAGTCAGAATATGAGTGATACTGCTCCATTGGGCGGTTATTATGAGGCGTCTTTCAGCTGAACCAGGAAAGAAAATGCCTCTGCACTCAATTGGATAGACCAACAAACCAATCAGAGCAACGGAGTAAGTGACATATGTTGAGCGATGCGTAGTTGTCAACAGAACTCAACTGCACACGCTGGAAGAAGTAGAAGAAGAAGATGAGTGTTTTTCAGAGTAGCATTATAACAACTTTCAACATACTCACATGTGTGTAATATAATAAAACAGTGCTGCATTACTACACATACACATGAGCAGAAGAAGCAGAAGCACTCATCTGCGGCGGAATAAAAGCTCCGCCAAATGAAGGTGTCATCAAGCTACACCTATGTTTTGAATTAGCAACGAAAAATTACATATTTTGGCTTAAAATAAAATGAAATGGTCAAAGTCTACTTGCAGTGGATGTGCTGGTTTCAGCCTCATCACTGGCTGCCGTCGTGAACTCATCTCCTAATCAAACATCTGCTAATGCGCTCGCATTCATATAAAGTAGCCTTGTTGATAAGTTTGGGTAAATAAATGCAAAACGCACAAGATATAGTACTTTCAATGGCGATATCACTTCTTTATAGCAGAAACAAACTGCTGCAGAAACAGTTGTAATTGCATTACTCATCATAAATGTATTGGAGTTTAATTTGAACAGGTATATTTACTTTTTCAAAAATGTAGTCAAGTAAAGAGTACACATTTTCGAGACTCAAAGTAGTCAAAAATATATTTCACTACAGCATAATAACATTTACTCAAATACTTGACAGAGCACCTATGTTCCAAAGCATAATTTTACTCCACTACATTTCCTAAAATCAGGTCACTCCTTGTTATTTTGAACTGAAGACCTGATTCTTCTCAATCAGCCTGATAAATCAGTTCACAAATCACACTAAACGATTGTCGTGTCAGCAACTCACTGATTCAAATGATCCGATCAGAGTGAGTCTTCACGATTCTCTGAATACACAAGTCTGACTGAATCCAAATAAGCTGAGAGCTTGAGTTACCTGGAGCGAGTGATGGAGCGCAAAAAGTTACTAATGCTGAATTTTAGGATTAATATTGGAAATGAAAATCATATTTTTATAATTCTTAAAATGTTAACACATTTTGCCCTTTTTGATGTCAAAGATTGTAGAAAGGACCCAAATGCAAAGGTGCAGAACAGAAATGTTTATTAAGTCACAAACGGAACTTAGGCAGATAGCCGATCACAGCAACGGGTGATGCAGATCTGGAGCATAACACAGGGATCAAACAAAGGAATACGGTCCTTAGAAACGGGCCGAAGTCTTGAGCTCGTAGCGGGAAGGCAGTGGCGAGCGAAACCACCCCAGACACAGTATTCAGCACCACAGAGAGCGTCCAGAGTACTCACGTACAGCAGGAGACTGGACAGAAACACGTGAGACCAACACGAACAGACACTGGACAAACCGACCAGACTAGACAGGGCAAATGAGAGATGAGAACTAGATCGAGATGCATTCAATAATAATCTGGCAAAGAAGCCACAAACACGAGTCACTAAATAGCCAGAGAGAAGCATGTAAATAGAAACAGGTGCGCTCTCAATCAGAGAACACGCTGATTGCAATAGCACACAGCTGAGAGAGAGAGAAGCCAAACCTAACACATGACAGTACCCCCTCCCTAACAAGCGCCCCCAGGTGCTCCCAAAGAAGGGGACTGATGAGAGCGAAGGAAGTCCTCGATGAGCGAGCGGTCCAGGACGTCCCGGGCCGGCACCCAGCACCTCTCCTCAGGGCCGTAGCCCTCCCGATCGACCAAATACTGATGACCCCGCCCGCGGGGCCGAACGTCCAGCAGCTTCTTGACCCTATATATGGGAGAACAGTCGACAAGGGCAGGGGGGAGAGGGGTTGGGGGGAGCACGAATGACAGGTTTAATGCATGAAACGTGAAAAACGGGATGGACACGTTGCAACAAGTGAGATAAACGAAGGCGCACCGCCACCGGACTGAGGATCTTAACAAGGGAAGACTTTTTGCAGAAGGGAGCTTTGGGAGGGGAATAAAGTGAGCCGCCTTCGAAAAACGATCAACAACCGTAAGGATCGCCGTATTACCACAGGACGGGGGAAGTCCCGATACGAAATCCAGGCCAATATGGGACCAAGGACGAGAAGGAATAGCGAGAGGTTGGAGCAAACCTGCAGGAGGAGAATTAACGGACTTAGCCTGGGCGCAGACAGGACAGGCAGCCACGAATGACGGGTTTAATGCACGAAACGTGAAAAACGGGATGGGCATGTTGCAACGAGTGAGATAAACGAAGACGCACCGCCACCGGACTGAGGATCTTAAGAATAGGAAAGGGACCGATAAAACGAGGTGCCAATTTCCGAGAAGCCGAGGGAAGAGGCAGGTTACGAGTGGAAAGCCACACCTTTTGACCGCAAACGTACCTAGGAGCTCGCGAGCGGCGACGGTTGGCAGCGCGGCGGGTGCGTTCGCTGGTACGACAAACTGCTTCACGCACCCTCTTCCAGGTACGGCGACAGCGCTGGATAAAAGACTGGACCGAAGGGACAGCCGCGTCAGGTTCCTGAGAAGAGAACAGAGGCGGCTGATACCCCAGACAACAGAAAAATGGAGACAGCCCGGTAGAAGACGACGGTAACGCATTGTGCGCGTATTCTGCCCACGTAAGCTGCTCACTCCAAGACGACGGATTGCGGCTGGCCAGGCAGCGAAGTAATCGTCCGAGATCCTGGTTAGCCCGTTTGGCCTGGCCATTTGTCTGTGGATGAAATCCTGACGACAGGCTGACTGTAGCGCCGACCTGTCGGCAGAACTCCCTCCAAAAATGCGAGACAAATTGAGGCCCCCTATCAGAAACGACATTGGTGGGAAGCCTGTGAATCCTAAAGACATTGTCAACAACCAGCTGCGCAGTCTCCTTTGCAGAAGGAAGCTTTGGGAGGGGAATAAAGTGAGCCGCCTTCGAAAAATGATCAACAACCGTAAGGATCGCCGTATTACCACAGGACGGGGGAAGTCCCGAAACGAAATCCAGGGCAATATGGGACCAGGGACGAGAAGGAATTGCGAGAGGTTGGAGCAAACCTGCAGGAGGAGAATTACCGGACTTAGCCTGGGCGCAGACAGGACAGGCAGCCACGAATTGACGAACCTCGCGAGTCATAGACGGCCACCAAAACCGCTGGGAAACAGTGGCCAAGGTACCCCTCACCCCAGGGTGAGCGGCAAACCTGGAGACATGACCCCAGCGGAGAACAGCAGATCGAACAGACCTCGGAACAAAAAATTTACCCTCCGGACAACCACGAGGAACCGCAACGCGGGTGAGCGCTCTCTTAACTGACCGCTCAACCCCCCAGGTAAGCGCCCCAACCACACAGCCCTTGGGCAAAATGGACTCGGTGGTGGAACCCTCCCCAGAGGAGCCGAACTGACAAGAAAGCGCATCAGGCTTAAGGTTCTTAGAGCCTGGTCTAAAAGAAATGGTGAAGTCAAACCGTCCAAAAAAAAAGTCACCACCGGGCTTGGCGTGAATTTAACCTCGTCGCAGAACGAATATACTCAAGGTTTCTGTGGTCGGTCCAGACGATAAACGGAACGGCCGCCCCCTCCAGCCAATGACGCCACTCACCGAGAGCTAGCCGAATGGCCAAAAGTTCACGGTCTCTCATATTTACGTTCCGCGGGTGAAAGCCTGTGAGAGTAGAAAGCGCATGGATGGATCCGGTTATCAATAGACGACGGTTGTGACAAAACCGCTCCCACTCCCACATCCGAAGCGTCAACCTTCACAATGAACTGTCTCTGAGGATCAGGTGTAATTAAGATAGGTGCAGAGGAGAATAAGCTTTTCAGATGTTTGAAGGAGTGCTGAGCAGAGTCGGACCAGAGAAAACGTGATTTGACAGAGGTGAGGGCGGTTAGGGGAGCTGCAATCTGACTGAAGTTACAGATAAACCGTCGATAAAAATTCGCAAATCTCAGGAAACGCTGAAGAGCTGTACATGAATCGGGAACGGGCCAATCGATGACAGCCTGTGACTTAGCGGAATCCATACTAACCCCCTCTGCTGAAACGACGGAACCGAGAAACGTTACAGACTCAGAATGAAATTCGCATTTCTCAGCCTTGACAAACAGGCGATTCTCTAAAAGACGCTGTAACACGCATCGAACGCGTTGGATATAATAATAATAATAATAATAATATATTTTATTTGTAAAGCCCTTTTCATAGTTAAAAACAATCCCAAAGTGCTAAATATAGATATGCTAGATATGCTCCTGGAGCGAGGACGAGAAAATGAGGATATCGTCTAAGTAAACAAAGATGAAGACATTTAGTACATCTCTCAACACGTCATTTACTAGCGCCTGAAAAACTGCGGGAGCGTTTACCAGCCCAAAAGGAAGGACGCGATATTCAAAGTGGCCTAGAGGGGTATTGAACACCGTCTTCCACTCGTCTCCCTCCTTTATGCGCACTAAATGATATGCATTGCGGAGGTCCAGTTTCGTGAAGATCTTCGCTCCCTGCAAGATCTCAAAGGCTGACGACATCAGCGGTAATAGGAAATACAACCTCCCGCGAGGTGGGGTGGTACCCGGGCGAAGATTGATGCTACAATCGTATGGTCGATGGGGAGGGAGAGAGGTGGCCCGTGAACGACTGAACACTGCTCGCAGATTGTGGTACTCCTCAGGAACCCTAGAGAGATCAATAGACTCCTCCTGAAAGACAGAGATAGAGGAGACAGCAGGGACAGCAGACACAAGACACTTGACATGACACGGTAAACTCCAAGATAAAATAGACCCCTTCACCCAATTAATCTGGGGATTATGCTGTTGTAACCAAGGGTGACCCAGAACGACAGGGGCAAGTGGGGAATGAAAAATAAAAAAGGAAATGGTCTCTTGGTGATTACCATAAATGGTGAGACTCACTGCTACAGTCTCTTGATGAATGTTAGACAGCACACGACCATCTAAGGCAATGGCGGTGGGGGGATCAGACAGTTCTCGTAAGGAAATACCATGTTCCATAGCCCAGCTCTCATCCATGAAGTTCCCCTCAGCGCCCGATTCAATAAGGGCAGTACAGGGAAATGATGAGCCTCGCCAGCGCATGACAGCATCAAACATAGCGTGGTTCTTGTGAAGTGGGGAGATGGGGGTCGCGCTCACCAGTACTCCCTGAACTACTGGCGAGCTCTTGCTTTTACTGGACAGTTAGCAGCGTAATGACCAGAGCCGCCACAGTACAGGCAGAGACCTTCCTGCATCCGCCATTGTCGTTCGGTAGACAAGATCCGTGTTCTCCCCAGCTGCATGGGCTCAGGACCGGAACTAGACTCAGAAAAGGATGCGGCGGAAGGATACATCGGCTGCTCGAGGTTGTTACTGCAAGCACGTCGACGCAGATCAAAACGCTTATCAAGGCGGATCGCCAGCTCCGCCAGTTGGTTAAACTGGGAAGGAATCTCCCATGCAAAAATCTCGTCCTTAAGGTCGTCATTTAACCCGTCCAGGAAACGTGCAGAAAGAGCGGGTTCGTTCCATTCACAGGTAGCGGCCAAAGTCTGAAACTCAATGGCAATGTCAGTAGCTGAACGCTTACCCTGGCTCAAGGCGGCGAGCTGCCAAGAAGCCTCCTTTCCGAAGACGGAGCGATCAAACACCCTTATCATCTCCTCCTTAAAGGAAGCAAATTGCTGACATCACGCGGAATCGGCCTCCCAGAGAGCTGTTCCCCAGTCACGAGCCCGTCCCGTGAGGAGAGAGACAACGAAGGCAACCTTGGAACGTTCCTCCGCATAGGTGGTAGACTGAAGAGAGAACACCACCTCGCATTGTGTTAAAAAGGCACGACATCCAGAGGGCTCACCTGAATAACAGGGGGGATTATTGATCCGAGGCTCTGCGGAGCTGCGTGACCCGTTCGCCGACTGCCACAGGCGCAACTGGTGGAGCTGACTAGTGAGTTCGGTAACTTGGGCTGCCAGGCTCTCCACCGCATGCTTGGTGACAGAGAGTTCCTCCTCGTGCTTGCCCAGCAGAGCACCTTGCATCTCAACAGCAGCGCGGAACGGCGTCTCCCTTGCTGGGTCCATCGTGGCCAGATTATTCTGACAAAGATTGTAGAAAGGACCCAAATGCAAAGGTGCAGAACAGAAATGTTTATTAAGTCACAAACGGAACTTAGGCAGATAGCCGATCACAGCAATGGATGATACAGATCTGGAGCATAACACAGGGATCAAACAAAGGAATACGGTTCTTAGAAACAGGCCGAAGTCTTGAGCTCGTAGCGGGAAGGCATTCAGCACCACAGAGAGCGTCCAGAGAGTACTCACGTACAGCAAGAGACTGGACAGAAACACAGGTGAGACCAACACGAACAGACACTGGACAAACCGACCAGACTAGACAGGGCAAACGAGAGATGAGAACTAGATCGAGATGCATTCAATAATAATCTGGCAAAGAAGCCACAAACACGAGTCACTAAATAGCCAGAGAGAAGCATGTAAAGAGGAACAGGTGAGCTCTCAATCAGAGAGCGCGCTGATTGTGATAGCACACAGCTGAGAGAGAGAGAGAGAGAGAGAGAGAGAGAGAGAGAGAGAGAGAGAGAGAGAGAGAGAGAGAGAGAGAGAGAGAGAAACCAAACCTAACTCATGAAATGTGATGTCTGTTTTTATATTGAATGTTTGGATTATGTTTTTATTAACATGTCATCATGTAGATCTTTTGATTCTGTACATTGTTCTACTGAATAACTGCCATCAATCAGAAGACAGGAAGACTGACTGTGCTTATGTTAGGGAATCTATGTTTGAAATGGCTCAGATGGAGATCAAACTGCTAAAACATCTACTGTAATAATGAAAAATGTGTGATAGATGTTTATCACTTGCAAACAAACAAATAATTATTGCACAATACATTGCTTCTTTGCCCACTCAAAGGGGTGATGAATTGAGGAATCAACTTTCCCTTGAGCTTTTGATATATCAAAGCTCATGGTAATATAAGAATATCCTGTAAGTGTCAGAACTGAAAACATCCTTGTTAATCAAAGATAAGCTTTTATAGACATCAGGCCCAGAAAACAATCAGTCTCAGAATATGCCACACCTTGACGTCATCGTGTGGTGAAACACACCTCTCCAGAATAATAAGCATGTGTAGTTCAGTAGCCCCGCCCACCGACTCTGTTAGGTCGAGCTGTTAGGATCACGCTAGCCAACAGCAATAAACATGCAGAAGAAGATAGCAAGATATTGCACTATTCCTGGTTGTGGTAGAGCACAGTCGCTGCATAAGCTTCCTTCGGATCCTAATATTAGGAATGTCTGATACTTCATTTATTTTTAATGAAGTTCCAGCTCATGTGGGGAAGACATTGTACGCGTGTTCGCTTCATTTCACTGCGGAATCATTTGTAAACAAGACATTTGCAGACATATTGAGATTAAAACACAATGCTGTGCCTTCTATATTGGATCCGACAGGAATGGTGCAATGCACTAATGTGAGTAAAACATGTTTTTATTTATTTATATGAGATAGTTACAGATTGTTTTGATTATGTGTACGTGTTTTTAACAGAACATACCTTTAGCACACTGTCACAGGCTGGAGAATCCTTTATTTGTTGGTTCAGTGTGATTCGGGGTCAGACTCAGACATGTATGGGCTAGGACTCGCAAAGCCCGACGTCCCGGGGCTGTGTGTTTTCCAGACTGGCTACCAAAACGTAAGTCCGTCGGCACGCCGGTGAATCTCAAATAGTGAAATAAAATTATTTTCTATCGCTGTTCACGTGCGCACGCGGTTCATTCATATATGCACTGATCAGGCGAACCAAGTAATACAAAAATAACATTCCAATCAATCGCGGGTGGATGAGAAATACATCATTGTGTTTTTCTGATTTTTACAAGACGTTTACGAGCCCTGTGAGAGAATCATTCCGGTTCTTGCTTTCAAAACAATCCCTCCCTCCTTTGAACTGAACTGACAGGGGAGCTGAAGCTCATTAAATATGCAAATCTTATCCAATCCTAACCATGGGCGTTTACCTCCAAGTTTTCAGTGTGGCACTCCCATCAAAATCCAGCGTTCAAGAGAGAGCCTCAAAACCAGTGTAGAAATACTTATTCATGTTTTTGAATGTAAAAACCTCACAAATGTCATTAGTTGACCTCAGACAACAGTATAAAAAAAATAAAAAAGCCAGTTTATGACACCTTTAATACATGTTAAAATATTACAGATTTATGAAGCAAAGCAGAATCCCAAACGTGTTAAATAATTTGTGTATTCCCATCAATTTATCATTATTTTGCCTGTGATAGCATTGGATTTCCAAAATGTACATAGACTAATACAGAAGTTATTTTAAAATACAAAGCTTAAAGCTACAGTCAACAAAACATTACAAACATTAGCTGCATGGACAAATGTGTATAACATGCCATGGATAACTAGCCCATCTGTTGAGGTTCTCCCAGTGTATATGTTGTGGTGTGTTTCTCTTGGGAATGAGCACCACACAGAAGCATGCTACCACAAAAATGATACTTTCTCTAGGTGGGAGTTCAGTCAGATTTATAACTTCCTGTGACAAAAAAGATATATGATTTTCCCAGAGTGTGTTTTGAAACACCGTGTTACCCAAGGTTTCCAAAGAAAATAAGTTTAACTACTAAACAACATTTGTCCACAAAGTGCTGAGATCTTTATTTGCCGAAATAAACGCTTATGTCATTTCTGAGAAGCATCTTTCTCATAGTTCCATATGATCATTTAATATCAGATCACACTAAACACATCTTGTCCCAGATCTTGTGTACTACATCAGCTGCCAGAGAATAGAATGGCAGTCCTGTTTGCGGTGTTTGCGATGGCTGAGGTTGCTTTTCTGAACTGTTGATGTGAACCAGATAGTTTTATAGAAGACATGATGTTGTAAAGAATTGCATCTGAGAAAGCTGAGATCAAAGCAGTATCAGAAAGGCATTCATAACCCATTTCAGAGGAAAAAAAATGACTTGACTTGCGAAACAAGCATCGTTTTTGCTATTGTTCATACACAGGGTTATGATTTGAACAAGTCTGCTCCTCACAACATTCGTGCTACAGACATTTCTGTTACTTGTTGAGGAGAATGTGCTATTACTTTTCTTCTAATAGGCTAGACTTACGATTTTCATTTGCCAGACAATAAAACAAGTTTTAAAAAGACACATAACAGTTCTATTGACCAGATATAGGGCCAGAATATCATAGAGGCTTAAGCAGCCAACACACTATATGCAATCACCGATCACTCAATCTCTTAAATAAATATACAAATCTAAAAGTATTGCAACACCTCTTCAGCATCTACAGCAGACAGATATATTGCATCCGGAAAGTATTCACAGCACTTACATTTTTCCACATTTTATGTTACGGCCTTATTCCAACTTTTTATTCCTCAATTCTACAAACAATACCCAATAATGACATTGTGAAAAAAGCTATTTGGAAGTCTTTGCAAATTTATAAATTAAAAAAGACAGGAGGGGAAAAAAATCACATGTAGCCTACATACATATTCACAGCCTTTGTCAAAATTGAGCTCAGGGACAACCTGTTTCCAATGATCATCCTTGAGATGTTTCTACAACTTGATTGGAAGGTCCCAATGAGTACAGTGGACTGTATCATCTGTAAATTAAAGAAGTTTGTAGCCATCAGGACTCTTCCTAGAGCTGAGCTAAGAAAAGGGCCTTGGTCAGGGAGGTGACCAAGGACCCGATGGTCACTCTGACAGAGCTCCAGTGTTTCTCTGTGGAAAGAGGAGAACCTTCCAGAAGAACAACCATCTCTGTAGCACTCCACCAATCAGACCTGTGTGGTAGAGTGGCCATACGGAAGCCACTCTTCAATAAAAGGCACGTGATAGCCCAAAAATTGATTGCCAAAAATCCCCTGAAGGACTCTCAGACCATAAGAAACACTCTCTGGTCTGTTGAAACAAAGATTAAACACTTTGGCCTGAATGGCAAGTGTAATGTCTGGAAGAAACCAGGCACCGCTCATCACCTGGGGCCTCATTTATAAAACTTTTGCGTAGGATTTGCGTCAGAAGTGGCATACGGATGAAACATAGGACGTGCGTACGCACAGAAATATTCAGATTTTTAAAACTGTGCGCATGCATATCTAACACAGTTTTCCCTTAATAAATCACAATCAATTCTAAATGTAGTGCAGCTTTGCGGCTTCATGTCACGCCCATAGTTGCCCATAAATTGTCTGTGAAACGCCCACAGCTTAATATTAATTTTCTCACACAGAGAACATTTTAAAAACTTCACTGAATGTGAAGTAGAAGTTATCGTTGGCGAGTTGGAAAAGAGGAGAACATTTTTGTTTGGAGGGCACATTGTGGGCATTACTAATGCCAAAAAGGCACTTGAGTGGCAAAAGTTTGCAGACGCCGTAAATGCGGTAGCCTCACAACCAAAAAACAAATGGTCGGACATCAAAGTTGAGGCAAAAAAGCCCTAGTGCTCCATCGCCAGAGTGTGTTTGCCAGGGGTGGGGGAAAGGGGACACCGGAGCTGACCCCTCTTGATGAGAGACTGTCAGCAATTATTGGGGAATCCCTATTAAGTGAAGTGGGGACTGAGGTGGAGGGGGACACTGATACGCCAGAGGCACCGGATGACACAGGTAAGTGAAATGAGTAAAATTAATGCAGTCAAGTTACATGTATGTAGGCTACACGATTACAGTTTATTCATATAGAACAATCTTTATTTTTAGTCCGGGCCAGTGGTCACGATGCTGCAGCTGAGCAGCCGCCTGGACCCAGTGTCTCCACGTCATGCAGCTGTCAACCCTCCAGCAGCGGACGTGTCCTCACCGATGCTGTCCTCAAAATGCAGAGGGAAGTCATTAATTCAATCAGAGAGCTGGCCAAGGAGTTGGGCGAAATCAAGACTGTCCTAACTGAAATAAACTGCGCAATGAGGGAATCTGGAATAAACAATATATATTTTCCACACCTTTTGTTGTTCTTTACAAGCGATCTATCACTTCCAAACACTAGCGCACACTGGAGCAGCAGCATTTGGCTCAAATGCCTGGGGATGGGGGTCAGGGTCGGGGCCAACACAGCAATCGGCATTAGGGGGTAGAGGCACATTTTTAAGCAGTACGATTTGGTACTCTTTTTCAAGAGTGTACAATAACCTCGCTCCAGTGCAGCTGAGGCAGTGCTATCTGCCCTTAAACAGGCCGATGGTGCGCTCCACTATAGCACGTGCTCGGCTGTGGCACATGTTGTAGTGCCTTTCCTCTGCACTATGTGGGTTGAGGAAAGGCGTCAACAGCCACTGTTTGAGGGGATATCCACTGTCTCCTGCAAGGATCATGAAAGGGTTAAGACATTAAATTACAGTAAAATGTCCATAAATCAAACTTAGCTATAAGCCAGCCATCATGCACAGCACCAGCCTCAAGTCTGCGTCCAACACTGCTGTGTCTTAAAATGAATGAGTCATGGGTTGACCCAGGCCACGAGCTACTACATTAGTGAGCAACATGTCTGCATCACAAATAATTTGGACATTGATTGAATTAAAATGCTGTCGATTAATGAAAGCATTTTCATTTGACTGTACTCATGTTGCCATAAGGGCACCAAATGTTAAGTCTTGTTTGCCTGTTCACCCGCTGTGTATGGACATTTTATGGAATCATGGGACAAAGCTATTATGACTTAACACGTCTGGCATTACCTGGCTAACGGTCGGCTGAGATATAACTGACCTGTCAGACAATTCCCTCTGAAAAGTGCCAGTTGCCAGGAATCACAGTGTTGTTAGGACTTGAAGTGGGACTGGCACGGTCCAACAGGACGGCTTGAGGACGTCTGAACCTGAACATGGCAATATTATTGCAGAACATATTTCACTTTTCTTTTTGCAAATGTGTTAATTTGCATTTCTGTTGTAATTTTTATTTGAATTTTATTTCACTGCAGATTGATCAAATGGCTATTCGTGCAGGCTGTTGATTGTAAGACTTGCTTTGTGAAGTCTACATGTTATTCATGAGAGGCAGTATTGCCATTTCTTCTACAGTTTCACACACTTTCATGTTTTTTTCATCTGCTGACGGTGTTGCCATTTCTCATTTCTACGTTTTGTACAGTGCATACGTCTAGGTCAGAGCTTGCGTGAAGGACCGCACATTTTCCCGTAAACTTTGCTTTTTATAAATACCAATTATTGCATAGAGAGCGCCTTCTTTTGAACGTACGGAACATTTATAAATGAGACCCCTTGCCAATACCATCCCCACAGTAAGGCATGGTGGTGGCTGTATAATGCTGTGGGGATGTTTTTCAGTGGCAGGAACTGGGAGACTATATGATCAAGGGAAAGATGAATGCAGCAATGTACAGAGACATCCTTGATGAAAACAGGACTATGTCCCTAAGCACACAGCCAAAGATAACAAATGAGTGGCTACAGGACAACTCTCTGAATTTCCCTGAGTGACCCAGCCAGAGCCCAGACTTGAACCCAGATTGAACAATTCTAGAGAGATCTGAAAATGGCTGTCCACCGATGCTCCCCATCCAACCTGATGGAGCTTGAGAGGTCCTGCAAAGAAGAATGGGAGAAACTGCCCAAAAATAGGTGTGCTCATACTCAAAAAGACTCAAGGCTGTAATTGATGCCAAAGGTGCTTCAACAACGTACTGAGCAAAGGCTGTGAATACTTATGTGCACGTGATTTTTTTTTTTTTTTTAATTTTTAAATTATTTAAAAAAAATCTCAGACAAACTTCTTTCACATTGTCATTGTGGGATAATGTTTGTAGAATTCATCTATTTGGGAATAAGGTTTTAACATAAAAAAAATCTGGAAAATACTTTCAGGATGCACTGTACTTTCCTTTCCACGTCACATTACACATAGCTCTTCGCTTCAGAACCTTTAAACTTTAGGGATAAAATAGAAACTGTCTGATCATGCCATGGCCGATTTGACCCAGCAGGCAGTCTGTGGAAAATTCCTTTGGATTTAATCATGGCATCATGTGTGAATCATGGAAAAACAGGAGGGCAGCACAATATCCCACTATCTCTGGGAATCTACAGAGAATTTGATATATTCAGTTTTGACAGTGACTCAAATCGCTTCTGCCTGATTAGAATAATGTTTACTAACTGCACTAAACATGTAGATAACAGCAACATGAATCTCATAAAACCCCAAAATGAAATTCCTTCTGTAATTGACTCACCCTGATTCTTTCATTCATAGGCCTTATTTATAGCATAATGTCCAAGCTGGTCCATACAATGATCGAGCAAATCTTTCGAAATGTATGTTTTTCTTGGTTTCTGGCCTCATGTGGCTGCAGTGATCGCTGCTGATACATTATTAATAAATTGAATCCAATATATTAATAATTGTTTACTAGAGTGTCTTAGTAATAAGTATCGATTAATCGGCCAGATTTAGTAAACAGGGAAAGTTAGGTTAGCCGTAAAAATACAGTGTCCACACCTTTTTAGTGCTAATTTTTCACTGCATGTCTTGACAGTTTTCTAATGCCAAAAGAGGGTTTGTGCTGTTACGAGCCCGATGTCACGAAAATGCGTATAAATAGTATGAGTTTGCAATCTCGTCGAATGTATACCCCAAAATGAGTTTTGCCGTGCATATGGTACGCGGTTTTTCGCGTGCATATGATACACACTTTATGGCGTATTATACATACGAACCCCCCACCCCACCACTGTCATATGTGTCATATGCACGCCATAACGCTATAAACAACTCATTTTGCCGTATCCATTCCACGAGATTTCACACGTCTACTATTTATACGCATGACCATGAGATCTGAATTCCTTCTGAACTCCTACACGAGCTGTTAGTATCTGGCCTAATGCATATTATACTATAATGTATACTATAAGGTGCATATATTATACCACATGGATCTCTGGAATATAGATCAGCCATTCACTGCATTTTGCAGTCCAAATTTGGTTACACTTTATTTTGGAAGTCCAACTTTAGACATTCTTCTAACTATAAGTAGCTTTGCAACTACAAGTCAACTACCTCCCATTAAAGTATTAGTAGATTGCTATGTTAGGGTTAGAATAAGTTGACTTGAAATTTACTTATAGGATGTCTGTTGGGGAGCAAAATAAAGTGTTAGCAGAGCCTACTAATCCTATAATGTAATTAAAAGGTTACTTGTTTTAGTAGAATGTCTAATGGGACTATAAAAATAAAACATTACAAAAATGATTTGTATATTGGCAGCTAACCTGTATAATGGTTGTCCCAGCCATCTGCTAGTTTCTCATACTAAAATATTATATCTAAAAATCTTTTCAGACTAAAATCAATTGATTATTCAGACTCAGACCTGATTATTCTGGAATAATGAACAACTCCCAGATAGCATAGTGACATTGATTCGAAGTTAATTCAGTGTTGGTCTACTATTTGGGCTGACTACATGATCCCTCACTAGCTGCGTTTCCACTGTTAAGCCGAAAGCGAGCATGCTAGTGTGTGCCAGGGCCATTCGTGTTTCTACTGTCACTTCTGGGGCTTGATCGGGCCTTGTCGGGGTTTTCTCAGGGCCAACGGCCAGAGATTTTTGGCTCGCCGAATACCTTGGTCCAAAGCAGGCCAGCTCAGGCTTTAGGAGTGGTTATGAACAAAGGCGGAGTTTATTTGAGTCTGGAGACTGCAGCGCTGCTAATGATTTTATATATCAGCTAATATCAGAATTAAAGACTTTTCAAATAATTTCAGCTCAAAACTCACTTTCAGACAGCAACAAGAGTTTGAAATAACTTCTGTTTGTGATTTATTGTGGATTTTCTGATTGCTGTTTAGACAGAAATATTTATAGGTCTTTGCAACTTTTTGGGGTGATTCATTTTACTCTCTCTAGGTTCCAGTGATTTTCTTTCTAGTTAGTTTTCTGATAAAACTTCCATTTGTTGGTGAAATGGTGAGTTTGTGTGATGTTGTGTCAGAGAGGTGTGTATGGGTGGGTTTTAGTGAAATGGTGGCCCAACGGTGGAAACGCAAATAAATCAGAGCATGCATTCTTCTAACAGATGGGCATCACCCTTATAAGGCAAGAAAGATTCTTGTGTTGAAGTAGCAGGACCAGCACTTTGTTTGGTTGGTTTAGAAATTATGTCTCTTTTGGGAGGCCTGTAGCATTTATTTGAGAAACTTGTAGGTTACTGGTCAAAGGCAAGCATGGAAAATGTACTTGACTCGATTTCTTTTTATCTTTTTTGCTTCCCATGAAGGATGACACACTGTTTTAGAAACAATTATTGTTGAACACATTGCTCAATAATGTTAACATTACAGTCCCAGACTTTTACCCATGTACCATAAATGTGGTTAATTAGGACTTTAATTGGTCTGTCTCAATGAGATTCATTGTGTAATCTTACAAGACCACTGCCATCACTGTTAAAGTCTGTGTTTGTATAGTTTTAAAAGGCTTTTTAGGGGTCCATTGAAGATTCTTCACATTCCAGCCAATAATGGATTCATTCAAATACAGTGGGTACATAAAGTATTTAGACCCCCTTACATTTTTCACTCTTTGTTATATTGCAACCGTTTGCTAGAATAATTTTAGCTATTTTTATTTCTCATTAATGTACACAAAGCAACCCATATTGACAGAAAAACAGAATTGTTGATATGTTTTGCAGATTTATTAAAAAACTGAAATATCACATAGTCCTAAGTATTCAGACCCTTTGCTGTGACACTCATATATTTAACTCAGGTGCTGTCCATTTCTTCTGATCATCCTTGAGATGGTTCTACACCTTCATTTGAGTCCAGCTGTGTTTGATTATACTGATTGGACTTGATTAGGAAAGCCACACACCTGTCTATATAAGACCTTACAGCACACACTGCATGCCAGAGCAATTGAGAATCATGAGGTCAAAAGGAACTGCCTGAAGATCTCTGAGACAGAATTGTGGCAAGGCACAGATCTGGCCAAGGTTACAAAAACATTTCTGCTGCACTGAAGGTTCCTAAGAGCACGGTGGCCTCCATAATCCTTAAATGGAAGACCAGAACCCTTTCTAGAGCTGGTCGTCCACACTCTCAGAAAAAAAGGTACACTGCTGTCACTGGGGCGGTACCCTAAGGTACAAAAGTGAAAAGGTACATCTTTGTACCTACTCACCCCTAAATGGTACATATTAGTACCTTAAAAGGTACATATCAGTACTTTAAGAGTGCAAATTAGTACCTTAAAGGTACATGGCAGTACCTTAAAGGTACATATTAGTCCCTTTTCAGTTTTGTACCTTAGGGTACCACCCCAGTGACAGCAATGTACCTTTTTTTCTGACAGTGCAGCCAAACTGAGCTATCGGGGGAGAAGAGCCTTGGTGAGAGAGGTAAAGAAGAACCCAAAGATCACTGTGGCTGAGCTCTAGAGATGCAGTCGGGAGATGGGAGAAAGTTGTAGAAATTCAACCATCACTGCAGCCCTCCACCAGTCGGGGCTTTATGGCAGAGTGGCCCGACGGAAGCCTCTCCTCAGTGCAAGACACATTAAAGCCTGCATGGAGTTTGTTATAAACACCTGAGGGACTCCGAGATGGTGATGGATTCTCTGGTCAGATGAGACCAATATATAACTTTTTTGTCTTAATTCTAAGAGGTATGTGTGGAGAAAACCAGGCACTGCTCATCACCTGTCCAATACAGTCCCAACAGTGTAGCATGGGGGTGGCAGCATCATGCTGTGGGGGTGTTTTGCACCTACAGGGACAGGACAACTGGTTGCAATTGAGGGGAAAGATGAATGCGGCCAAGCACAGCGATATCCTGGACGAAAACCTTCTCCAGAGTGCTCAGACCTCAGACTCGGCTGAAGGTTCACCTTCCAACAAGACAATGACCCTAAGCCCTCAGCTAAAATAATGAAGGAGTGGCTTCACAACATCTCTGTGACTGTTCTTGAATGGCCCAGCCAGAGCCCTGACTTAATCCTAATTGAGCATCTCTGGAGAGACCTGAAAATGGCTGTCCACCAACGTTTACCATCCAACCTGACAGAACTGGAGAGGATCTGCTGGAGGAATGGCAGAGGATCCCCAAATCCAGATGTGAAAAACTTGCATCTTTCCCAAAAAGACTCATGGCTGTATTAGATCAAAAGGGTGTCAACAATTCTGTGTTTTTCTGTCATTGTGGGGTGCTGTGTGTACATTAATAAGAAAAGAAAATGAACTTAAATGTGTTAAGCAAATGGATGCAATATAAGAAAGAGTGAAAAATTTAAGGGGGTCTAAAATACTTTCCGTACCCACTGTACGTTCACAGTACTTCACACTTTAGGTTTTTGTTTAACATAGGTTTTTATGGGTTCTCATTTTATTAAGTAATACTTTAATAATTATTGTAAAATTATTGTAATAATTATTATTTCTTTTGTGTATCACAAGTACTTCTGAATAAATATTTTACTCAATTAGCATACATTTTTAAAACAAACATTACACCTTTAAGGAACTTGAAATCCATTTTACTTTATTTCCCAAATTCCATAAAACAAATTTTTTGTTTCCGTGTTTCAGTTTAATTGTTTTGGACTTCATTTTAATTGTTAAATTATTATTATTATTATTATTATTATTATTATTTTTTATTTTATTTTTTATTATTATTATCAAAAAGCATATCTAATTAATTGAAATCATGAAAACAACTATTTTAATAATTAAAAATATATATAATTTCTATGAAATGTTTTGCGTTGATTCTGCGTTGTGTATTTGATTTATTTCTGGCAATCAAATGAAGCTATAAAACAGCAATTTAATTAATCTTTTAATCATATGACATTAAACTAACTTTTTTATTTAACAAAGTTCTGCACAGCAGAGATTTACTATTAAAAAAATGAAAGAATAATTAAGATTATTCCTTAAAAAGTGTTAATAATAATTAATTATTATTAGCGTTAGTATTATTGTTACATTAGTATATCCCAATTTCTCCAGGTTAAATTGAACTTTTACTTTGACGGGTTTCTGTAAAGACCTTTGAGTTTCTGTGTTTATGATATGATGAAATGAAACGGTAAAATGTTGATGAAGTGACTCTCAGAGCGGCTCTAGAGCTGAAGTTCATGTTTTCATGTCCTCATATATGGAGACGGCAGAGGGCAAAAACACTGTGAGTGTCACGCGTGCTTCAGTGTGTGTGTGTGTGGTAAATGAGGCCGTGCGTCTACGCCATTCATTCACACATAGACAAAGTAATTCATATTAAATAGTCTTTTTGCAGTTTAATATTCACAGACACTGGTCTATATCAAAATTTCACAATATCACAAGTGTCCTGACCTGCTGTTTATTTATTCACCTATTAGGCCCAAATTATATTAATTCCCCCTCGCTGATTTATTTAGTAGGATTTATTTGAGAAACTTCTAACTCCCTGGTCAAAGGCAAGATTGGAAAATGTACTTCACTTAATAAAAAAAAAAAGATGTATTTTTACTTCATACTGTTTAATATCCTCTTATTTGTTTGTCTGCCTGTCTTACAGAGTTAGTAAAATTGCACTCCCATTAATCTGAAATAACCATTATTAAAAAGTATATTCCTCTGATTAGTAAAAATGCTTTACTGCTGCCTAGTTGTAGGTGTACGAATCAGGCTTAGGCCGTCACACTCCAGACATCTAATAGACTATGATAATCTGTTTGTGTACAGATAAGTCTGCATCCTACCAACATCACCCATAACAGCTTCCATCTGTGCATGCCAAATGGAAAAATCTACCAAATGAATCTGGTGTGTGTCGGTCATTTTGTGGCCACCTCCCTGTTGGTCTGGCTTTCAATGTTGATGGAGCAGTGAAATAACTGAAGGAGTAATGGGAAGTCGATAACTAGGCCATGGCAAGCAGTCAAATAACTCTCAAGAAGCACCTTTCCTCTTCTCTCCTTTCTTGTTGGGTTTCTCAGTTTCACATTCAGAATCCGACCCATGCAGTTTGACATTAGGAGGTCACCACATTTCCTCTTGACAATTTTGGCCTTCTGTAACTTGCATACTGCATGAGCTCAGTTTTTGGAGCACTCTCACATAGCTGTTCCCAAGAAGTACAATTTGAGTTTATTCTTTTGGCATAATTCAAATAAGTATTTATTTCATTTTAACAATATATGCAATCAGTGTATGATTATATTGGGATGGTGTTATGGTGTTGCTTATGTTCCATGGCAGTTTGCACAATTTTCTCCAAACACAATCATGGATCTGTTGATGGGATGACTTGAACATAATAAAGGCACTGAAAGAACACATCCTAAAAATGTGCCCAAAGTAGTTGTCTCTTTTTATTTTAGCCGTATGAATCCTGTGAGCACTGCCATATATTACAGTTTGTAGTGTAGTAGATGACACGAATCGATTTCCTTGCCTTTTACATCACTTCTTGTGTCAGCGGCTAGGGATATATTAATAAATATTTTTGGCTCACATGATTGGCTCAAAACAACCTGCATGCAAAACTGAGCGCCGATGAACTGCAATTGTCAGTAGATAACAACATATAGCTTAGTAATTGAGTCATTGGATTACTTTAATCCAAGGCGTTTCTTTGGAAGCATGGTCACTATGAACTTTAAATAAATAAGACTTTGATAAGTCAGGTAATGACATTTAATAGAGATTCCATACGGTTTAATTCACACATTAGAAAGCTGTAAGTCTGACGAAATGGCTTGCAGCGCACAGTAAGTTAGCAGGTTAAGAGCCCAAACACAAATGCTTTGATTCTTTCACACAGTATAACTGAATCAGCTGTGAATCCTGAACATTAGCTATCTTGGCCTCTGATCACGTTGTTTGGTCAACTAGGCCAAGTTTACAACTGAACCAAATTAATGCAGCGCCCAGAGAGTTGTACTGCCTCCCATGTGTTGGCTGCACTACTCTGTTGGCCGATTTCAAGGTTGTTTAACAATGAGTTTAGTGAGTATGACTTTTGTAAGAACCTTTTCATAACTTTAATTTAAAATTTAATTTTGTATTTTATTAAGCTCAAACGTGATGTGTAACACGAGAATGAACCTCATTGCTTCTTGCTTAAGCTCAAATGTGCTGTTTAACATGAGAATGAACCTCACTGGTTCCTGCAGAAGCTCAAACATTCTGCGTAACACGAGAATGAACCTTTTTGTCATATAAAGATCTCTTCAGAAAATGTTGACTAAACCACTCGATTCATATGGATTCATTTTATGATGTCTTTATCAAAGTGGTAGCTGTGTATAGCTGTCAACTTAGGGTCACAAATCTCTTTGGAACAACGGGAAATTACAGTTTTTCTTAGTCGCTTTAGTACATTTCTCAAATCATCCTCGACATTTGCAAAACTGTAAGTGCATTTCTCAAAACAATCAATACAAATAGCAGAACACCATGGATTACCTGCAAAAGCCAGTCACTTGCTCAATATCATTAGTTCATCTCAAAGTAAATCTATGTGTCAATGAACATATCAGTGCCATCAGAACGACAAGTCCTTGTGTCATTGTGTGTGTGTGTCATGGTGTACGGATAAGTCAAATTGCTTAGTCATGTTATCAATATAACAGTGTACTCTAGAGGGATGTTCTGATGTAAATGGTGAAAGTTTTGATAACAAATTATTGTAAATTGTAGTTTACATCTTAGTGTATGTGGGAGTTTGATTGCAAGAGACTGGACAAGATTAACATTTACGTTTTTACTGTTGTTGACAGACCATGTCATTGGGATACAGAAAGGAAAAGACAGGACTGCATGCCACAAAGAAAAAAAGAAAGAAAAAAAAGTAGAAAAGTGAACGTCTAATGGAAATGTAAATGTTGGGGGGGGGGGGGGGGCAAATAATCATTTGCATTTGACACTAGTTCAAAGAAATGAGAAACTGCTTTTTTGGATGTACACAACTAAATAATGTGAAGACGGATCAGGTCGTTTTGAGAATATCAATTCTGATCTGAGATTTCTCAGATATCAGTACCAAGGCGATTGAGAAAAACTGTAATACGAGAATTTTCATTTTTGGGTGAACTAACCCTTTAAAATGAATGCTATTTATGAATTATTTCATCTTTCCATGGAGGATATACAATATGTGATCCACTGACATAGCCATCGATAAAATGTCTAAAAGGAAGAATTTGGCCTATTTTAGAATATTTTGCTTTTCCTTTCCATGATTCCTTTAACACATTCTGTTTACTCTTTTAACACCAAATAACTAAAATTTCCAGATGTGGGCTTAAATTACGTAATAGTTATGTGATATCAAATTCTCTTCCAGTCCAGACTCTAATGGATGGTAGGAATTCCTTTCCAAGATCAATTATCATTTTTCTTTGTGTACAAATAAACCCTTTGATGATATTTTGATGAGTCGTTTTAGTCATTATCATCCTTACAGCTCCTGTTTTAGGATAAAACCATTTAGGAAAAGTTCAAATAGCCAAGAAATGACAACATTTTTAATAGTTATCTTCGGTGGTGCATTGTCAGACAGAGACACAGCTGCTTTCATCATTATTAGTATGACATAATGTCACGCGGATGGCATAGGATTTCCTAGGATCCTGTGCTTACTGTCAGTTCCCAGTGGAGACTATCTCCTCAACCAGAACCCTCCTTTCTCACGGGGAGAATGACCATATATGAGTATGCTTAGTTTGACTGATTCATCTCATGGCAATGACAAATTACATTTGTTTCTTGGCTAAAATAGATGTATTATTATAAAACAAAAAAAACTGATGTTGGTTTGAAAAATCCTTAAAAAGACGGACGGACGGACGGACGGACGGACGGACGGACGGACGGACGGACGGACGGACGGACAGGTAGGTAGGTAGGTAGGTAGGTAGGTAGATAGATAGATAGATAGATAGATAGATAGATAGATAGATAGATAGATAGATAGATAGATAGATAGATAGATAGATAGATAGAGGCACGATTACAAAAAAAAGCTAGAAGTCTACGTCAATGCTGTAGGAGGAAGTTTTCACCAGCGGTTTGTGTCCTGTGGTTATCGGCCGCCTCCTACGGGCTCATACCGTAATAAACTGGACACTCTCTGCTGTTTCTTCCCAAAGGACAGCGACTCACTCTTTCTTCAAGGAAACTTCAGCATCCAGACCTGAGACTTCAACATGTTTAGGCTACATCAACATCTTCTGTCTCACAATCCCCAGTTACTCACTGGTGTGAAATGAATTCAGCTTAATGTTTACAGGAAACTGCCCCAACCCCCCTCTGCAGCAATCTCTGTTAAACCGCTCCACGTTTCCATTCACTTTTTTGTTCCCATTCCTCCCACTCATCCATAGTTACATTCAGAAGAGATTTCCATCTCTTCTCGCATTCTCCTTTCACCCCTGTTCTTACCTCACTCCTCCTTAGGCTTTTTCCTATATAATATATCTGCTGACACAAGTGATTCACTAAAACACTCGTGCTCTTCCACAAAGTCTCCGAGCCAACCCGCAAATGTGAAACCAACCAATCACGTTGCAGAAATACTTTTCTGCCACCCATTATGCAACGGGTTGCCTCTCAATACCTTTTCCTTCTCCCTCTTCGACTGTCTTCTCCATCTCTACACTGTCAATAATATATCTAGCAATACCAACAGTAACATTTGTCTTGATCCTTGTTCTATGTTTTCAGTTTTGGTCTCGTCTGTCTCTTATTTTTAATTCTGTGCATGGTTTTTACTTTGAAGTTCTTGTTTCATGTTTCCTATTCCTGTCATTGGTGATTGTTTCCAGGTGTTTTTAATCAGCCTTGTTTCCTTGTTTGTTCTTGTATATGCCCTTTTGTTTGCCATAGTCTTAGTCAAATCTTGTGCTCTTTAATGCTGTACTTGTGGTTGGTCAAAGTTCTTGGTTTCATTTTAGTGGTCTTTAGTGTTTTGTTTGGATAAATGAAAAGCTTTATGTAAACTCTGCTTTCTGAGACTCCCAGCGCAACCAGTTATTTGACGAAAGATACAGCACATAAGTTGACTGCGTAAACCCAGCCTGATCTGTCTGTGATTTGATTTCGCCCTGCAGCTCTGCAGCTCAGTCTGGAAACCTGCACATTCATTTCTACTGCTTCTGTTACACTTTTGCGGGAACCAATCACAGACTGGCTTATCCACCTGGCATGCTATTGGCGAGTTTAACACAATGACAGGTAGAGAAGCGATGGGTTGTTGCCCGTTGATCATGCCTCTTGTGCAGTAGAAAATACAGAGCAGACTCCCCAGACAATTTTAAATTAAGCTTGGTCTGGTGATAGCCAGACAAGCACATAAGCATATTAGAATACACCAGCATCCATCTTTTCACAACCTAGACCTATATGATACAGTAACACTTACATTTTTTAACATTAATGCAGCTGGTATCATATACATGCAGGTGCATCTCAATAAATGAGAATGTCGTGGAAAAGTTTATTTATTTCAGTAATTCAACTTAAAATGTGAAACTAATATATTATATAGAATCATAATATAAAACAGCTGACCTGACAGTTGTGCAGAAATCCGTTATTGATACCCTCTACAAGGAGGGAGAGCCTTAAAAGGTAATTGCAAAAAAAGTTGGATGTTCTCAATGTGCTGTATCAAAGCACATTATTAAAATAGTTAAGTGGAAGGGAAAAGTGTGGAAGAAAAATGTGCACAAGCTGCAGGGATGACCGCAGCCTGGAGAATATTGTCAGGAAAAGGCCATTCAAATGCGTGGGGGAGCTTCACAAGGAGTAGATTGTGGCTGGAGTTACTGCACCACACACAGACGGATCCTTGACATGGGCTTCAAATGTGGTCAGAAGCATCTTTCCCGGGCTAACGAAATAAAGAACTGGTCTGTTGCTCAGTGGTCCAGTCCTCTCTTCTGATGAGAGCAAATTTTACATCTCATTTGGAAACCAAGGTCCCAGAGTCTGGAGGAAGAATGAAGAGCCACACAATCTAAGATGCTTGAAGTCCAGTGTGAAGTTTCCACAGTCAGTGTTGGTTTGATGAGTCATGTAACCGGCTGGTGTTGGTCCACTGTGCTTTATTAAGTTCAGCGTCAACGCAGCCGACTACCATGATATTTTAGAGGACTTCATGCCTCCTTCAACAGACAAGCTTTATGGAGCTGACTTCATTTTCCAGCAGGACTTGGCACCTGCCCTCACTGCCAAAAAGTACCAAAACCTGGATCAATGACCACGGGATTACTGTGCTTGATCGGCCAGCAAACACACCTGACCTGAACCCCGTAGAGAAACTATGGGGCATTGCCAAGAGAAAGATGAGAGGCATGAGGCCAAACAACGCAGAAGAGCTGAAGGCCACTATTGAAGGATCATGGTCTTCCATAACTCCTCACCGGTGCCACAGGCTGATAGCATCCATACCACGCCACACTGAGGCAGTAATTCATGCAAAAGAGGCACAAACAAGTACTGAGTACATATGCATGATTATACGCGGCCATGTGATGGGAGCATAAAAGGAGGAGAGTAAGAGTGAGAGTGTCTCGGGAGTGCCCCCCGGCCTGCGAGGGGCGATGGGGGTATGTGGTGTGACAAGCAGCGGGACGAGGGACCGCGAGAGCGGGCCGGTGACGAGTGTTAATGAGTGCCAGCTGCGTGACACACCGGTCTCATCTCGTGGCCATGTGACGGGAGCATAAAAGGAGGAGCAAAGGCAGCGGAAGACGAGAGAGGACCAGGCCTGGATTTATGTTATGTTTTGTTTACATTTTATTATGTGTGTGTGGGCAGTCGTCCGTGAGGGGCTGCCCGCGGTTTTACTTTCGTTTTGTTTATTTATTTTTACATTAAAGTTTTTGAACGTTCGCCGGCTCCCGTCTCCTTCCTTCCCATCTACAAACCTCGTTACACTGGTGCCAAAACCCGGGGGAAGGAGGGACATGCTGTCGAAGAGCCCTCGCTGCTGAGGGGGATCGCGGTGCTGGGGAGGTCGAGCAGCGCGGAGGAATGAGGACCGCGAGGGCTGCCCGAGGCGATGGTGCTGGAGCGAGGAAGGTGGGACAGAGACCTTGCTGCCATTCCCCTGGGTCGTGGTGGGGTGGCTGCCGTCCAAGAGGGAGCGGAGAAGTCGCCGCGCTTGCTGTGAGCCGGAGCCTGCTGCCGTCCACCTGATAGGGGAGGAGCAGGGAGTGCGGTGCTCGCTGCCGGGTCCCTCAGAAGGAGGAGTCACCGCTGGCCGCCAGGGGGCGGAGGAGGATCGAGCTGTCCACCAAGCGTCCAGTGCCATCGCACAGCACCGCGAGGAAGAGCCTCTCAGCGGGCGGAGGGCCGAACGGCAGTGTGTCTGGGAACCGGACCAGATTATTATTATTTTTTTTTCTTTCTTTCTTTTTTCCCTATCTCCCCTCTCTCGTTCTCTAGATCCTCGTGCTCCCGTCTACATTTCTTTCACCTCTCTGTCCTTTCCCCCAGCTGCCGCGGCCGCCGTGATCGCCGGAGTAGAGCGCAGTCTCGGGAGTGCCCCCCGGCCTGCGAGGGGCGATGGGGGTATGTGCTGTGACAAGCAGCGGGGCGAGGGACCGCGAGAGCGGGCCGGTGACGAGTGTTAATGAGTGCCAGATGCGTCTCGTCTCGCGGCCATGTGACGGGAGCATAAAAGGAGGAGCAAAGGCAGCGGAAGACGAGAGAGGACCAGGCCTGGATTTATGTTATGTTTTGTTTACGTTTTATTATGTGTGTTTGTGAGCAGTCGTCCGTGAGGGGCTGCTCGCGGTTTTATTTTTGTTTTGTTTATTTATTTTTACATTAAAGTTTTTGAACGTTCGCCGGTTCCCGCCTCCTTCCTTTCCATCTACAAACCTCGTTACAATAATATATTAGTTTCACCTTTTAAGATGAATTACTGAAAGAAATACATTTTCCCACAACATTCACATTTATTGAGATGTACCTGTACTTTTGAAAATGTTGGAGTAGATTTTCTAAATGTTTTTGAAAGGTGTTTCTTCTGCTCAAGAAGGCTGCATTTGATCAGAAATGCAGTAAACAGTAATGAAATGTGGAATACTTGTGAAACTAAAGTACCTGGAGGAAACCCACACTGACACATGGAGAACCAACTAACTAACTACTGGCTCAGACGGGAATCAAACCGGGGACCTTCTTTCTGCCTTGTGTATATGAATTAAATTGTGTTAAAAATTGATAAAATGTAAGCAATTAATTTTTTACAGCCCCAGTATACACTCCCTTAAATGATTATTAGGAACACCACACTAATACTGTGTTTGACCACCTTTGCCTTCAGAAGTGCCTTAATTCTATGTGGCATTAATTCAACAAGGTGCTGAAAGCATTCTTTAGAAATGTTGGCCCATATTGATAGGATAGTATCTTGCAGTTGATGGAGATTTGTGGGATGCACATCCAGGGCACGAAGCTCCCGTTCCACCACATCCCAAAGATGCTCTATTGGGTTGAGATCTGGTGACTGTGGGGGCCATTTTAGTACAGTGAACTCATTGTCATGTTCAAGAAACCAATTTGAAATGATTCGAGCTTTGTGACATGGTGCATTATCCTGCTGGAAGTAGCCATTAGAGGATGGGTACATGGTGGTCTAAAGGGATGGGCATGGTCAGAAACAACGCTCAGGTAGGCTGTGGCATTTATATGATGCCCAATTGGCACCAAGAGGGCCTAAAGTGGGCCAAGAAAACATCCCCCACACCATTACACCACCACCACCAGCCTGCACAGTGGTAACAAGGCATGATGGATGCATGTTCTCATTCTGTTTACGCCAAATTCTGTCTCTACCATCTGAATGTCTCAACAGAAAGACTCATCAAACGAGTGGTACCCCGTGGGGTCTTCTGCTGTTATAGCCCATCCGCCTGAATGTTGTGTGTGTTGTGGTTTCACAAATACTTTGCTGCATACCTCGGCTGAAATTGTTATTTCAGTCAAAGTTGCTCTTCTATCAGCTTGAATCAGTCGGTCCATTCTCCTCTGACCTCTAGCATACCTCTAACAAGGCATTTTCGCCCACAGGACTGCTGCATACTGGATGTTTTTTCCCTTTTCACACTATTCTTTGTAAACCCTAGAAATGGTTGTGCGTGAAAATCCCAGTAACTGAGCAGATTCTGAAATACTCAGACCGGCCTGTCTGGCACAAAGAACCATGCCAGCTCAAAATTGCTTAAATCACCTTTTTTTCCCATTCTGACATTCAGTTTGATGTTCAGAAGATTGTCTTGACCAGGACCACACCCCTAAATGCATTGAAGCAACTGCCATGTGATTGGTTGATAAGATAATTGCATTAATGAGAAATTGAACAGGTGTTCCTAATAATCCTTTAGGTGAGTTGTAGATTTCAAAGTAACAGAATTCGTAAGAACTAAAAACTGTGTTAACATTCTTCCAGAGTAGCCTATTAAGTGCATTAAATATTTGAATACAAAAGTAACTGATAAAAATGTTCTTTAAAGTTCCAATTTTACGGTTGTAGTAGCCTACACTAAACTGTGTAAGAGTCTGTAGAAAAGTGCACCGTCCAAACATGGATTCATAATATATTCTAAACCAAAAACACAAGGCACACGAGTCAAATCTAACAAGATGTGGAAAACAACACGTTAGTGAAAAGAAAACACCACAAAATTTTGTTCTGTTTATACCCTGGCCTGCAAACAGGAAAAGAGAAATGTTATGTAATAGTTATGTAAATGTTAGTAAAAAACGTTCCTTAAATAATGTTTTTGGATGGTTAAAAATATAGTCTCGTAACATTGAGACAAAGGATTCATAACACCATTGTTGAAACGTCCTTAAGACATTATTTGTACTTGACTGATGTTCTCAGCGTTGAGTGAAAACATCCTTAAGACGTTAAAAAACGGAGGTTCTCTTTAATGATCAAAAAAGTAGTAACGTTTAAAAAATGTTAGATGAACCATTCCAAAAAACATTTAGCAAATATTAGTAACATCATAAGGACATTCCGAGAACGTTTTCACTCAAAGTTACGACAATGTACTTAAACTATGAAAACATTTCTGTTCCCGAAACATGTTTATATAACTTTTACATAATGTAGTTGAGAGTTGTGGGAAAATTCCCTGTTAGCTAGGACTCAAGTCTTCAATGACATTTTTTTGAGGAAGTATTTATAAGAAATTTGTCTTTTGCAACATTATAAATGTCTTTACTCTCACTTTACATCCATGATACATCCATGTTGAATGTTTTTTGAATTTCTTTTTAAAATGCCCCAAACTTCTGGATGATAGTGAACCTTGCAGTTCTCAACTATTGTACATGCACTTTTCATGACCTCATATTAACTGGATGACTACATGGGAAAAAAAGTGTAACTGCAGTACCATTTTAAAATTAGTGAAGGGAAAAGGAGCAGTGATCAGATACAGGACTTGAGATATTGTGCATTTTTCATAGTACACTACAGTACACATTTAGGTTAACTTAAAATACTACTTCTACTACCCGTCAAACTACAATCAAAAATGCAAGTAGCCTAAGTGGTGAGCATATTTCAAGAAGAATGTTAATGTAATGACATTTATTGGTTTAAATGTACCTAAAATCTTTTCCGAAACACCAGCACATGCAGAGCAGCTTTAAACTTGGTATTAAACGAGCTCAATGGAAAACACCTGTATGATGCATCGGTTATGCTCAAGAGAATCAGTCATGATTAGTTTATAAAGGTGTTATCCAGTGCTGGATTGTTTAGAATGTTACAGCACATTCTTAGACTATTCTACTGAGTCATTATAACACAATGCTGTAAACAGTCTGGTTTATGTTTTTGTGATTTTAATTGGGATTAAATGAGTGTCTCATCTACAACTAAAAACAAGAATGTCACAGAGTTTTAGCTCACTAAAGAATAAATACATAAAAAATACATTTTTGTATACACTAATGCACTATTTAGATGAATATGATATATTATATGGATATATATATCTCAACATACTAATGGAAAATTACAGCTTCATTTTCGAGTGTGAATACTACAGCTTAAACTCTAAAAATGGCTGGGTTAAAAACAACCCAATTGGCAACTCAGCACGGGGTAAATATTGCACAGAACACATGCTGGGTTAAATTAATCCAGTGGCATTTTAACCCAGCAGGCTGGGCTGTTGAGAAAACCCAAAATGTAGTCATTTTTTTTACCATTAATGGATTTGCTATTCTGGGTTATTCTTGCTGGGTTGTTCTTAAAATTTCTCCTGTGCATTAGCCTACTGTAAAACTAGACAATCATTAAAGAACAAATGAAGAATGCATGTTTAGACTGTTAAAATAATCATTTTTATTGCTTGACAAAAAATGTGTTAAAATTGGCAACAATGCAACTACAAATCTAATATATTCTGTCAATTTATTCACATTTAAATCGAACTTTTATTTGACGGGTTGCCGTGACCTTCGAGTGTCTGTGTTCATGATATGACAGTTTTCTCATGTCCTCAGTGACACGGCAGAGGCTAAAAAGACAGCAAGCGTGTGTACGCTCGCGCACGCGCCACCGTCATTCACACAGAGACGCAAAACATGGAAGAGTAATATTTAAATAGTATTTAATATGCTCAGACACTGGTAATGAATATAATCGCCTACAGTCTGGAGCCCTGTGTGACGCGACTGAACGCAGCTGCTGGACCGAATAAAGTCTACTTGTGAGTCGATGCTATACAGATAGGCTATCGTCACATTTTTAAAAAAAAAATTAAAACCGGTACTTGTGACATCCCTATATAAAACCATGGTTAATTTCGTAAGAGGATCATGGTTCCGTGTAATCACAAACTGTATTCTATCGTCTCACATGCCTACCTAAACTAACACGAGTCAGTACATTGCATCGGATTCTGAGGTAAAACTTTTGTTGTCTTAATGTCATGTAAGCTTAAGAATTGTTGCCACGAAGAAGAAAAAAACCTATAATTATGCTAATTAAAATGATTATTAATGAAAACATATGAACTTATCTTAAGACATCTGCAACCAGTGGCTTTGCCTTTTGCATTTTCCTTTCAAAATGACAGTTTGGGAGCGAATTTAAACGAATCAAGGCGGAAGCACGTGAAACAACAAAGCGCTGGGTAGAATCAACCAAGCATTGCGACCCATAAGGTTTAACCCAACGAATTTGAAACTACCCAATGGTGTTTAAAATATGATCAAGTAAACCAACAAAAATTACCCAACAGTCTTAACCCAGCATTTTGGGTTAAAAAACAACCCAGCATTATTTAGAGTATACAACTTATTTAGGGTAAAAACAGCATTTGGACCCATGTCTTTAATTAACATTATACAAACATTTCAATTAGTCATTTGATACAATGCACTCATAGTTTAGGGGAGAGCAGGGTCACAACCTAACGTGGGGTTAGTTGTCTCACACATGGTTTAAAAATTAACTCACATGTCAGAATTGTGTTAACTTAGTGTATTTACTAGTTGCCATATCAACATTGTTTAGAGAATTTTTAGAATTTTTTACTTAAGTTTATTTTTCATTTGTTTTTTTGTGTTTCATTAAAATAAGACAAATCTGATATTATTTTAATCTTATATCTGTTATTTAACAGTTGAGATATTTATTTAATGCTAATCTAACCAGCAGAAGCCACAAGCCGGGTTTAAATCCAGTTGCGCAGGTGGGGTGTGTTGTCACACTGCGTTACAATGAGCCCAATGCTATTATATTCTCTACTTTTATGCATTCTATTGAGAAACCATGAGAATAAACGTGAGGGGAATAAAAGAAAGTTTTTAAATATGCTGTATAGCTCTGTTTTGCAGTGTATGTTGTCAAAATCAAATATCTGTACACTGTAAAAAAATTCAGGTCTCCAATTGAAAATTTTCTAGTGACTGATCACATCAAAATTTTTCAGTTAGCTGAATTGAATTTCTGGGAATTAAATTGGATCAATTCACAGATTTTCAATTCGGCCAACTGAAAAATTTAGATGTGATCAGTCACTAGAAAATTTTCAATTGGCGCCATTTTTTTACAGTGTATATTTAATGATTAAAAGGCATTCTTTTAAATTTTGAGATAATAGATGCTTTTTTGGGGGAAAATGTGTTACATTTTGAGAAAAACGTCTACATAAATTGTCGAGAATAAACATGCATTCGATCAGTGTCACATTCATTGCTGTGACAGATCACTTAGTCAAGCTATATTTTAAGCTTTCTATCAATAACAAAGAAATACTGTCAGCTAAGCTGACAAGGTAACAAGGGTGTGGTAAATTTTCATGGGAACACAGGAGAGTAATCAAGGGAACTAACGAGATACACCTGGGAAGACTACCGCTCCTTTCCAGGCAGGTCTTTGAGCCCGTAAGTTATCAAGACTTCTAACCACGACTGTCTTTGTAGCATTCCAGGCGAAGTCATGCCAAACTGCCTGAGCTGCCTGAGGAATAGTTGTGGATAGCTGTAAACAAAGCATGTCAGACCGTACGGGGCTTAAGCTCATTTACAACCATTTCTATCACAAAGGTCCTTACTCCTTGTTTATTTGAGGGAAACGGGGGTAAAAAAACAGCGTATTAGGCAGGAGAAGCTGTTATAACTTTTATTTTATGTTATTTGTAAAATATAGTTTACAACTTCCATAAACACCACATTCGTAAGGATAAGGTGCCATTGTTGTTTTGCAGGCTGTGTTGTCAGAGCTTGTAACTGGGAATACATCTGTGACACTGTCACACAAGACACGTTTTAACCACTCTATATATGATTATGATTTTATGTATATTGGAGTTTTAATCGCTTTACATGTTGTCTTAGTCATTTTAGTCCATTTTATTCCTCTTATCTGTTTTAATATGTGTATGTCTTTAAATGTTACTGGGTCTGCTTTCATGAGACTGACCAAATGACAGGAAACAGGAAGTAGACCAGCATAAAGACCAGCATAAAGGAGGCAGCATGGCAAACTATAAGGGTCGCTATTCAAATCGACCAAGCATAGAGGATTGAGGAGTTAACACTGTGGACTTTCCTTTCCAGCACAATTTGGGATTATCACTTCATTGGACTTTGTATATACACCGGCGGACACCTACATATTAGGACTATCGACACAATGGGATTCATTTGAGAGAATAGTTTGTGCGTGCAAAAAAAAAAAACTAAATAACGACTTGTATAGTGATGGGCCAATTTCAAAATAAAGTTTTGAATATTATGAATCAGTGTATCGATTCATGATTCGGATCGCCAATGTCACATGATTTCAGCAGTTTTGCAGTTTTACACGCGATCCGAATCATGAATCAATATGCTGATTCATAACCATTTGAAACTTTGTTTTGAAATCAGCCCATCACTATATAAATCGTTTTTTTTTGGGGGGGGGGGGGGGGGGGGGGGGTTGTGCACAAAAACTATTCTCGTCGCTTCATAAAATTATTGTAGAACCACTGTAGTAAGATGGGCTTTGTAACGACGTCTTTAGTGCCTTTATGATTCTTGGGAGAGGAAATGGCATAGTGGCCAATGAAAGCCTGTCTGAGCCGGTCTGAGCCATCGGATTTCAACAAAAATATCTTTATTTGTGTTCCGAAGATGAACAGAGGTCTTACGGGTGTCGAACGACATTAAGGTAAGTAATTAATGACTGAATTCTCATTTTTGGGTGAACTAGATGTAGATGTGACGTGAGCAACCTGTCTGACAGTTGTAAGGCTTCTATTAGTTGTGGAAAGTGAAATCTGAATCACGGACAAGTGGAGCAACAATGGACAAGTGGACTCTTTAAACGACTAAATGTAGTTATTCACTGTCAAAGTGACGCAAAAATGAATGGGAGTCAATGGGATGCTAACAGCAGGTGATGGCTTGGTTAGCAATGGCTGCCCCTATGGGTGGAAAGCTTTCCAGGTGCTAGATTACCCCCTTGGGAGTTATAGACAGAATATCAGTATTTTAATAGATATATTTACAATTCTGTCAAACAGAAACAAAGCCCAAACATTTGCACGTCCAGCTGCAACAGCAACACATTACAAAATTATTTATTTACCTCAAACTCTCTTTGCAGAACACAATCATTGCTCCCTCTGTCTCTCCAACAATTTCCTCCGCCATAATCTTTTTTCTTTTTCTCCACAAATCAGCACACAGATAATCTGGAGCTCAAACTTTCTGCAGTTTATCATTTTTAATAACAATTCCAAGTCTCGCGTGAGAATGCTGATGCACGTGTGATCTCGCGTTGTTTACTTGTCACATCGCACGTGTGTTTGGTTGGGAAACCAAGCGGCAACCTCTCTCTGGAAGCCAATACGGAAGTAATGTAAACTGCAATTCCTCAACTTGCCACTAGGGACAGGCTCCAGAAAACATGTCAAAAAAACATGTTTACAGCCTGGTACAAATTGTGCTTTTAATCTATACGGTTAATTTTGCCCTTCATGACAACTCTGATGGGGGTGAATTTTTTATAACTCGTTTACATTATATAAAGTCTTAAAGTTTTGCACAATTAAGGGCGTGGTTACTTTGAGTGACAGTTGGATAGCTATTTATCCACTATCTATAGTCATTGTGTCACATAAGCCCCGTCCACATCCCGCCTCTTTGCCCATTTTCTGTTATATACCCGGGAGTGACATGTGATGACGCGCTTGCAAGATGGCAATGGCCAGCCTGCCCCTACTTTACGCTTCAGAACAGCTTATCTGAATCCAATGGGTGACGTCACGGACACTACGTCCATATTTTTTTACAGTCTATGTGGGAAACGAAGTTTGCGCACCATATAGAGAGTTTTCGGCGATTCTTCCACTTGTATATTCACGCAGTGTGAACCCCTCTGTCACCGATCCATTGGTCAGTGTGAACACAGCAGTGACTGAATGCCACCCCAGATAGTCATGCAGTGTGAAAAGAGCAGTGACCCGACGAGTTTGAAAATGGTGCAGTCTGAACTAGGCTTAAAGATGCTGATTTTTAGAAGGCAGCTGTCACTCAATTGAACACAATGTTGAGCACTACTGTCAAACAACACAGCCAAGGCAGTTGTGAAATCTGGCATGGAAGGTGGATGTGGGATTACAACATGTCCCTCTATAGACAGAATCCACTTGTTTGCAGACCACGTAGTGTCTTCTGAAATAAACAAACACAAACAATTCAGTGGCAATATATAGTCATTTCTGCAGACCCTCTTTACTTTTGTCCTGTGGGGACTTGAAAATGAACTGCATGACAGTGCTGCCGAGTTGCCTTATTTTATCTAGAGTTTTCCCTTACACCATGAGCTTCAAGGCTTCTTTCACAACAATTTTAACTTGTTTACTCCACTTCATCAGCTGACCTCTGAAGAACTCTAGGAGTCTCTTCCCCTGTTTATCCAAGTCTTAATTCAGTCTGGAGTACAGGCAAGGGTGGTGAAATGGGACAGCAAGAACTTTAAAGACAGGAGAAATGGTCACATCATTTTTTTTACTTGTGTCAATAATGCTGATGGGTAGTTCTGTATTTATATCCTCTCGCTGTTGTGGTTGGCATTAACTCCTTTACCCTACCCATAGCACTTCTTAATTGAATACATCTACCATCTCTCTCCTCTTTTGAAGTTGATGACTCGCACTCTGGCTACCCCCAACTAATATAACCTTAACTGTCAATTCTAGTACATTTTGGCAGAGGATGGCTGGTCATCCTCACTTGTTCGAAACCATCTGGGCTTCCACAGATGGGAGATCATACTGCCTCTATTGACATAATTTATTCTGGATTTCAACTGATTTAGTAAAGTATCCACATCCAATCATTTCGCCCTCCACAGTTTTGTCTAAAAAGCTTCCAGGGTATTTCTGGATTATGTCTTTTGCTACTGCTATTCAGTCTTTATGTGTTGGTTCAAGGATTGTTCTCTCATGCAATCGAATGTGCTATCAGCATGTGTTGGCGATCTTGTGGCTCTGGCCTCATTTGAGAGTGGGCCTTGAGAGTGGGCCTCATTTTGTCCCATGGCACCTGGAACCTGTCCAATCAACTGCTGTTCTCACACAGGTTATTTGATTTGGTAAGTCATTGCTGGACAAAGCAACAGTTTCTGAGTCAGGTGAAGGGGTGGACGGCTGGAGATTCTTGAATCGGCATTCAAATCAATATAAGCAGAACACTAAAAGTATAGTTGATATATTAATAGTGACATTTTTTAATAAGTTTCATCATCATTAAGATATAACATTTTAAATTTAAAAATAAATAAAAATGCAGCAATACTGAAGTTCTTACCTCTTTTGAAGGAATGGAGAACGTTTCTGCACTGAATAAGTGAGTTGGTTCATAAACCATAGATCATCTAGACCTTCCACACCTAACTTGGACACCAACTCGCCAACCACCATATACAGTTTCTTTCTCTCTAGCGGTTTCTTTCTTTTTTCTTTCTACAGTTATTAAATATTTATAACATGATTTAAAATGGCTCACTATTTGGTAGGCATTGCGTTAAAGTCACCTTTTTATTGCTTATCAACGATTGAATGTTTAACAAACACCTTTAAAAACTTTTACAAAGGGAACCTTAATGTAAAGTGTTACCAGATCCACAATAGGAACTGACTGATACTGCTCAACAGATAATGCACACATGACTGATTGATCAGTCATTTTGTTGAACTACAGCAACCATGCCTCTTTTGACCAGCATCCCTTAAAATGTGATAGATTCAGCAGTTTCTAATCACTCGGCCTACATTTAACTGAGATGATGCCCCCATTCTGAGTCTCCCGGCCACCAACACCAGATGCCCAGATCAGCATGACTGCCATCCCATCCTCTCTTCCCCTTCATCCTCTCCCTATTCATCCCTAACTTATTCAATATATAATTCTCCAACATTCATGGTTGTGGCGTGGCCCTTGCTCGTGAAATGTCTTTCAGCTAGAGTACTGGAGATATTAAAATGATAACGTTTAATTGTAACACTGCTTAAAATAGCTGTGCTTGTTTTCAAATAGAAATGTCCACAATTGAATAAGATGACCAAAAAAGAAGAATGAGCTCTGGGTAGTGAGATAATGATGTTTGGCTTGCATTGGTTTTCCTGGGAATAAAGTGCTTCTTAGTTGAAAGTATTCTTTAATGAGTATCTTAAGAAATGCTGTTTGGTTGGTATGCATTTTGGATGCACATATTAGATCAACAACCTCCCTCAGCTTGAGACACATCTGCCAAACATAATCTTTGAGTGAAGTTTCAATCCTGTCCTTAATCATTACAGGAAGGAGACACAAGAGGCACCAGTTTTGAGCAGGATGCCCTCCAAGCTTTTCCCTATCCGGTCTTACTGCATATGGTTTGTTGTTAGCATCACTGCCGAAGTTTGATATTATCCTGTTTAGCTGGCAATAAGTGAATTCTTTCACCAAGTGCTTTGTACAAAACAAAATCAACAGAGACAGTCCCTTTCAGCAGGTCATGACCCAAAACGGGGAGATGCCTGGCTGGCAAACATCATAATACTTTAGCTGATTGAAGTCAAACTTAATTACCCCATTGGTTAATTTCCTGCTACAATGATGCTTGTGCCACATAGTTGTTATAACAGGACCAAGTTTGTGTGTTCGCTGGAACGATTCCCTCTCTATGAGACATGTTGTTATAACACCTACAAAAATATCTGCTTTCTGATGTTTATTTATTACTGGTATCATTTTCAGGGACATTTAACTATAAGTCTGAATGTAGTTTTGACAAAAGATGGGCTGTGCTGTAACTATACACCTTCTGAAACTCTCCAATTCGTTTCTGAATCACACCGGCTGGCAGCAGCATTTCAGCTTGCATTTGACAATAAAAAAGGCAATTTCACAAGTTAGCTTACCCATATACTCTTTAAGCTAATAAAGTTAAGCAGCCCCACTTTGTATTAGGTGGTCTTAACTACTATGTACTTACATCAAAATATAAGTACAATGTACTTATGTTCATATTGTACTGCAAACACTTGATGATATTAAGGTTAGATATGGGTAAAGTTAAGCCGAGTTCACACTGCTGATTTTAGCCCTGATTTTGACTCACCGACAGGTTTTGCCAAATTGCTGACAAATGCCCGAAATCATAGGCAAATCGGTGCTCGGGCACGCGAGTGTCAATCACACAGTGTTAATGATCAAAGACGCGATCAGAGAGAATCGCCGCCGAGTCGCCGACGCCCGCGAGATATTTGGCATGCTAAATATCTGGACCTGATTCAAACTCCTGCTGTGTGAAGAGTGAGATACAGCAGCAGGAGGTTTGGAGAGGAGTTATAAACAGAATATCAGAATTTATATTCTGTCTCTGATCCATCGGTCAGTGTGAACACAGCAGTGACTGAATGCTACCCCAGATAGTCATGCAGTGTGAAAAGAGCAGTGACCCGACGAGTTTGAAAATTGTGTAGTCTGAACTAGGCTTAAGGGTCAGGTGTGGCAGTATGGGTCAGTTTAAGGGTGGGGTTAGGGACAGGTGTGGTGGTGTGGGTCAGTTTAAGGGTAGGGATAGGGACAGGTGTGGTGGTGTGGGTCAGTTTAAGGGTAGGGTTAGGGACAGGTGTGGTGGTATGGGTCAGTTTAAGGGTAAAGTTAGTGACAGATGTGGTGGTATGGGTCAGTTTAAGGGTAGAGTTAGTGACAGATGTGGTGGTATGGGTCAGTTTAAGGGTAAAGTTAGTGACAGATGTGGTGGTATGGGTCAGTTTAAGGGTAAAGTTAGTGACAGATGTGGTGGTATGGGTCAGTTTAAGGGTAAAGTTAGTGACAGATGTGGTGGTATGGGTCAGTTTAAGGGTAGAGTTAGTGACAGATGTGGTGGTATGGGTCAGTTTAAGGGTAGGGATAGGGACAGGTGTGGTGGTGTGGGTCAGTTTAAGGGTAGGGTTAGGGACAGGTGTGGTGGTATGGGTCAGTTTAAGGGTAAAGTTAGTGACAGATGTGGTGGTATGGGTCAGTTTAAGGATAAAGTTAGGGACAGGTGTGGTGGTATGAGTAATATAATACAGTTCGTAGATATGGGAAGGAAGGAAGCGGGAACCGGTGAACGTTGAACAGATTATATTCAAATAAACAATAAAAATAAAACAAACTGAAAGTAAAGGCGGACAGCCCCTCAAGGACGACTGCCTGCACACACATAACAAAACAGAAACAAAACACAACATAATATCCAGGCCTGGTTCTCTCTCGCTCCCATGTTTCTCGCTCGTCCACCTCGCCACATACCCCCATCGCCCCTAGCAGGCCAGGGGGTGCACCCGAGACGGTGTCTACTCCCTCCCGAGGCGAGTCCCAAACTCCCCGCTTCTCCCTATAATGGTGAATGGCAGTGGGCTCTGGCCCCTACTCCTCCGCTCCCTACAGGATGGCCACCACCCCACCTTGACCCAGGGGCGTGGCAGAGATCTCTTCGTCCCACCGGTCTTCACTTGCTCCAGCACCATCTTCTAGGGCAGCCACTCGCAGTCTTCCTTTATCCGCGCTGCCTAAACTCCTCAGCACCGCAAACACTCTCAGCAGCAAGGGCTCTTCGACAGCATTTCCCTCCTTCCTCCCGGGTTTTCGGCACCAAAGTAATAAAGTTCATAGATATGGGAAGGAAGGAGGTGGGCAGTGATGCCAGTAACGCGTTACATAGTAACGCGTTACTCTAATCTGACTACTTTTTTCCAGTAACGAGTAATCTAACGCGTTACTATTTCCAAACCAGTAATCAGATTAAAGTTACTTATCCAAGTCACTGTGAGTTACTATTTTAGTCATTTTCCTTTGTAAAAACCGACAGCTTATCAAAGTTCTCAGCCCGAGGGCTGGAGCCGTGTTTTTTATTTATTTTATTTTTTACATTGTTGCAGCCATTAAAATAGTTCAGTTTTGTTTTTAATGTCAAAGTAGTTATTTTTCGTTTCGTTTTTTATTATCCTAATTTTGTTTGTTAAATTAAAGTTTATATAGGCAAGACAATTCAAGAGTTGGTTTGAGAGACTAGGCTATTAAACATGCGGTTAACTCACTGGGTCGTCACATAAAAAAATTAAAACTTTAATTTAACAAACAAAAATTGCTCCAAACATTTTTCTAAATGAACTCAAAAAATAAACGAAACGAAATATAACTACTTTGACATTAAAAACAAAGTAGGCTAGTTATTATACCACCACAAAGGCATTTCTGACGAGCTGAGGCAGCTGATAGATTAGCCTACTGCTCACAACATGCTCGCAACGGTGCTCAAAAAACCCGAAACGGGCTACACAATCTAAACAAAAAAAAAAAAAAAAAGTACAGGCAGGTTGTCTTATAGCCTACCTTACACTTCAGCAAAATTAATATAAATCCGATCTTCAATTCCCGCGGTATATGCTCATTTAACGGAGTTCACATCAAAGCAAAAGATTCCAGCATTTTATTCAGCAGCTCGTTTTAAATTTAATGATCGCAATATGAGAGAGAGAGCGACCTAAGCACTGGTAAGATCATTAGTCTCATTATTTTATATTGAAGATGATTGTGTTTTGTGTGACTTATTTTAAAGTTTCATTTACGGCCATATGCGTTGGCTTGC
Organism: Pseudorasbora parva; assembly: GCF_024679245.1. NCBI lineage: Eukaryota > Metazoa > Chordata > Actinopteri > Cypriniformes > Gobionidae > Pseudorasbora > Pseudorasbora parva. The sequence continues at coordinate 42,090,135 of NC_090181.1, read as the reverse complement.
TTTACTCATCTGCAGCGATGTTGCAGTAGCACCGTCATATCTATCTGACTACAACATAACACGCTCTCACACATTTATTTTTTAATTATTTGCCAGGAGTAAAATTTACACATGTGGTTTAAACAACCAGATATATTTACATTTGTCCGGTTTAGTTTGAAATGCTTTCATGCACCTTCTGAATTGGTTTGTTTGAGTGATCGGAATTAAATACGTCTGGAAAGACTCTCGGAAGGCATTTAGGCCTACTCCTGGTCATTTCGCAATCAGATAGATACCTGGTCAGAGAAAACGAATGAAGGAACCAGTTGTAAAAAGGCCATAACTCTAGCAGCTGCACTGAAGAGACGGACTCATTAACCCTGCGCGAGCCATATCTTGACAGTGGCGCAAGCTATCATGGTCTCATGTTGTTTCCACCAGCACATCTCATTGTTCATTTTAATTATTAAAATAAATATAAAACGAAGGAGAAGCTTAAAAAAGGGGGCGTAAAAAAGTCGGGACCGTCAGTCTCGGGCATAAATACAATAAAGTGTGTTGCCAAAAACGGCTGTCATTTCTATTTTGAGGCGGCAGAGGTGTTGTCGGCAACTGCTGAATGTAACTTATAAAGTAACTTGTAATCTAACTTAGTTACTTTTAAAATCAAGTAATCTGTAAAGTAACTAAGTTACTTTTTAAAGGAGTAATCAGTAATCAGTAATCAGATTACTTTTTCAAAGTAACTGTGGCAACACTGGAGGTGGGAACTGGCAATTGTTAAACAAAGACTTTAATAAATAAATAAACAAAACGAAAGTAACGTGGGCAGCCCCTCATGGACGACTGCCTGCACACATATAATAAAACCTAAACAAAACACAACATAAAATCCTGGACTTGTCCTCTCTTTATCCTTCACTGGTGTCGCTAGTCCTTATATGCCTCCGAGCTCCCTCATGAGAGGACTCGAGACCGGTGTGGCTCACAGGTGACGCTCATTCGCCATCACATCCCGGTCTTGCTCGCTTCTCAAATGTTTCTCGCTCGTCCACCTTGCCACAGGTAAATTTAAGGGTAGGGTTAGTGACAGGTGTGATGGTACACTTTTGGCTTGGCTTGCTCAGTTTTGGGGACACTTTATGATTTATGAATTTATGAATTATGATCCAAGTTATTCAACTAAATATACAAATAAAATTAATTAATTAGGTCTTATTTAATTCTATAAACTATAATACTGATCTGCCAACATTATCGCTATATGATAAATAAAAAACAGCTGATAACATCACTGTTTTCTCCAGAACGATGGTACAGCCAAATCAAATTTTGTTGCAATATTGTCCTATTTAACACTGTGAAGCTGCTTTGAAACAATTGTCATTGTAAAAGCACTATATAAATAAAGTTGTTTGATTGATGGTATGGATAGGTTTAAGGGTAGGGTTAAGGACAGGTATTATGGTATGGGTCAGTTTAAGGGTAAAGTTGGTGACAGGTATGATGGTATGGGTCAGTTTAAGGGTAGGTTTAGGGACAGGTGTGCTGGTATTGTTAAGTTTAAGAGTAAAGTTAGGGACAGGTGTGGTGATATGGGTCAGTTTAAGGGTAAAGTTAGGGACAGGTGTGGTGATATGGGTCAGTTTAAGGGTAAAGTTAGGGACAGGTGTGGTGATATGGGTCAGTTTAAGGGTAAAATTAGGGACAGGTGTGGTGGTGTGGGTCAGATTAAGGGTAAAGTTTGGGACAGGGGTGGTGGTATGGGTAAGTTTAAGGCTAAAGTTAAGGACAGGTGTGGTGGTGTGGGTCAGATTAAGGGTAAAGTTAGGTAAAGGGGTGGTGGTATGGGTAAGTGTAAGGGTAAAGTTAGGGACAGGTGTGGTGGTGTGGGTCAGTTTAAGGGTAAAGGTAGGGACAGGTGTGGTGGTGTGGGTCAGTTTTAGGGTAAAGGTATGGTCAGGTGTGGTGGTGTGGGTCAGTTTAAGGGTAAAGTTAGGGACAGGTGTGGTGGTATGGGTAAGTTTAAAACTAAAGTTAGGGTCAGGTGTGGTGGTATGGGTCAGTTTAAGGGTAAAGTTAGGGACAGGTGTGGTGATATGGGTCAGTTTAAGGGTAAATTTGGGACAGATGTGGTGGTGTGGGTCAGATTAAGGGTAAAGTTAGGGACAGGGGTGGTGGTATGGGTAAGTTTAAGGGTAAAGTTAGGGATAGGTGTGGTGGTGTGGGTCAGATTAAGGGTAAAGTTAGGGACAGGGGTGGTGGTATGGCTAAGTTTAAGGGTAAAGTTAAGGACAGGTGTGGTGGTGTGGGTAAGTTTAAGGGTAAAGTTAGGGACAGGTGTAGTGGTGTGGGTCAGATTAAGGGTAAAGTTAGGGACAGGGGTGGATCTGGTTAAATGCATTTGGCTTGCTGTCCACAGTCGAGGGGCTCCAGAAAGGAACTTCAACTCAAGCTTAAATTTACCCCCAAAACAGCTGATGCCAGAAAAAGGTGAGTGGCTGCTTATATACTCTGGCAGTTAATTTAATGATTAGATGGGTTCACTACTCCCGAAATGATGCTGTGAACTTCACTACTTGCATTATTCTCATCCCTGACTTCATCATTGATATTATTATTTCCACCATCCAAACCTTTTTTTTTTTGTTTGGTCATTTCACTCTTATATGAGCTAGATGTAGCTGTGCTGTATTATCAACTCATATATACATTAATTGCATGTGCACTAACATTAATTTAGTAAATTACTGTAGATTCCATTCTTTTTTAGAACATACCCTTTCAACCTTAAAAATGTCAGTATCCTTGTCTCCTAGCATTCCTAAAAACTTCAGACAGTGCCAGCCAGTCAGACCCACTAATGATTAATAATACATTTAGAGGTTATGGAACAGAAGATGATAAAAACCCTGTGAACTTCTAAACCGGTAATTATGTTGCAACCCGTTAATGTTTCATGCACCAAGCTTGTTTCAGAGGGAGGTTTTCACTTGGTGGAAAAATAAAGTGCACAATCTCAAAGGAGCAAAAGCTGTGGGGATGTGAGACTGACTGTGTGAGACATCCAGGCTATTTGTTTACAAACCACAGGTCTCCACTCTTTTCCTCATATCATGCTGTGTGACTCCAGACACTCTTGACATTCCCCTACCAAACACCGACTTCCACATGAAGAAGCTCTCTTTTTCAACTTTCAAGTTAAAGGAGCTCCCTCTCCATCTTTAACACTGCAAAATTGCAATGAAGTGTGCACAAAAGTGTGCAAGCTAATAACACAGTAAAGCAGGTTAAAATGTTTTATTTTTATTTTATTACACCTGGAAACATAGAAAGTTTAGGATTTAGTTATACCATTACATAAAGTTAAAGTATACTGTAGGCTACATCGCCTATTGTGGTTTCATTCTCTTGTGTCTTGATTCCGTTGTGTTGTAACTTCATTCTGTTGTGTTGTGGCTTGATTCTGTTGTGTTGTGTCTTGATTCTGTTGTGTTGTGTCTTGATTCTATTGTGTTGTAGCTTGATTCTGATGTTTTGTAACTTTATTCCATTGTGTTGTGAATTGATTCTGTTGTGCTGTGGCTTGATTCTGTTGTGTTGTGGCTTAATTCCGTTGTGTTGTGGCTTGATTCTGCTGTGCTGTGACTTGATTCTGTTGTGTTATGTCTTGATTCCGTTGTGTTGTGGCTTGATTCCATTGTGTTGTGGCTTGATTCCGTTGTGTTGTGGCTTGATTCCCTTGTGCTGTGGCTTGATTCTGTTATGTTGTGGCTTGATTTCATTGTGTTGTGGCTTGATTCTGTTGTGCTATGGCTTGACACCATTGTGCTGTGGCTTGATTCTGTTGTTGGGGCTTGATTCCGTTGTGTTGTAGCTTGACACCGTTGTGCTGTGACTTGATTCTGTTGTGTTGAGACTTAAGTTGTGTTGTGGCTTGACACCGTTGTGCTGTGACTTGATTCTGTTGTGTTGAGGCTTAATTATGTTGTGTTGTGGCTTGATTCCGTTGTGTTGTAACTTCATTCTGTTGTGCTGTGGCTTGATTCTGTTGTGTTGTGTCTTGATTCTGTTGTGTTGTCTTGATTCTATTGTGTTGTAGCTTGATTATGATGTGTTGTAACTTTATTCCATTGTGTTGTGAATTGATTCTGTTGTGTTGTGGCTTTATGTTGTGTTGTGGCTTTATGTTGTGTTGTGCCTTTATTCCATTGTGTTTTGGCTTGATTCTGTTGTGCTGTGGCTTGATTATTTTGTGCTGTGGCTTGATTCCGTTGTGTTTTGGGGCTTGATTCTGTTGTGCTGTGTTTTGATACTGTTTTGTTGTTGCTTGATTCTGCTGTGTTGTGGCTTGATTCCATTGTGCTGTGGCTTGATTCTGTTGTGTTGTGGCTTGATTCTGTTGTGCTGTGTTTTGATTCTGTTTTTTTGTGGCTTGATTCTGCTGTGCTGTGACTTGATTCTGTTGTGGCTTGATTCCGTTGTGTTGTGGCTTGATTCTGTTGTGCTGTGTTTTGATTCTGTTTTTTGTGGCTTGATTCTGCTGTGCTGTGACTTGATTCTGTTGTGGCTTGATTCCATTGTGCTGTGACTTGATTCTGTTGTGGCTTGATTCCATTGTGCTGTGACTTGATTCTGTTGTGTTGTGGCTTGATTCCATTGTGCTGTGACTTGATTCTGTTCTGTTGTGGCTTGATTCCATTGTGCTGTGACTTGATTCTGTTGTGGCTTGATTCCATTGTGCTGTGACTTGATTCTGTTGTGTTGTGGCTTGATTCTGTTGTGCTTTGGCTTGATTCTGTTGTGTTGTGGCTTGATTCTGTTGTGTTTCGTCTTGATTCTGTTGTGTTGTGTTGTGTTGTGGTGATTATGTTCTAATGCCACCGTTAGGCTATGGTGATTCAGTTATGTTGTTGCTTGATTCTACTGTGTTGTGTTGGTGGCATTTTGATAATAGTTGCAAAAGTAAAAAAAATACTGATTCAACCATTTTATATCATCTTATAAATGACTATAATATGACCAATTTAAAATATCTGAATCTAACATGTTCAAGCAAAAGTTCTTCAATTCACTAGTTGAGACACGAGCTGACATAACAAACAGAGCAATTTTTCAAAAGATGCCACACAGCCACATCTATCATTTACTTTTTTGGGAGTCAAACTACGAATAACTTATTTAACTATAGTTGACTGCACGTTAAACTGGAGAAAGTATTTCTATCTTTAAATGTCTTCAAATTCATTTGGTATAAATGTTTCCTGTGGTCATTGTTTATAAATAGAATAACAAATCAAGAAAAACTGCACGCGAGTATGTAATTATCACATCAAAACTCCAGATTTTCCAACTTTAAACACCATTTTGAAGTGTGTGCTAGTCTTTTATCAACTACTGACAGTTTGGCTCTTGCAGCCAGCAGCCATTTTAGATGTGGTCTGCGACATGTGAGCTTGCAAAGATATAAAGCCTGAGCTGGAATAAGGAAAATGTTTGACAGAAGTGAATACAGATGGAAAAAGGGAGTTAGAAAATCATGTAAGTGCTGCCATATGTTGGTGTAAGAGGGGCTTGGGTTTCTCTATCAGATTGCCTCATCAGAGTACTTTGTATGTGATTTCTTGTATGGATATTTTAATGTGGACATGGGGAAACCTCCTGTATCGCATCTGTATCTGTTTTGCATTCTTTTATTTTAGCATTACCTTAAAGGTCATGGGCCGGCAGATAAATAGTTGCTCTGACCCCTGGAGTTCTGATTCAACATGCTGCCATATGGAGGTTATTACTCATAACTGAGGTGATTATTATTAAAACACATTTTTTCATAATCATTTAGTTATGAATGTACACTCAGTGACAACATAACATTTATAGAAACATTTAAAAGAATATCATCCAAAGATCTTCATCTTTCACCATTTCCAACTTTCCGTTCTCTGTGTATGCAACTCTTATGGGCCACTTTTATGATGTATTTTGGCCTTCTTGACTTGCATTGTTTAGGAAAGTACTTTGAGCTTTTGTGTTCCACTGAATAAAGTCATGAAAGAATAAATGATCACAGGATTCAATTTGCTGGACTATTAATTTAACAAGAAAGGTAACTGTGTTCTGTAACTTCTACACAGATTGCAATGCTGATCCTGTCAGTTGTGTGTTTTGAATCACTGAGTACATTCTGTTCACTGACAACATTTGGTTTCTCTACACATGTATTCTATAAGCTACAGTCATTCAGATACTGGAATGAACAATGGAAGCACACACGCCATCTGCATGCCATGTCTGCTTTGTTTGAAAACACTCCTTTCTTTGCCTTCTTAAACATTTCATTGCAGATGTTGTGGTATAGATTTCTTTCTTTCCAGTAGATTAACAGGCCATATAATGCATCATTCTTCTGACTTAGAGGAAAAGTTTTGCCTAAAGTTAGTTTTTTTTAATGCACTATATTCAAAGTCTTGATTATAGTCTAAATGATCAATTATAGTATTATCAGTGTGCTTAGTATTAACAACACACTTGGAGGAAAGTACTGAATATAATGATTAATAATGAATAACAACATGAATTTCAGAAAGCTTGGAAAATAGCAGAAGAATATGGTAGGTAAAAAAAAGTGAAAAATGTCTATTTTGGTAAAAAAGAAAAGAAAAAAAGATGAAGCCCTCAGCTAGCGATCCCAATGCTCCAAATAGCAGTTAAACATCTAAAGGGGTCTTTATTTGTACGTTTTCTTACCTTTCCCTTTGTTTATGGAAACTTTTTTCTCTGCTCGCCTCTCAACACCTGGTGCTTCTGCACAAGTTTTGTATAGTTTTGTCATTTTACCCCCAATTTAAAATATTTTATATATTTTATATTTTCTCCAGAGCTGCAGAGTAAGGTGGAATCTAATTCCGTTGCATTATTCCCTGTTAACACTGTGAAGCTGCAAAAAATTGGCATTGTAAAAAGCGCTATATAAATAAAGGTGATTTGCTTGGACTTCAAGGGTTAGTTCACCCAAAAAAGAAAATTCTGTCATTATTTACTCACCCTCATGTTGTTCGACACCCGTAAGACCTCCGTTCATCTTCAGAACACAAATGACGATATTTTTGTTGAAATCCGATGGCTCAGAAAGGCCTTCATTGACACCAATGTCAGTTCCTCTCTTAAGACCCATAAAGGCACTAAAGACGTCGTTACAAAGCCCATCTCACTACAACGGTTCTACAATCATTTAATGAAGCCACGAGAATAGTTTTTGTGCACAAAAAAACAACAACTAAATAACGACTTGTATAGTGATGTCCGATTTCAAAACACAGCTTCCCGAAGCTTTGAACCGTTATGAATCAGTGTATCGATTAATGATTCGTATCGTGTGTCAAATCACCAAACTGCAGAAATCACGTGACTTTGGCGATCCAAATCATGGATCAATATGCTAATTCATAACGGTTCACAGCTTTGTTTTATAATCGGCCATCAGTATAAGTCATTATTTAGTTTTTTTGTTTGTGCACAAAAACTATTCTCGTCGCTTCATAAAATGATTATAGAGCCGCTGTAGTGAGATGGGCTTTGTAACGACGTCTTTAGTGCCTTTATGGGTCTTGAGAGAGGAAATGACATTGGTGTCAATGAAGGCCTTTCTGAGCCATCGGATTTCAACAAAAATATCTTCATTTGTAGCCTAGAAATCTAGACGCACCCTAGCGGCAGCAAATTTAATCTGACGCGAGTGTTGTCTAGCAACTCTCAATACACTTCTGAGCTGTAAACACTAAACTCTGGTGGCACCAATCACATCGTGTATAGAGTCGGCGGGTGTGGCTTAACATGATACAGAAACTGGCGAACAGCGGTCAAAGCTTTGAACGCAACTCTGGAAGACTTGGAGTTAAGCTTTTCTCTGAGAAAAGAACAAAGAACGGCACTGAAGTCATTCTTAAGAAGGGAAGATGTGTTCTGAGTTTTGCCGACCGGATACGGCGAAAGTTTAATCTGTCAACAAGCTCTGCTTCACCTTCGTTGCTCTGGTTGGTTGTAGCGCTATCCTATCGCGTGCAGAGGGAGTTTGAAAGACAACCAAACATCTTGATGTGGATCTGGCTTGTCAGGCTACTTCATTTGTGTTCTGAAGATGAACGGAGGTCTAACGGGTGTCGAATCACATGAGGGTGAGTAATTAATGACAGAATTTTCTTTTTTTTGGGTGAACTAACCTTTTAATGCATTCTAAAATATTTTTAATGCAGTAACTATGCATTGTAATGCACCTTCTAATGAATTAAATGGTTTCATGAATAATTGTAATACCCATCTATTAATTGAACACCCCTTTAAAAAATTTTTAACACGTATGAAAACCAATTTCAGAATCTGCAAATATTATAATGCATTTTAACCTTTGTTACAATTATTTATGAAAATATATAATTTTAAGTAAAGGCTTTAAGTAAAGTGTCAAGTTTTTTTTTTAAAGTGTCAAGTGCCCCAAATACGCTTTTTTATACTTGCAGGGTGGTATATACCTGTTTGTGAATGTAAAAAGGTCTGCAAATTTTTAAAGATTAAAGTACACAACAAATAAGGTTATTGTCTCCTTAAAGAAAGAATTGATTTTAAACTGCTGAAAGAAGTTTGTCAGCAATTCAATTTTTTCGACTCTAACCTATATAGGTTTGTAACACATTTGCAGGGGCGTGGGACTGGGGGGATAAAGGGTACTGAGTAACCAGGGCCCGAGGCAGGGAAGTCCGTTTTCTATACATACACATACATGGTATGGGGGCCCAGCAAGATGGTTTGTACCCAGGGCCCAAAATTTGGTGCTACGCCCCTGCACATTTGTATAATGCCCAACTATGGCAAGAGTGTTATTTTTGATTAATTGGCTACCTGCTAACAAAATCTACTGGGACTCAAACACTGTAGTTATCGCTGAGACCTGGAAGAGTTTTATTTGTGTTGTCGCTGTTTTCTGCACTGCCAAAGCAAACGTACCGATGGAAGGTAAACTTCTCGTTGGAAACCCCAATACAACATTAGGATCCTTTAAAATAGCATAATGATGCACTTTAATGTACAACAAAAAGGTTTCTGGTCTTATTTGAGCTTGACAGATGAAAAAAGGGGGTGAATTATGACAATATTAACAGCAGGTACAGGAATAACAACTTTGAGTGACTTAAAAAGAAAACAGAATACTCCATGTTATGGACACTGCCAGACAACTTTCTCAATACAAATTATTTGCTTTACAAAAATGTTAAAGCGTTTCTCAGATGAGTGTCAGCTTCCCAGAATTGTAATAACATCAAAACGCTTTAACGTTTGTCGCATCAGGGGTACGACCTTACTGTTTGTTCATATGTGGTTTTGAGCCGACTGAGTGTGAGTATTTTCACAGTATAAATGGACAGAAATTTTCCACTAAGATCTGTCAACAGGGAATAAGTGAAAGTCTGCCTGGATCACGGCCACCAAAGGAAGATTCCAGATTAACGCTCTTGCCAATAATTTAATTCAGACCACATGCGCTGGACAGCAGAGAAAGCAAGCTTGTGGGCGAGAAGGACGACACAAGAAAGACAGCTACTGCATGAAAAAAGAGACATAACTCTGAAACACTCTGAAACAGCCTTCTTACACTTTTAATTGCTTTATCATGACATTTTGGGTGTGGAAGCCATCAATATTCATCCAAACGGGCTGAATGTTTGACAGTGGACACCTCTCTGATATTGTCTGGCTTAGGAGTTTCCTGTGTGTTTGGAAAATGAATCAGTAATGACATCAATTGAATAATCACGGAATGTTTTTTGTGGCTCTGGACGTATGAGTCATTGATAATCAAACACATTATTAAACACGCTTTGGTCATTGTTGCTGTGGATTGAAGCTCATTTGGGTTTTAGCATCGGTAGGCCTCATGGTAATTGTGGGAATCTCTTCTTCAGGGTGGCCATGTCTCACTTAGTTCACTCTTTTATTTTTTAAAGAGGTGGCATTAACCAAAATGATTCATAATTTAAACAGTGAATGATGGTGATTTCAATGCAAGTCTGAGGCAGATGGGGTGGTTTGTGGCTAAACTAAAAATGGCCTATTGTTGATTGTTGGTCTATTTAGAGGAGAAACTGTGGTCACTCTGCATGCAACAATCAGGGATAAAAAAAATAAAAGGTTCAGAATTTGAATATGTCAGGTTTATGTTCTGTTGTTTTCTTATTTGGATTTTAGTTTGGTTTTTGTTCTCTGTGTTCATGTCGCTTTGAATGTACACTCAGAGACCACAGACAATAAAATGTGATTTTCTAACTCATCGCTATCACTCATTTTATTATTGATTTTACTCTACAATTATTTAGTGTTGGGGGATTTAAGATATTTTTTAAATGTATATACATTAACAAAATTATAAATGGAACACTTTTGTTTTTGCCCCCGTTTTTCATGAGCTGAACTCAAAGACCTAAGACTTTTTCTATGTACACAAAAGGCCTACTTCTCTCAAGTATTGTTCATAAATCTGCCTAAACGTCTCAGGTTACGTATGTAACCCTAGTTCCCTGAGGGAACGAGACGCTGCGTCGAAACGCTGTGAGAACGCCTCTGCGTTAATGCGTCGTGAAGCGCCTGTAGAACCATTCCATCGGAAAAAAGATCGATCGTCGGCGTGATGACGTCATCGACCGGAAGCTATAAAACGTCCGTGAAAACAAACAGGAACTAACTTCTGATAAAGCCTGAAGTAAGTGATCACGGACACGCCGGGAGTATGGCAGAGCGACGCAGCGTCTCGTTCCCTCAGGGAACTAGGGTTACATACGTAACCTGAGACGTTCCCTTTCGGGGAACTCGAGCTGCGTCGAAACGCTGTGAGAACGCTTATACCCACATCGCCATAGGACCAAGTGTCTCGTATGTGTGAAGCCGAAGCGCACACGGTTACGAGAGTACCTGTGCCCCTACTGTAGAGGCCAGGTCTAGTTCGTAGAACCTGACGAAGGTAGAAGGAGACGACCAACCGGCCGCGTTGCAGATATCGTGGAGGGAAGCCCCCGACAAGAGTGCTTTAGAAGCAGCCATACCCCTGGTTGAGTGCGCCCGGACAGCCAGTGGAGATGGCTGCCCGGTAGCTTCATAAGCAAGTGAGATGGCCTCGGCCACCCACTTGCTCATCCTCTGCTTGGATACTGGGGCCCCCTTCTTAGGGGGTCCAAAACAGACAAACAATTGTTCAGATTTCCTCCACAGGGCAGCTCTGTGGACATAAGTATCCAGTGCCCTCACAGGACACAGCAGATTTAACCTTTCCTGGTCTGACGTCATAAACGGAGGAGGACAGAAGGCTTGTAGAGTGATGGGGCCCCGTGGGCTCGTAGGAACCTTGGGGACATAACCCGGCCTGGGATGCAGAAATGCTTTCACCATCCCTGGCGCAAACTCTAAACATGAGGGCCCTACTGACAGGGACTGAATATCTCCTATTCTTTTAAGAGATGAAATGGCCAAAAGGAAGATGGTTTTTAAGGTGAGGAACTTATCCGAAACCTCCTCCAGAGGTTCGAACGGAGGTCCGGACAAGCCCCTCAAAACAATGGCCAAGTCCCATGCTGGGACCCTCGAGTGCATAACTGGCCTCAACCTTAAAGTGCCACGAAGGAAGCGTGTAATTAGAGGGTGTCTTCCCAAAGACACTCCACTGAAAGGGACGTGGAAGGCACCCAAGGCCGCCACGTACACCTTTAGTGTGGAGGGGGTCAACCCTGCCGAGAACCTTGCCTGCAGGAACTCCAGCACTGTACCAACCGGGCAGTTAACTGGGTCCCACTGGCGTTCTCTTGCACCATGCTGAGAAAAGTCTCCATTTCAAAGCGTACAGCTTCCTTGTGGACGGAGCTCTGGAGTGTAGGATGGTCTCTACGACCTCGGCCGAGAGACCCTCCTCTATGAGCCTAGCCCCCTCAGAGGCCAGGCCCACAGTTTCCACATCTCCGGGCGTGGGTGCAGGAATCTCCCGCCCGCCTGAGAGAGTAGATCCCTCCTGGTCGGAATCTCCATCGGAGAGCCTTCCAGGAGAGATATCAGGTCCGAAAACCATACTCGGGTCGGCCAGTTCGGAGCCACTAGAAGTACCTGGGCCCCGTCCTGGCGTACCCTCTCCAGAACTCCTGGAAGCAAGACAATCGGGGGGAAGGCGTACAGAGGCAGCCTCGGCCACTCCTGTACCATGGCATCCAGCCCCAGCGGGGCCGGATGGGTCAGAGAAAACCACTGCGGGCAGTGAGAATTCTCCGCCGAAGCAAACAGGTCTATCTCTGCTTTCCCATAAACCTTCCAAAGGAGCTCCACCACCTCTGGGTGGAGTCTCCATTCCCCGGGCCTCGGCCCCTGTCTCGACAGAATGTCTGCTTCCTGATTCAGGGCCCCCGGGATATATACTGCCCTGATTGACAGCAATTTCCCTTGGGCCCACAGGAGGATCCGATGTGCCAATTTGTCCAACGGACGAGACCTCAGACCCCCCTGGTGATTTATATAGGCAACCACGGACGTGTTGTCTGTCCTGACTAGTACGTGGTGGCCCCTGAGGTCGGGCAGGAACTGTTTCAATGCAAGAAACACTGCGAGCATCTCTAGCCGATTTATGTGCCAGTGCCGCTGATGTTCCTGCCATAGACCCTGGGACGAGCGACCACTCATGGTCGCCCCCCAGCCCGTGAGAGAGGCATCTGTCGTTAGCGTTACGCGACGAACATGAGCCCCCAACACGGGACCCTGAGATAAAAACCCCGGGTTTTTCCACATGACCAGAGCACGTAGGCATCGCCGCGTGAATGTGATCGTGCGGAGCGGGTTTCCCTTCGGGGAGAACCCTTTCGTTTTGAGCCACCACTGCAGTGGCCTCATGTACAGTAGGCCAAGAGGTATCACGTTGGACGCTGCTGCCATGCGACCTAACAGTTTCTGGAACTGTTTCACAGTGACGGCTCGGCCTAGCTTCTGTTCTTTGGCGGCTGCCAGGATCGATGCTATGCGTGTTGGCGATAATTGCGCCCGCATAATTACCGAGTCCCAGTTCACACCCAGAAAAGTGGTTCTCTGAGCCGGAGAAAGCACACTCTTCTTGGCGTTCAGCCTCAACCCCAGCTTCGACATGTGGGCGAGAACAGCATCTCGATGCTGAACCGCCATCTGTTCTGTATTCGCTAGAATCAGCCAGTCGTCGATATAGTTCAGTATGCGGATGCCCTGTAGACGCAGCGGCGCCAGAGCTGCATCCACACACTTGGTGAACGTGCGGGGTGACAGTGCTAGACCGAAGGGAAGTACACGATATTGGTATGCCTCTCCCCCGAAGGCAAACCTCAGGAACTTCCTGTGATGTGGAAGGATGGAGACATGAAAATACGCATCTTTGAGGTCTATGGTGACAAACCAATCCTCCGATTTGACTTGCGCTACAATCTGTCTGAGTGTAAGCATCTTGAATTTGAGCTTGGCCACCGAGCGATTCAATAGCCGCAGATCTAATATCGGGCGTAAGCCCCCATCCTTCTTCGGCACGATGAAGTAACGGCTGTAAAAGCCTGACTCCCTGCTGGGAGGGGGAACCCTCTCTATAGCCCCTTTTTGCAGGAGTGTCTCTACTTCCTGTGCCATTACCAGAGCCTGCTCCGGGCCCACCTCTGTAGGTAGGACACCGCAGAAAGGAGGTGGCCGACTTCTGAATTGAATGGCGTACCCCCTTTCTACTATCTGCAGGACCCAACGAGATATATTTGATAGACGTTTCCACTCGTCTAGAAAATCTACTAAGGGAACCAGCCTCTCGAGGCTGGCCTCTGGTGTATTTTGAGCAACAAGCGCAGTGCCCTGAAGCGGCGGACCGGCAGGGAACAACTGACTTGACTGCTCGGGGACCCCCCGGAGGGGGTGCGGACCACCCTCGGGTGGCCCGCGGAGACCGACTGCGCCCCGGCATTGCGGCGGGGTTGGCAGCGCGGCCCCCCGAGGGTGCCGTAGGGAAACGGGTACCGTTAGCAGGGGTAAACACCGTTTCCCTACGGGGGGAACCACCCTCAGCGTCCTGACGCTTCTGGCGTCAGGAACGCTTCGACGAGGCCTTCTTGGCGATCAGGACTGTCCGCAGATCAGCCCTGCCCCTCGAAGGCCTCGTCTGAGAGCGCCGCCCCTCGTCCCCACGCTGAGGGGGAGCTCGGGCAGCGACGCTCTGCTTCTGTTGAGCCCTGTGTGAGGAGCTCGTACTCGGCCTGGGCTGCTTGGTGGTATCAGCAGCAGCCCCAGGGACCTGGACCCGGAGAGGGAGGAACTGCTTGAGCGCCGCAGCTTGCTTTTTCGACTCCTGGAACCTCTCGGTGACAGTGTGAACTGCGTCACCGAAGAGGCCTCCAGGAGAAAGCGGCGCATCAAGCAGAAAGGCTTTCTCCCTCTCCTTGATGTCTGTGGGGTTTAGCCATAAATGCCTCTCCGTAGCCACCAATGCTGCCATGGAGCGGCCCACACATCTGGCCGTCTCCTTGGTGGCCCGGAGAGCTAAATCAGCTGAAGATCTTAATTCAGTGATAATATCTCCCCCCACAGCATCACTACCGTCCAGATCCCTTAGCAGGTCAGCCTGGTATGCCTGCACGATAGCCATCGTGTGCAGGCATGCAGCCGCTTGACCCGCCGCCGAGTACGCTTTACCCACCAACGCCGACGTTGTTTTTAAAGGTCTGGTGGGTAAAGTCGGGGCCTTAAGGGACGATGCCGAGGAAGGCGAGAGATGGCTCGCAAGCGTCTCTTCGACCTTTGGCATCGCCCCATAACCATACTGTCTCAGCCCGCAAATGTTGCTGTAGACCGAAGTCTGCGGGCTGAAGACACGATATGATGCCGGTCTCTTCCACGATCTTGCCACCTCGGTGTGCAAATCGTGGAAGAACGGCAGGCCCCGTCGCTGAGGTTCTGAAGCGCGAGACGGCAGGAAGCGTTCGTCTAGCTTGCTATGACGTTTTCTTCCTGCCTCAGATCTTTCAGTGGGCCAGTCGATGTTTAATCTGGCCACTGCTCGCGTCAAAACCTCAACTAGCTCCTCACTAGCAGGGGACTGAAGTGGCGAGTCTTCAGTATCGATACTTTCAACGTCCACCTCCTCAGAGCTGGACAGATGAAGTACCGGCGACTCTCTCGGGGGGGAAGAAACCGCCATGCGTGCTTCCATGCCCCGAGAAGAGCCGCTGGATGGAGCAGGTGAGGGCAGAGATAAGGCAGCGCCCGTCTCTAACCCCTCTGCAACATCCAATTGTGATCCCCACGACTGCAGCCTTCGCTCCGCCTCGGCGGCAGCGGGACCAGAGCCGCGGGGAACACGAGCCGAGGCACCCTCCTCGAAGAGTGCCCGGCGGGAGCGCAGCGTTCTCAGTGGCATACGCTCACAGTGCTCGCAAGCAGCCCCCTCGAGGGCTGCCTGGGCATGCTGCGCTCCCAAGCAGGCTACACAAAGAGAGTGTGTATCCCCGCTCGTGATGTAGCGTGGGCAGGGATGAACACACCTCTTAAAGTTACTGCTTTCGCTCGCCATTTACTCTATCTATTTTATTTTCTCTTTGTTTGTTAATATATGTTGCAATATTTAACAAAAGGGTGGAAAATCTCTGGATATAGACAGACAAAAACACCAAATAGACAGACAGGTTCACACAGATCGCTTGCTGAAGGCTCAGAAGCTAGTTCCTGTTTGTTTTCACGGACGTTTTATAGCTTCCGGTCGATGACGTCATCACGCCGACGATCGATCTTTTTTCCGATGGAATGGTTCTACAGGCGCTTCACGACGCATTAACGCAGAGGCGTTCTCACAGCGTTTCGACGCAGCTCGAGTTCCCCGAAAGGGAATCTGTGTTAGTGAGCACTTCTCCTTTGCTGAGATAATCCATCCACCTCACAGGTGTGGCATATCAAGATGCTGATTAGACAGCATGATTATTGCACAGGCTCAGCCGGATCTCACGAAAAATGCGTATAAATAGTACGAGTGTGCAATGTCGTGGAATGTATACGCTAAAACTCATTTTGCCATGCATATGATACGCTGTTTTTCGCGTGCATATTATACGCACTTTATGACGTATTATACATACGAACCCCCCACCCCACTACCCTAAACCTACCCAAGAGACCGTGTCATATATACGCCATAAAGTGCGTATCATATGCACGCCAAAATGAGTTTTGGCGTATACATTCCACGACATTGCACACTCGTACTATTTATACGCATTTATGTGTGATCGGGTTGACAGGCCACATCAAAAGGCCACTCTGAAATGTTTCATCACATATTACAATGCCACAGATTTCACATGTTTTGAGGGAGTGTGCAATTGGCATGCTGACAGCAGGAATGTCCACCAGAGCTGTTGCCCGTGAATTGAATGTTTATTTCTCTACCATAAGTCGTCTCCAAAGGCGTTTCAGAGAATTTGGTAGTACATCCAACCAGCCTCACAACCGCAGACCACGTGTAAGCACACTAGCCCAGGACCTCCACATCCAGCATTTTCACCTTCAAGACAGTTGCTGCAGAAATCGGTTTGCATAACCAAAGAATTTCTGCACAAACTCTCTGAAACCCTCTCAGGGAATCTCATCTGCATGCTCGCCGTCCTCATCTGGGTCTCGACCTGACTGTTGTGGATCGAGTGGCCCATGGTGGCAATGGGCAGGCATATGTTATGGAAAAACGAACACCGGTGAAGCAGTCATCACTCTTTCATTTTGAATGCACAGAGATATCGTGATGAGATCCTGAGGCACATTGTAGTGCCATTCATCAATAACCATCACCTCATGCTGCAGCAGGACAATGCACAGTCCCATGTTGCAAGGATCTGTACACAATTCCTGGAAGCTGATACATCTCAGTTCTTGCATGGCCAGCATACTCACCAGACATGTCACCCACTGAGCATGTTTGGGATGCTCTGGAACCCAATATCCAGAGCATCCCCTTCCCAATATCCTGGCGTATACAACAGCGTGATCTATTTCCTGCCAATATCCAAACACTTCACACAGCTATTGAAGAGGAGTGGACCAACATTCTACAGGCCACAATCAGCAACCTGATCAACTCTATGTGAAGGAGATGTGTTGCACTGCTTGAGGCAAATTGTGGTCACTCCAGATACTGACTGGTTTTCATCCATTCCTTTTTATTTTTATTTTCCGCAAATAGTGTGTACAAAGCAGTCCAAACACTATTATTGCTGTTTCTTCTTGTCCGTCATCCGTCATGTTTATTTACTCCAAAGTCACACTTGATGCGAGAGAGTTTGCGAGATTTCCCGTGTTCACAGATCCCTGTTGTTTGTGAATGGAATTTGTTAGTGTGTGCTGTGCTGTCTTTGTCACATCATGACACACCACACGCTATAGGAATAAAACTTACATCACGTGAGTTCAGTCAGGGCCTTCACTAACGATAAACACACCCCATGCCGCTGCCATAACAACACCACACACAAACACACACACACACAGATACATACAAAACATAATCATGCACTGTATGCACCACTGTTACAAACCTCACTTTTTAAAGTACTTGTTGGGAAGAGGGGAAGCAACATAAAAGAACATGCGAGACAAAAGGCAATTTAACGATTTATTGATATCACTGCATGTGTAACCGTTTAGGCAACTGGAGAAATTAATCAAAATCAACTCACTGGCTCAAATACTCTTAAACAAACAAACAAACAAAAAAACAGACCAGCAAAAACATTAAAAGAAACCAATCATGATGCACATGAATCTCATTAGATTGCAGCCTATCATCCATGCTGGCTGGGCAGCAAGAAACATCCAGAGCTCAGTGCTAGCTGTAAGGCAGTCATAGCGGCATAATCACCCTCGGTGAAGTGCCGCACAAATCCTTTTCTGGCCTTGGTCAGCCCATCCAGCTTAGGTGTAGGTCTTGCCTTTGAAGGATATCTTTCATCTCTCCCAAAAAAATTTAAAAGGTCATGCGAAGGAGATCGAAAACAGGATGGCCATAGCCATAGCTTATTACAATTAGATCGCTCACAACCCCGCAAACGTTCGAACGGCTGATGACACCGGGGAGTAGCGCAGACACATCGCTGGACCTCTGGGGCGTTCTATCACTACACATCTGATGACACACGTCAGTCAAAGTTATGATCAAATGGAAAATGGCAGCTTCAACAGAAGGCTATACTACTAGTGCTGGTCCACAGAGCTGTGATGCGTTTAGATGATGAGATATGGAAAATAACCCCATTCTTTCAGGAAATATAATTGTAACATAAACTTGGTTTAAAACCTGGTTTAGAACTTTTATAAACGTTCTCTGTCAACTCAGGTTTAATCCAGAGTTTGTGATCAATTCTGAAGCGCGTGCACCTGAAAGTGTGACACGTGCGGCAAACATCCAATCACAGTGTCCGTTTGATTCACTTCTCTTCTGAAGACTGAGAGAAGGCAGCTGAAAGATGATCTGACTATATCAATGCATTATGTGAATCAAATAAATATGCCTAATAATTATAGGTTCACAAAGAGCTCAAATAAATACATGTTGTTTAAAAGAATTATGAAAGCATGTATCATATTTATATTACTATTTGGCTACTTGTCAATTAATTTAATATTAATATGAAAATAGTATATGAATTCAAAGTGATTATAATTCATATAATATAAATATAATAAATAATTAGCACCAAAAGATGCACAATTTTATTTCTAAAGTTCTCATTATAAACTGCTTTAATTCGGAAGGGGAGATACAGGGGGTGTGGCTTTATTGCATCTTAACTTGCTGCTGATTGGTCCAGTTTGGGTTTGTGATCTCTAACCAAGAATAAAACCAGCTCCAGAGCAGGTTAGCCGTGTAGTGTAAGTTACCATGGTGATGAACACTGATAAAAAACAATCCACCTTCTTGAGCCCGAAAATCTTGATCTTACCTGGGTAACAACTGAAACCAGCTTTGTGCAACAGGCCACAGTTGAGGGCTGCAACAACAATGGTTAAATGACAATATCCTGGCTGGACTACTGTTGTCAGTTATATCAATATTTGAAATGATCAGGATTTCTTAATGTCTAGTGACATATCAGGGCCATTTTATGGTTAATTGAAATACATTTAGTTCCTTTAATAAAAATATATATTTTTGGGGGGTAAGGTAAGGGGGAAAACATGACTTGACTTTTTGATTTGAGCAAGAAAACACATGAGGTGATCATTCAGTGATGATCCAGCACAGGACTGCAAACAAGAGGAGAATACATTTAATAGTTGGGTTAAAAATGTAATGAAAACATTTAACTCAACTACTGGGTTTGTCCACACAACCAAGCATTGTGTGTAGACTTGTATGATCCATTTTTCATCTGTTTAGTAAAAGCAGATGGTTACGGTTTTTAAAGAGAATGCTGGGTTAAAAACAACCCAAGCTGGGTTGAAAATGGATAAATCCAGTGATTGGGTTGATCCACGGCACTCAATCAGATGTAAACGAAGGAGAAGGAAATATTTAAAAAGCCTTTATTTGGGATGGCTTAAGTCATTTTTTAAATCACAAGAGTCAACATGTTTCGACCGGGTTGAACCTCTTGCAGTCCAGTGATTGGGCTGCTTTAACCCAGCGGTTGTTAAATGATTGTCCAACGTGCTGAGCAGTTTTATTTATTATTAAGTATTAAATGACTATATGGCTGGCTTAATCAGACACATTAATTACTAGAGGCAACAATAATTATCAAAATGTGTAAATAATGCATACATAATACGAGTAAATTATGCACAATTTCATGCAACTAACCCTGACTCTATAAGTGCTTCCTGTTGTTAATTAATATTATCCTGTACTTAAAAGTACACTCTGCCTTATTGGGACAGAATCCCAGTTTTTGTCTGTCGTTCTAATCACTGATCAGTGTTATTAATGGAACTCATTTCCACTAAAATATAGACCTTCAGGTAGCAGCCAGACTAAATGAATACAGTATGAATACTGATGATAGAGAAATCACTATCAGTAAATGAATGGTTGACAGAACATTTCAGACACCGTATAATTTAGCTGATTCATTGGACACGTCTCATTATTCATAGAGGAGAAGTAGCATATGAGCACAGGCATCCAGAAACGGTTATATCTCTTTTCTTTTGACATATCTGAGAGTGGAGCCCATTTATGCTTTGCACTCAGAAGGTAATATGTGTTGTTGCTGAAGTGTGAAGCAGTCATCATCTAAAATTGAAAGAGCACTATTCTTTTAATATCTGCTTAAAATTGATCTACTATTAAAAAATAATAATAATTTGAATGATATTCCTTCACAAATGAGGTGCAAACATCTCAATTCCACAACCACAAGTCAGTAATCCCACTGATTTAAGTTTCATGTGCTTTCAGTACATAAAAATTGCTTTGCTGAAAGACATCTCTGATATTAACTTGCAGCTCAGCGAGCGAGATGTTGATTCATAATTGCTCTGACAGATTCAGTGAGTTAATTTCATGAAAGATTTGTCAGACCTGAGAGGTCAAATTAAAATAACCGGAACGTGAATCTGACTCCACTGCTTGTGCAGTGTGTTCGTTTTTTGCATACAGATCACGAATACAGGACTCAATAGAAGACATGCGCTGTCTCTTTATCTTCAGACTTCTAACTGGAGTAACATACGTACAAGCAAATACTGTCATCACTGCAATAGAAACAATACTCAAAAGTTTCTGCTTAAAAGGCCGGGTCATGAACTGCGTTTGTAGTTTGCAGGCAGACAGAGGAAGACTGATGAATCCTAAATTAAGTTTAATAGTAGGTATTCTCAAAAGCAGACAAACAGGCGTTAGCACAACACAACCTTACACGAACCTGAACAGAGAATGAATGTGAGGGTTCAAATTATATGGCAGACACAAACAAGACTAATTAATTACACACAGCAGAAGACCAATTACACACATGAGGAGTGGGGAAAACTGAACAAAAGAACCACATGACAAATGAAAACAAACTGAAACACCATGAAAACAGATACTAACCGAACATAATGGTGACACTAATAAGCTATTGTAGATTGCTGTGCAGATCTTAATTAAACAATGTCAAGACTTATAATACATTACTACGAGCACAATAATTCATTATAACTTATGAAATAAAAAATCATCATGTAAGTTAAGTAATAAATCATCATGCACTTAGACAATATTACCACAAAAAGGGTATGTACTGTAATGCATTAAAAATAGTGTGACATATATTAATGAGATGATACCACATATTAAGTGATTATACAGTATAACGTATTATGCATGCATTTTTGTGCCATAGAACACAGTTACCAAAAATACGTGCCAAGAAAATAATTTTTTGCATTCCTATTATTGTTTCTGAATATTCTTTGAACATTTAAATGTCCTGTTTTTTATTTGTGTTTTAAAATGTTTTAAAAAGGTTATACAGACGTTAAGGAAACATCCCATTTTATCATTATGGGAATGTTACTTTTGAAAGTTCTCTAAACATTCTGAAACAAGTAGTACCATTTAGAAAATGAATGCCAAACTTCTGAGAATGTTCCCTGTTAGCTTGGAATATGCCATTATAATGCACTCTAAACACAGGCTACATAGAACTTGTTACCAGAAAATTAAGTGCAAGCTTATTTTTAAATCATGATGTGTTTGTGAAAACGTTCAAATATGGGTTCTACATACAAATACGTGCGTATGCATCATTAAAGTGTTGTGTTTGTTTTCTTTGGTCTGTTATATGTTCTGCATCGTGGCTCCAGTCCTGGAGACAGATTTTGTTTCTTCTATCAGACAGGATAAAAATAACAATAAACCATAGGCGACTTCAGTTCACGGTTTAGATTGGAAGAGAGAGGGAAATAGTACATTTACAAAGGTTTCCCCTAAATATCCCACTGATCACAGGGCACGCAAGCGAACATCAGCTAAACATGCATTTTATTGTGCCTAGATTTACCATGACTTGAGGAGTGCTGTTGTAATGCTCAAAGGCTGGAAAGAATAGCATGTTTCCTGTCCTTGAGTTCTGAGAAGTAAAACTCTCACTTCACTGGGTTTTTATTTCTCTCCTCTGTTCTGATCGTTCTCCTCCAACTGTATGGAATGCATGGAAGAATCTATCCCACATGAGCCTGAAAAATCCTAAAAATGCTGCCGTTATAGAGTTATCCACCTGCTCGAACATTGACAGTTTTATTGTTTTGTTTCTCAGTTCTGAAGATTAAATTAAAAGTGTCAAAATGCTCACAATCACTGTTGGGGTAACACATTAGAAGTTTCATAATTAGATTACTTTTCCAAGTAATTAGTAAAGTAACGCATTCCTTCTGAATTACCAACTCAATGTAAGTTACTTTTAAAATAAGTAATGAAGTAACTTTTCCACTATTCACTGGCACTTGCGGTCTTGTGGATTTGGACAATGGCCATCATGTTCTTTGATTGTAAAGTCCATGGACTACATTTTTGAAAATTAATTTTTGTTCAAAGGTTCAAATGTCATGAATTTTATGTTTATCCAAAACTTGTTCAAATTGTGATCAATTGAAACAACTTGATACGCATCAGAACTATGGTCTGAGGGTCCCTGCCAAATTTGGGAACGGCACCACCTACAGGTCATGAGAATGCTTAATTTTTTTGCTTATAACATTTAAACAATTTGTCAGAAATTCGTGACCTTCTTGTATATGGATTCCTTGTGTCATGTCGAATCCGATGATACAGAACCATCAGTCCGCCATTTTGAATTTTGACATACATTGTAAAATCAACGACAGCATGTCCTAATTGCCTGAGAAGGTCATGGGCTTGAATTCAGTGTGGTACATGCCTGGACCGCAAGAGGTACCGCCAAAAGTGGTGCAAAAGTTGCATCTGTTCCACAACCTTGAGGCGGATGGGCTACAACAGCAGAAGACCCCACCGGGTACCACTCATCTCCACTACAAATAGGAAAAAGAGGCTACAATTTGCACAGGCTCACCAAAATTGGACAGTTGAAGACTGGAAAAATGTTGCCTGATGAGTACCATCTGAATGTCTCAACAGAAATTGAGAGAGTCAGAATTTGGCGTAAACAGATTGAGAACATGGATCCATCATGCCTTGTTACCACTGTGCAGGCTGGTGGTGGTGGTGTAATGGTGTGGGGGATGTTTTCTTGGCACACTTTAGGCCCCTTAGTGCCAATTGGGCATTGTTTAAATGCCACAGCCTTCCTGAGCATTGTTTCTGACCATGTCCATTCCTTTATTACCACCATGTACCCATCCTTTGATGGCTACTTCCAGCAGGATAATGCACCATGTTACAAAGCTCGAATCATTTCAAATTGGTTTCTTGAACATGACAATGAGTTCACTGTACTAAAATGGTCCCCACAGTCACCAGATCCCGCTCCGTTTTCATCAAGCCATTTCAGTGCATGTGGCATACTGTGTTCTGTGGGGCGCTTTGACACACTAGAGCCCTGCACGGGCCTCAAATCTAGGCCCTAGCCCGGCCCTGGCCCGAGACGCTGAGGCCCTAGCCCGGTCTGTGTCCGACAGCATGGGCCGACTGGAGCCAATGTTTTTTTTTTTTTGTTTTTTTTCCATTGTTGCAGCTTTAAAATAGTTCTGTTTTGTTTTTAATGTCAAAGTAGTTATATTTTGTTTCGTTTCTTTATTAAGTTAATTTAGAAAAATGTTTTGAGCATTTTTTTGTTTGTTAAATTAAAGTTTTATTTTTTTTAAGTGACAACCAAGCGGCCAGCGGCCGACAGTGAGTTAACCGCATATTTAATCGATTTAGTCTCTCAAATCAACTATTGACTTGTCTTGCCTATAATAAAATCCATAGATTTAAAACACTTCAAGCATCACAATGTTAGTTAATTTCGCCTACTATTACCACCACAGTAAAAGGCATTTTTGACGAGCTGAGGCAGGCTGATTCTGCTCGCGGCTCTCGCAAACGGAGCTAAACAAATAAAGAACATGCAGGTTGTCTTATAGCCTACCTTACACCTACGCAAAATGAATATAAATCCGATCTTCAATTCCCGTGGTATATGCTCATTTAACGGAGCTAACAGCAACGAAAGCATAAGATTAGATGCATTTTATTCAGCAGCTCATTTCAAATTCAAAGACCACATAAGAGAGAGCGCGACCTAAGCGCACTGGTAAGATAATTTAGTCTCATTCATTTTTATTGAAGATGAGTGTTGCAGCACCAGCATATCTATCTGACTACAACATATAGCCCATAACACGCTTTCGCACGTTTATTTTTTAACCGTTTGCCAGGAGTAAAATTTATACATGTGGTTTAAAAAAACAGATAGGCTACATTTACATTTGTCCGGTTTCGTCTGAAATGCTTTCATCCTTCTGAATTGGTTTGTTTAGTGATCGGAATTAAATAGGCTACGTCTCGAAAGAATCTCGGGACTACTCCTGGTCATTTCGCAATCAGTTAAATACCTGGTCAGAGAAAACAAATGAAGGAACCAGTTAGGCCAGTGAAAAGGCCATAACGCCAGGGACACACTGCAAGCGTGTCGTGAGCGTCTCGGCTGCGTGGCGTGTCCGTTTTTTTTTTGGCTCCGTGTTAACCGGTTAACTGCTGCTGCTGGCGCGGACTCTGAACCTATGCTCTGAACACTGTGCGAGCCATATATCTCGACAGTCGCGTTAGCTATTATGGTCTTGTGTTGTTTCTACCAGCGCAGAACATCTCATTGTTCCTTTTAATTAATAAAATTAATATAAAACGAAGGAGAAGCCTAAAAAAGGCCCGAAGCCCGGCCCGCGTTTTAGGTAGCCTATGACGTGAAAATTGGCCCGAAGCCCGGCCCTAGGGGCGTAAAAAAGTTTGGGCCCATCGGGCTCGGGCATAAATGCAGGGCTTTATGACACACACTCACGTGGAGCGTTGCTTTGACAAAAGTTGCGGTATATTTTTGAGAAAAAAATGGCAACAGGACTCTCTGAGGACACATTGTATCAATTTGAACCCAGAAAAAGATGACGGCCCGGTGAGCTGGACGTTCCTGAATGGTTGGTTAATGTAATATCACTTTGTTCTATCTTTATGTTCTGGCAGGGTAACGTAATTTGTAAACTACAAATACATAAAGGCTATACAACATGTTATATGCTTATGTGTTTAGGACAGAGGGAAACATGGTCGCATTATCAGCAGATATATGTTGCCCATCATAAATAAAAGAACGAGACAGACAGTGGTCGGAGGAGAACGCCGGAAAAGTGACAGAATGGATGATTTTCGTCTGTATTTGCAATACACAGGCCGAGGTTCAGCTCCTGTGTGAAGCACGAGTGCGCGCTGCTCCTGCTCTCCATACGCACAGATTCTGAGCGTGCGATGTGAAACCGATCAGCAAAAATTTTCTGCGGTCAAATCAACAGGATCAAAACTTCTGCAATCATATTTTTCCTTCAAGAGTGTCAAGTACACACAATCAAGAAGTCAAGAGTGTGAACAACACACAATCAAGAAAGGAATTATTTCATAATTTAAGATAGCCGTAAGGTAGGGCGGTGTATCACCGCCCTACCTGACGGCTATCTTAAATTTTGATTCAGTCGGGCTATCTCCAGTGTTGGGAACGTTACTTTAAAAAAGTAATTAGTTATAGTTACTCACTACTTGTTCCAAAAAGTAACTGAGTTAGTAACTGAATTACTCTATAATAAAAGTAACTCGTTACCAGGGAAAGTAACTATTTTCATTACTGTAAAAAAAAAATAAAAAAAATGTTGCTATAAGTCATATAATTTAGATTTTTTTAACCAGTTTTCACAAGTCAGTTGAAATGAGTAGAACAGACAAGTGTTTCTAACTTTTTTTAAATGTTCAAATATGTAAAATAACTTGGATGCAAACATTAGAGGATATCAAATATTAAATGTTAAATGAATGAAATGGACACTAAATAGAATAAATTATTATTATAAAACATTGTACGCTAATCTACACTATTTTAATGTTCCTGTGGGACAATGTGAGAGACACCTATCAAATGCAATACATTATTGTAAATATCAGTACTATAGTGGAACAATAAAACAAAATAGATTGTTTAGAACTGTAATGTTTATTGCACAGACCCCAACTGGCCATCAAATAAATCTAAAAATAAATGATGCTCCTTAAGAAAAGTATACCAAAAATAGAAAATAATAATAATAAAAAATATATTAGCCTGATTTACATAGCCTAGACTCTTTGTAGTGCACATTAAAATTCTAAAACTGTCACACAACTGGTAAACATAGCCTACTGTAGCCTGCTTGAAGTATTTTCTTACTCTCAAAAGTAAATCGTTTAACAAGAAGTGCTCTCAAGGCTTGTTTGTATGGTAGGCTTACACTTTCTCGCGAGAAAAACCTAGTTTTGGTGTCTTTAATGTCGTGGCTCTGTCTCCTCCTGTGGTAGCGGAGCTCACGTTATCAATTGCGTTCACAGACGAGGAGAGACTCTTCTCGGCATAAGCTGCACGTTACAGAAACATTCTTATCTTTCACCTCAATGAGGGAAAAATAGCGCTTATACTTCCAGTTTGTGAAAGCTATCTTTGAAGTTATTGGACATGCCATCGCTCTGACTCCTGCACTGGTCGCATGCGCGCACACACGCACACACACACACACAGCAGCAGGTCCGCTGACAGAGTTCGCGCCTGTTCGGATGAAAACCGCTTCAGTGAGCTCAATTATAGTAACGCCGCATTTTATTCTCGGTAACGGCGTTGTAACGGGGGAAACAGTAATTTGTTTGATTACTCGTTACTGAAAATATTAACGCCGTTAGTAACGCCGTTTATCTATAACGCCGTTATTCCCATCACTGGCTATCTCAAATGTTGGTAGCCCAACTGGAAAACATATTAGCACTGGGATGCCGGGCAGGCGATTTTGCAAGCCCTGATATTGACCATCTTTACCGGAAGTGAAGCGCGTTCCAGGCTGTTGGATATTGCGTTGTATTTGAGGTGAATAAATTATATAAATATCTGACACAAACTGGTCGTTTTGTGTCTTAAGATATCAATGTGTTGTCATGAGCCACAGAGCTCTTTGTGCATGATGGCTAAGCATTTATTTTTTTGATCTCATAGAATTGTTACCCATTGACATGCTGTCAGACACAGACGAGGACACAGATGGTTAACCATCTGTGTCCTCGTCTGTGTCTGACAGCATATTAGTGCTGTTTTACATTAGTGCTCAGTGAGATTTATTGAACAGAGGTAACGGACACAGGAATTAACTTAAAGGTGAATCTTGACACGAAGAGTAAAGGACAATGACAACAGACTTCCCTGGGTGAAGATGGTGACCACAAGGATGACGATGAGGACGAAGATGAAGCTGAAGAGGAAGATGGGCAGGTATACTTCAGGTAAGTAGCAGGTAATGAGGGTGTAGATCGGTGCAAGACCAGACAATGACTGTGGGGATGAGGAGTGCGTTATGGGAGCCACTGGTAAGGGTGCACAGGGGATCAGTATTCTGGTGATTGTGAACGAGTGGGCATGGCTGTGTCCAGGTGGTGGCTGTGAGGTTGTGACCAACCCGATCACACATAAATGCGTATAAATAGTACGAGTGTGCAATGTCGTGGAATGTATACGCCAAAACTCATTTTGGCGTGCATATGATACGCTGTTTTTCGCTTGCATATGATACGCACTTTATGGCGTATATATGACACGCGCTTGGGTAGGTTTAGGGTAGCGGGGCGTATATATGACACGCGCTTGGGTAGGTTTAGGGTGGTGGGGTGGGGGGTTCGTATGTATAATACGGCATGAAATGCGTCTCATATGCACGCGAAAAACCGGGTGCCATAGACACGCCAAAATGAGTTTTGGCGTATAAATTCCACGACATTGCACACTCGTACTATTTATACGCATTTTTGTGAGAATACCCTGTTGTGACTGATGCATTATATGACTGGCCCACAGCAACGGTTGGAGTTAAACACCTTCATTTGTGTTCTACGGAAGAAACAAACACACCCACATGTTGGATGCACTGGGGGTAAGCAGGTAAACATCACATTTTCCTTTTTGGGTGAACTATCCCTTTAATATTAATGTTTTTGCTCTTTCCCTGGAAAAATAGAAAAATAGAATGCCAATCCCACATAAAAAGGATTAAAATAATACCTCACCCATTTTAAAACAACATCTGTAGCGTATCATAAGTCATTAGACAGCAGTTTATTATTCTAATATTAAAATGACTGACAGTCAGAGAAACATGTATATGATGATATATGTACTGAGGTAGCAGACGTAATCATGTACAGATAAATCTAAAATGACAGCTTTTGCACAAACAACGTCAGCCCAGACGAGCTTTCCCTTTGTTCTGTTTTCACACAAATATATATCGTTTGTCTCTTGAAAAGTGTTCTGTGAGTAATGGGCGACCCCAGACACTTTGGCTCTCAAACACTATATTTGCTCAAGTTGCCATCATCCAGAGTGCCGCTGTGTCCGCTAAACACAGAATCACCTGGAAAGCTCGTCTGCTCTTGTTGCTTTTGGATACTTTTTCAAGGAACTTTCCTACCACTTTGGCACGCAGACAAGAGAGGACATAGCACCGGAGGAAATCTATGATAGACAATCATCTAATTTCCATTCAGAATTGCGATATAAAGCATGAGATTGGCATGTTCTCTCATAAACCACTTTGACAGAGGCAGAAAGCAAAAATCATTATGATTTATCTATTTTGAATTTCTGCAGACAAGAAATGAGAACAATTTTAGACTGAATGGCTCTGAACTTTAAAGCTCCATCATAAATCTCACATTTCTAATATCCCGGGGTTTGAAATACTTAGCTTTTTTGACTGACATTTCATAGCGGTTGATACAAATCATTATCATTCATAAATACTTTCAAAACTTGACTGTGTTTGTAATATAAATATTATTATAAATGTTGCACATTTTTAATGATAAAAAACAAAAACAATTATAAGTGTAGTTTAGTCTCTAAATGTACTCCAGACTTGAAAGCCACAAACAAATGTTATGGTGATTTCTCTTCCAGAGTGCATCATGGGAGAGCATCACCAAGTCATGAGAGTGGGAGGTTGTGCAGGGATTCTGTTCCAGCTTTTCTCACGAGCTGGAGGTTGTTTGGTGTAATTGATTATGCTGCTGATCCCATCGTTATTTCAGCAGTATTTTAGCTGACTATGGGCATAATACCTCAATGACATTCAAACAACATCATTACTGGGTGTTGCATTGGCCAAGTTAGATTTAAAGACTTCACTGTGGAGAATGTGATTAATAACCAGATCTTTTTTTTTGACAACAGCTCTAGCTTTTCTTGGAGCGTATCCACCACGACTCAGCCCACAGGCTATTTCACAGCGCTGAATTATGGAAAAACAATTACATCCAAATCTTGTGAAATTACCTGCATTCAACAGCGTTTCCTCTGCAGAGAATTCCCTGAGCTTGAGCACACTGAGCTATGGTTTCTTTATAGGAGTACTTGTATTAACACACTCAACACACTAAATGGTCTTTTGCAACTACAAACTAGTAAACAACACAACATTTACCTCTGTATTTCACTTTCCTATGAGAAATTGAATTTTTATTACCAAACAAACAAATACAGATTTTAGTGTGGCTGTATAAATGATATCTTTACAGTAAAAAGACAGCAGTTGTGGTGCATTTATGGGAAAAAAATTTTTTTTTAACATGGTCTATTTATACATTTAAATAGAATGACATTAAAAATACCATTCATACGTCAGACCAGTCACATGGTTGACTTTATGTAAAGAGTGACATGCAAAAGTTTTCAGACTTCGGAGTGAAAAAAAAGAGACTTCATCCAGGTGATGCGAAAACAAGGACAATTAAAGGCAGAGGTGGGTAGTAACGAATTTAATTTACTTTGTTACATTTACTCGAGTACATTTTTTGGGTAACTTGTACTTTTAGAGTATATTTAAAAATAGGTACTTTTACTTTTACTCAAGTACATTTCTTGTGAAAAAAACTGTACTTTTACTTCGTTACAATCGGTGGCGTTCCTCCGCTACTGTCAATGGTAATAATTAATTATATGAGTTAATATGACTTGTTCGCAAGTCTCGCGAAGCGTTGGAGAGGCTGCTTTGCGAGAGGTGTACGTGCATCATCCGCATATAATTAGCGCGCGTTTAGTCAGATGACGGCCAAAGCAGAGGAAGATCACGAAGGTGTGTGTGTGAGCTATGGGAGGCAGATAACCCGTTCCCTCTATTTCATCATGTTTTCACTCCTAGATGTTAATAAGAATAGTTTCATAATGCTATACTGTGTGCGCCAAAACGAACTGACATCTCAGCATACTAGAATTGCAGCTCCAACCTGAAAAAACATGTAGAGGTAAGTGTAACAATGTTGCTTATATTTGAACACTATTAATGGTAATTTGGTAACTATGGGCATTTTCCCCTTATTGTAATACTATTTCACACACTGTCCGAGTGTTTCCAACAATAATGAACACTATAGGCAGAAAAAGCTTTTAGCGCCACCCAGTGGACATTTCACTTTGAAACTGTCGCGATATGTACGTATTGGTACATATTTTGTGGTTTGCAAAACCGTTGCCACAGCTACGTTTTTCCTATGACCAGGCTAAAAACGAAACAAATAGATAGCCTAATTCGACTTGCATTTATACACAAATCCAGACAGACAACAGTCTGAAGTGTATACACACAAATAAAAACAAAGTATGTTTTAAAAAGAGCTCTGGTTAGCCCAGCACACCATTAATACACTGTTTAACCATTACACACACACACACACACACACACACACACACACACGCGCACGCACGCACACACACACATATATATATATATATATATATATATATATATATATATATATATATATATATATATATATATATATATATATATATATATATATATATTTGGAGGTCTGTGAAAGCTCTAGTCTGAAATTCAGGGTTTTCGCTTCTTATCAATCAGATCGAAAGTAACTAGTAACTAAGTACTTGAGAAGTTTTTTCATATATGTGTTGGTATATGACGATTAGAAATTAGACTGCACAAAAATGGAAACTGTACTACAGGTAGCCCTAATGCACATTACATGTAGTCACGCAATCCTTATAACATTAACAGTTTGAAAAATATAATTTGCAGTTTGACGTGATATGATAAACGATTGTTAGATTAATCATCGTGATGTATTGCAATGCTTTTTTCTCCTTAGTTGGTCAGAACAAAAGAGGATGAACTACTTACTTGTTCAGATGAAATTCTTATGTCAGTCATACTTTCAAACAGTAAAGTCTGTGATTGTGAAGGACAGTATCGACCAGGGCACTTCTCACGCAGAGTTGATAATTCCACGAATAACTGCAATTATTAAAAAACTCTGGCTTAAAATCTTCAAGTGTGTGGCCAGCCTTATCTGACTTATCCAGATCTCTACTAATGAGCTGATTAGTTGATTCTGATGTGTTTGATTTGGAGCTTTAGAATGTGTAGTGTTGGGGTGCCTCCAGGAAACAGGTTGGGAAAACTGTTCTAGGATCCCAGTTATAAAATCCAGGAACCAATTTACAAACAAGTGTAACTGACGATAAATGACAGAATGAAATGGGAAACAAAGACTCACCAAGAAAACATATCCACAGAAAATTATGAAATGACAAAAATAACAAGAGCACACCCAAAAGGACCCAAGGAGAGTTTAGTATCAATCCTAATCAAAAAACACATGACAAGGTCTTCAGGATTACTACTTTGTAGTGTTGGGGTGCCTCCAGGAACAGGGTTGGGAAGTACTGTTCTATCATCCCAGTCATATGGCCAAAACCTCTTTTGTAGAAAATGTTTAACTAAATTCAGACACACCCACAGAGCTCTGTCAAAAGATGATTCATTCATCCACTGGGTTCAGATTTAGGTCAGACATTCTGTGAAGCAGGTGAGTCTCAAGACAAGCAAAGACTGAACAGTGCGGCTTTGTTGAATAAAAGTGCTGCAATAAAACATCAATGAAACAATTCAAAAACAATTTCAATGAAAGTGGAAACAAAGACTCATGGAGAGAATGCATAAATGCAAAGAAAATGACAAAAACAAAAACATTTAAGGAAGGACCAAGTATATTTCCTGTGATATTTATGCTCATGCCAATAAGACATGTCAAACTAAAACAAAAAACTAAAGACAAGAGACAACCTTCTCAATAAAAGTCACCAAAATCACAGACCTTAATGGAATCTTAATAGTTTGTTGGTCAAAGAAGTACTGGGGTAAATTCTGAGACCCAGCAGTCTCTGGAACTGCTTAACAGTGAGGCTGCAGCCTAGCTTTACTCTGGAGACCTCCGCCAGTATGGACTTGATACGTGAAGGGGACATTTGTGCCCGCAGCGTTGTCGAGTCCCATGCGACTCCTAGGAACGTAGTCCCCTGGGAGGGCATCAATACACTTTTGTGTTGAGTCTCAGCCCCAAGCACCTCATATGGGCCAGAACGACATCTCGATGCTGAACCGCCATATCGTACGACCTGGCCAGAATGAGCCAGGCGTCAACATAATTGAATACACGATGCCCTGGGGTCTTAAAGGAGCCAGAGCTACATCCATGCACTTTGTGAACCCGATATTGGTACGCTTCGCCCCCGAAAGCAAACCTCAGGACCTCCTGTGGTGTGGGCAGGAGGGATGGAGATAAAGAATATGCATCTTTAGATACATCAGTGACATTAGTGACTGTGACAAGGGGGGCGTGGTTCAGCGAGGTCTGCAGCGGGAGAGAGAGCCGTGGGACGAGCGGTAAGTGAGTGGGTTGGACGCAGATTAATAACACCTGTATCTTGTTCCAGTAATGAGCGCGGAGAGGGGATAAAACGCCAGCGGAACCAGAGACCAGGGAGAGAGAGAGGGACTGTTGACGCGCACCCACACGAGAGACTGAGTTGACCCGGAAGCCGGAAGTGCTGTTACCCGGAAGTGTTATTGTTTATGAGTTTGAGAAAAGTCACACGCCTGAGTGTGCTGCTGTGTTCTGAGAAAGATAATAAAAGAAGCGTCAACAGTCCGGCCGACCCCCGTGTCCTCTTCCTTCCTCACAATACAAACTTTATCACACTGGTGCCGAAACCCGGGAGGAAGTAGAACCGCGCCGCCGCCATGCAGACGCCCTCCGCCACGCCATTTGCGGACATCATCACCTCTCTCGCGGCCCTCCACCAAGACCAACACCAGGCGATGCTGGACCTTCGGGCAGATCAGGAGCGCCGCTTTGCGGCGATTGTCCAAGGCCAGCAAGAGGACCGCGAGAGGTTCCGGAGCTGGATGGATCGGGAGGTTCGCGCCGAGGCCGCCGGGCTGGCCAGCGCACCGGTACACGTGCCCCTCCACAAAATGGGGCCAGAAGACGACCCGGAGGCCTTCATAGACTTGTTCCAGAAGGCCGCGGAGGCCTGCGGGTGGCCCCGGGCACAGTGGCCGGTGCGCCTCATTCCACTGCTATCAGGAGAAGCCCAGGCGGCCGCACAACAGCTACCGGTGGCGAACCTCCTGAAATACGACGACCTGAAGAGGGCCATCCTTCAGCGGGTCGGCCGGACCCCGGAGCAGCACCGACAAAGGTTCCGCTCAATGGAATGGAGCGAGGCCGGCCGACCCTTCGCAATGGCCCAACAGCTCCGGGACTCGTGCCGCAGATGGCTCTTGGCCGGCGGAAGCGACGTGGACCATGTCGTCGATCTGGTGGTGCTGGAGCAGTTTATCGCTCGGCTCCCAAGGAAGACCGCCGAGTGGGTCCAGTGCCACCGGCCCACGTCGCTGGAGACGGCCATCAACCTGGTGGAGGACCACCTGGTGGCGTGCCCGGGGGTCGGCGAGCCCCCGCTAACCTCTCACTCTCTCTCTCCCCCCTCTGTCTCTCCCTCTCGCCCTGTCCCTCTCCCCAGGTCCCGCCCTCCAGGCCCTCCTCGCATCCCCCCAGAGGCCGGGGTGGGATGGGCCTAGGACCGTCCGGGAGTTCGCGGGCTCCGCCCAGGGGGGCGGGGCCGCTGGGGGCGGGTGGTGACAATGGCTCTGGTTCCACCCCCTCCCCGCGCTCATTCTCCAACCCACTCCCCGCCGCAGGGGCGGCGGGTAGGCCTGGGCTGGCCTGCTGGCGGTGCGGTGATCCGGATCATTTTGTGGACCGATGTCCGATGATGGACATCGGAACAATGATCCGGATCCCGAACATCCAGCGGACCACCCCCGATCAAGCGGGAGAGTACCAAATTCCTGTGAGTATCAGGGGGGTACATATCAGGCCTTGGTGGATTCAGGATGTAACCAAACCTCGATCCATCAAAGCCTGATGCAGCCTGGGGCATTGGATACAAGCCGCATGGTTAAGGTGCGGTGTGTGCACGGGGATGTGGTGGAATATCCGGTTGTCCCAGTCACGATATAGTTTCGGGGGAAAAAGCATAGTGTAGAGGTTGCGGTTAGTCCACACCTCCGGCATCCACTAATTCTGGGGACGAATTGGCCCGCCTTTCCGGCTTTATTGGGGTCGTTATGCGCGGATGCCTCTTGGGAGAAAAAGGCGAGGAGGGGGGCGGCGCGAGTGCAGCTTGGGGAGACTGAGACGGGACCCTTGGGGACAGCTTCAGAGGAACCGAGCGGGATCGAGAGACTGATTCTCTCGGACCGCGATGACTTTCCTCTGGAGCAGTCACAAGATGAGACCCTCAAAAATGCCTTCCAGCAGGTCCGATCGACCTGGGACAGGCGGCCACGCTGAATCGCCTCATGACCCGATTTTTTTGGCCAGGCATTCATGACAATGTGTGCAGGTGGTGCGCATCTTGTCCGGAATGTCAGTTGGTGAATCCACTGGCCGCCCCAAAAGCGCCGCTGCGCCCCCTTCCATTAATGCAGGTCCCCTTCGAGAGAATTGCGATGGACCTCATCGGGCCATTAGAGCGATTTCTCACGCGGACATCGTTTTGCGTTAGTCATCGTGGACTACGCAACACGATATCCGGAGGCAGTGGCTCTCCGCAACATCTCCGCAAAGAGTATTGCGGACGCACTGTTTCGACTAATCTCCCGAGTGGGGATTCCGAAAGAAATCTTCACTGATCAAGGCACGGCGTTTATGTCACGCACGTTAAGCGAACTCTACGGGTTATTGGGCATTAAATCCATTCGAACAAGTGTCTATCACCCACAAACGGACGGCTTGGTCGAACGATTTAATCGCACTCTTAAATCCATGATCCGTAAGTTCGTACAGGAAGACGCCAAAAATTGGGATCGGTGGTTAGAACCCCTCTTATTTGCCGTGCGGGAGGTTCCACAAGCCTCCACGGGGTTTTCCCCCTTCGAGCTCCTCTATGGACGACAGCCACGGGGGGTGCTGGATGTCCTACGAGAAACTTGGGAGGAGGGACCTTCTTTGGCAAAGAACGAAATTCAGTACGTGCTGGACTTGCGAACAAAACTCCACACACTGGGGCGGCTATCCAGGGAGAATTTGTTACAAGCCCAGGACCCCCAAAGCCGGTCATATAACAGGGGTACGAAGCTACGCAAATTCACACCGGGAGAGAAAGTGCTCGTATTACTCCCTACGTCGAGCTCGAAATTAATGTCAAAGTGGCAGGGGCCGTTTGAGGTCGCACGACAGATAGGAGAGCTCGATTATGAAGTGATACGATCCGATAGGAACGGGGCGCGTCAAATATATCACCTCAACCTGCTTAAGAAATGGAATGAGGTGGAATCAGTGTTGTTGGCAACGGTGATCGGGGGAGAGGATGATCTCGGGCCAAAGGCGAGCATTAAAGCACAATCGGTCGCGCTGGCCCCTGGTGGAGATCACCTCTCACCGTTCCAACTCACTGATTTATCAAAACTACAGGCGGAGTTCGCTGACGTGTTCTCGCCCCTACCGGGACGTACCGACTTGATCCAGCACCATATCGAGACCGAGCCGGGCGTGGTAGTTCGCAGCCGGCCGTATCGTTTGCCTGAACACAAGAAAAAGGTGGTTCAGGAGGAATTAGGGGCAATGCTCGACATGGGAGTAATCGAGGAGTCCAA
The DNA here is from genome assembly GCF_024679245.1 of Pseudorasbora parva. NCBI lineage: Eukaryota > Metazoa > Chordata > Actinopteri > Cypriniformes > Gobionidae > Pseudorasbora > Pseudorasbora parva. Next base: position 42,053,919 of record NC_090181.1, on the reverse strand, counting down.
CAGTGACTGGGCGAGCCCGATAGTTTTGGTCCCCAAAACCGACGGCTCGGTCAGGTTCTGTGTGGACTATCGCAAGGTGAACGCAGTGTCGAAGTTCGACGCGTATCCAATGCCGCGGGTTGACGAGTTGCTTGATCGGTTGGGCACGGCTCGATTTTATTCGACACTGGACTTAACAAAGGGCTATTGGCAGATCCTCTTGTCTCCATTGTCCAAAGAAAAGACAGCTTTCACCACGCTGTTTGGATTACACCAATTTGTCACGCTTCCTTTCGGCTTGTTCGGGGCAACCGCTACCTTCCAGCGACTCATGGATAGGATTTTGCGTCCCCATGCCGCATATGCTGCTGCGTATCTGGATGACATCGTGATTTACAGTCACGATTGGCAGCGGCATATGCGGCATGTTAGGGCAGTCCTGAGGTCGATGAGGGGAGCGGGGCTCACAGCCAACCCAAAGAAGTGTGCGATTGGGCGGGTGGAAGTAAGGTATCTGGGCTTCCACTTGGGTCATGGACAGGTGCGTCACCAAATTGATAAGACTGCCGCGATTGCAACCTGTCCGAGACCCAAGACCAAAAAGGAGGTAAGGCAGTTCTTGGGGCTGGCGGGATATTACAGACGGTTTATACCAAATTATTCGGACCTCACCAGCCCTTTGATTGATCTTACTAGAAAGGGGCTACCAGATACGGTCCAGTGGACGGAGCCGTGTCAGCAGGCTTTTACCCGAGTTAAGGCTGCTCTATGTGGCGGACCGCTCTTACACTCCCCTGACTTTTCTCTCCCCTTTTTGTTGCAGACTGATGCGTCGGACAGAGGGCTGGGCGCGGTCCTGGCCCAGGAGGTGGAGGGGGGAGAGCGGCCGGTGCTGTACATTAGCCGTAAGCTCTCCAAGAGAGAAGCTAAGTACAGCACCATCGAAAAAGAGTGCCTTGCCATCAGGTGGGCCGTTCTCCCCCTCCGCTACTACCTTCTGGGGCGGGAGTTCACCCTCTGTTCGGACCACGCTCCTCTCCAATGGCTCCACCGCATGAAGGATACCAACGCGCGGATCACCCTTTGGTATCTAGCTCTTCAGCCGTTTAAGTTCAAGGTGGTCCACAGGCCGGGTGCTCAGATGGCTGTGGCCGATTTCCTCTCCAGAAATGGGGGGGGGGGGCTGCAGGCCGGACGGCTCCCCGGCCTGAGTCGGGCGGTGGGGGTATGTGGCAAGGGGGGCGTGGTTCAGCGAGGTCTGCAGCGGGAGAGAGAGCCGCGGGACGAGCGGTAAGTGAGTGGGTTGGACGCAGATCAATAACACCTGTATCTTGTTCCAGTAATGAGCGCGGAGAGGGGATAAAACGCCAGCGGAACCAGAGACCAGGGAGAGAGAGAGGGACTGTTGACGCGCACCCACACGAGAGACTGAGTTGACCCGGAAGCCGGAAGTGCTGTAACCCGGAAGTGTTATTGTTTATGAGTTTGAGAAAAGTCACACGCCTGAGTGTGCTGCTGTGTTCTGAGAAAGATAATAAAAGAAGCGTCAACAGTCCGGCCGACCCCCGTGTCCTCTTCCTTCCTCACAATACGAACTTTATCACAGTGACAAACCAGTCCTCGAACTGGATCTGACTCACAAAGGGAAAGTGAGCATCTTGAACCTGAATCTCCTCAGAGAACAGTTCAGGTACCTCAGATCTAAAAATAGACACACCCCTTCATCCTCTTTGGGAACCATGAAGTAGTGACCATAAAAGCCGGACTCCCTGTCTGGCGAAGGGATACACTATGGCCTCCTTTACCATCAGGGAGCACACTTCCTGTTCCATAACCTGCCACTGGGCTGGGCACACCACTATTCAGACCACACCGATGAACCTCGGTGGTGGAACACTGAACTGCAGTCTGTACCCTTTGCCCACGGTACACAGGGTCCCAGCAGATATATTCAGGAGCATAACCATGCGGCAAGATATTCTACTAGGGGAACCAGCCTCTCAAGGCTGGTCTCTGGTACCCACCGAGCCTCCTGCCCAACCCCCTGCAGCGGCCACCCGGCAGGGCTTAGTCGGGGAGGATTTTCGGTGCGTGAACGCATTTGCTGCCCAGCTGCAAGTCTTTCTAGAGGCAGCTAGAGCAGCATGCATTTGCTGGAAGTAAATGTGGCCCAAACGTCGTAGACAGCGGATCACAACATCGACTTCCAGAAAACTCCACAGAGGAGGCGACCTCGATCGCTCCCCGGGAGAGGGGGCTGGCCAGCAGGCCACTGGGCTGGGCACACCACAATAAAGACCACACCGATTACTTCAGTATTGGAACACTGAACTGCAGTCTGTATCCTTCGCCCACAGTACACAGGGCCCAAGCATATATATTTATGAGCATAACCATGTGCCGAGATATTCTACTAGGGGAACCAGCCTCTCAAGGCTGGTCTCTGGTACCCAATGAGCCTCCTGTCCGACCCCCTGAAGTGGCCACCCGGCAGAGCTTAGTCGGGGAGGATTTTCGGTGTGCTAACACGTTTGCTGCCCAGCTGCAGGTTTTTTTAGAGGCGGCTTGAGCAGCATGCGTGCAGTGTTTGCTGGAAATCAATGTGGCCCGAGCGTAGCAGACGGCAGATCGCAGCATCGACTTCCCAAAAACTCCACAGAAGAGGCGACCTTGATCGCTCTCCGGGAGAGGGGGCTTCATCTGACTCGACAGGGCCGTAACCGCTTAGGACGGCCACTGTGAATCCTTAGATGAAAATGCCCAGTGAACACAATTTGGATGATAGGCTGATAATCTAACTCCTCAAAGTTAGATAAATCCCATTTAATTCCTCAGAATTAAATGCCACCATAATCACCCTTCAAGTGTACATGGTCTGAATGATAGGCTGAATAAACATATCTAACTCCTCAAAGTCAGATAATGTTTAATTTGAATTCCTCAGAATTAAATGCAACCATAATCACCAGACGATACTGTTTAAATATGTATTTAACCGAATCGTCATCCACGCGCTGCCTCAGCAACGTGAGATCGAGCCTTGCATTATGAGGTGGCGAGCTCTCGTTTACTTCACTCCGTAGACGCTGAGCACGTCTAATTCCTCGGAATCAGATCGCTCAAGCATCTGGTTTTCCACCCCGGGGAAGAGCCGCATTGCGGGCTTCCGCACGGGGACGGAGAACACCGGGTTACTACAGGCAGCCCCCTCGGGGACTGCCAGAGCACCCCTATTTTATGAATGAAGCAGCGTGTTTGGTGCTTAACGTCACCTGCCTCGATGCTGAGCACATCTAATTCCTCAGAATCAGATGGCTCAAGCAGCGTGGGCTTCCACGCGGGAAAGGAGAACATCTGAACTGTCATGACGCAACACCAATCAGGATTGGCCTTTTTTCATTCAAGCTTCAGTAGCATCACGCTAGTGCGTTCCCCGAAGTGTCATCTATGATGCTACTGTGTGAGTTCCCTCGATAAAGGGAACTTTCCATAAAAGTTAATACTGGCTTGTAAATACTTTCTAACAATTGGTCTATGACTGTTATGCATTCATATTTATTACTTTCTCGATCTGATTGGCGAAAGGTTGGCACAGCAAGCTGAAACAAGAATGGGCACTTCTGTGTTACTGGCTATTTGAAGCAAGCACATGGGAAGAAACTGGCTCTACACGAAGGCTATATAATCTAGTGAACTTGTTAGGTGTCACCCAGACCACAGCTCTACAAATATCTGTCAGCGAGGTGCCATGCGCCATCGCCCAGAAAGAGGCCACACTCCTAGAAGACAGATAAAGAGTTGTAACAGATTTATCCTTCGTAACAAATAAAGAGTTGTTCAGAAGTCCTGAAGCTTTGCGTTCTGTCCACGTAAATCTGCAGAGCGCAAATGGGACAGAGAAAAGCCAGGGCTGGGTCTGGGGCAGCACTTGCAGGTTCACCTCCTGGTCTCGAATCGGATGGGAACCTTGGGCAAAAATCCAGGCAGGAGTCTCAGAATTACATGAGAGTTAGCCGTCTCAAATTCCAGGCACATTTCATCAACAGAGAATGGCTTCCATCAAGAAGGTAGAGGACCTGCAGGCAATGCAGACAGGAGTCTTCCATGACAGGATTTTAACTCTGCTAAGTGCAAAGGTTCAAAGGGAGCTCTCTGCAGTGTGGTTAACACCAGAGCTAAGTCCCAAAAGGGTATAGAGTGAGGGCTAGGCGGATTTTATCTCTTCACCCCCCTCAGGAACCTGACGATCATTTCGCGCTTCCCTAAGGACTTACCACCAACCGTGTCGTGATTTGCGGCGATAGCGGCACCATACACCTTGAGGGTGGAGGGAGACAGCCTTCGCTCCAACTCTTCTTGCAGGAAAGAAAGCTTAGAACTGATCAAACATTTTCGGGGGTCTTCTCATCGAGAAGAACACCATTCGATGAACATAGAGGCATCTCGTAGAGGGGGCTCTAGCAGAAGTGATCGTGTCTACCACAGCCTGCGGTAGCAAACCTAGAAACTCCGCCATGGAGACATGGAGTTTCCAGAGGTCTGGATGAAGGTGCCACATGGTACCCTGTCTCTGAATCAGGAGATCCTTCCTCAGAGGAATGGGCCAAGGAGGTGCTGTCGCAAGGAGCACTAGTTCCGTGATAGGTCCAGAACTAGTCTTCATCCCCTGAGGACTGAAACTCCCACTCCGATGCAGCGATCGACATCCTGTCATCTGCTGGAGCTCCAAAGGTCACCGCTGTATTGTATGCGCTGTGTACACAGTACAACTTCACTGGAGTCTATTATCATGTCTATTGCGGTCTCAAAACTCTGGCCAGTTGATAATACCTAGAATATCTAAATCAACTGCAGGCGGTCGACCCTTTTCCTATTCAGCACCTAAACTCTGGAACAGTCTTCCTAGCATTGTTCGGGAGGCAGACACACTCTATCAGTGTAAATCAAGACAAAAAAACGCATCTCTTTACTATGACATAGACATAGAACATTTTTTAACTTTCATTATTCAAATCAATTGACTGATTGTTAGGCTGCATTAACTAGGTCAGCCGGAACCGGGAACACTTCCCATAACACCTGATGTACTCGTCACATCATAAAAAGAGTGGCATCTACACTAATGTTAGTCTCTTTGTTAATCCCGAGGTTTACTGCAGTCGGCCAGATCCAGGCTGTGTCCAGATCGGATGGTGGCCCTGCGTCTAGACATGACCAACACATCCTGGAGTGTCTGCTGAGACCGAGTCAATTGGTGTCTCCTCTGAATTTGCCTCACCGGCACGTCATCCTAAATAAACCCATCTCCAGCGCAATAACTCAGATCTTTTAAGTATTCATATTCTTGTGTAATTGATGCACCATCCTAAATGAACCTGTCTCTTGCGTGATACCCACAAATTTTTAATATATTCCTATCTAATAGGATTTATGACCTGTAAGGGTGCCAGAATAATAATTATACACTGTTTAATAATAGGCCAGAGGAGAACTGGTACCCCGACTGAGTCTGGTTTCTCCTAAAGTTTATTTTTCTCCATCATGCCCTGATGGCGTTTTGGTTCCTTGCCACTGTCGCCTTTGGCTTGGCTTGCTCAGTTGGGAACATTTTGATCCAAGTTTTTCAACTAAATATACAAATAAAATTAATTAATTAGGTCATATTTAATTCTATAAACTATCCAAATCAATCTAGCCAAATCAAATTTTGTTGCAATATTGTCCTGTTTAACATTGTGAAGCTGCTTTGAAACAATCGTCATTGTAAAAGCGCTATATAAATAAAGTTGATTGATTGATTGAGTGCTGAACTGCAGATCTGGTACAAACATATACACATTGCTGTGATCAGATGCTTTCTCACTGCTGTTATTTTTATTGTGTGTTTGTTGTGTTATTGAGAGGAAAGAACACATATCCAAATATTCATCTAAACGTTGCTCTCATCATTGTGGGCAGCGTCTGAATGTTCGCTAATAGTGTATCGCTGCAAAGGTATTTCAAACTTCTTTTAACCCCCAAACGAAGAATAAAAAAAATAACTTTATTAACTTGACCTACATGTGTTTGGATTTTGGATTGAAGGGACTGACACCAGAATACCCCAGGAAAACCCCCAAAAAAATCACAGGACTCACACATTTCTTGCTGTGATGCCACAGTGCTACCAATTGAGCCAACAAAAATAATTAAAATCATTTAAAGTTCTCTTTCATCACTATTATTTTCAATAGAAATCCCCTCTCATTTGTCTCCATTCATGAAACCATTTGACCGATCAGTCCACCGAGAATTATTCTTCTTTTGTCCAGATGGCCTAGCTGTGAAGACAATGAAGACAAATCTGCAAATAATTAATGTCAAATCATATATATATATTATAATATTATAATATTTTTACTGAAGAAATCAATTTCCCTTGAATTAGAAGTGCATGTTGGACTTGTGACCTTAACCAACGATAGTTTGAGCACTAATGCATAGGGTTCCTTAAGATCATAATGAAATTTGAACTGAAGCCTATAATTACTTTCCGCTGTATTTAACAGACACTCATGTGCCTCTGTTAAACTATTGTGATCAAGCATTTGGTTTTCATTATGACTGTATTATGAACAAGAATGAGGGGAATGGGTATGGCAGTAATTATGGGCCATCATTGCAGATTTTAGATATTGACAATCATATCATTAATTCAGTTCATGTTCTTACTAGTCTGGTTAGTTTCAGCTTACATAAAATGTCTTGGAGGATACGATTAAATAATGATGAAAAAGTTCAAATAAAGAATTTAACATGAAAATACTGAAACAACTGATAATTGAGGCTTTGAATGTGCATTGCTGTGTCTACATTACGTAGAGAAAAGGCTATTTATAATGTTTTTTAGGGGTCAAGTACTCATATAGTATCTTGAGTCAAATACTCTAGTGCCACCATCAGCTCAAATTTAAACTTTTCTTCTGCTAATAAATTTTGAGCCCTTTGGTATAGAAATGAATAGGTATTTTTTTCTTTTGCATCCTCTTCTCATCCTAAGTGGATTAAATCAGGCTTTTTCAGTTAATGGTTGGTCACATTTGTTTGAAAATCATAGACCAAGTCAATTCATTTTCATCATATAAGCTGAATTGAAAATAGCATTTGCTAATTCATTTATTCAGTTCCACTGAACTCATCCTTATTTTTCCGGTACATTTTTTCCAAAAAGTCTTACATCATCTGATAGGAAGGCATGATGTGTTTCAGTGTGGTTTTGTTATAAAAACACAAATTGGGTGAAAGTTTTTTTTAAAGCTTATGCTTAAACGTTTAAATGATAATAAAATAGGCTATGTACACTTAATTCAACACACAAACTTCAGAGGTTTTCAGAACTTTAAGGAAGTGAGAGAGGGCTTCAAATTGATAATGTAAAACTAGAATTGATATTTTTCATATAATCCAATAATAATAAATATAGTGATGATATAATCAAATGGATTAACTACTGTACTGAGTGCATTTAACTACTAAAATACTGTTAAATTAAAGCATTCATTTAGTGTGATTCATTTTAATGAAAAGAACACGCTCCCTGCCTTTTAAACGGATAGCAATCCAGTTTGAAGTACCACTTATATTTTTGTACCAACATGTTTTTTCAACTTCACATTCAGAAAATATCTCGGGTCACTTGTTAGGCAGGCATGTCTGAAGCATGGCAATGAGACTTCTCAGAAAACCAAGGTTACATACATAACCAAAGATATTCCCTTTCTAATGGGAACTTGCACCTGTCCTAGGACGCTAATGGGGAACAAATGTCCACTCAGCCATGCTAAAAAGAGTGAGTGCTGTATGCCTGTCATTGACTTTTCATCATTTAACTTATCCATAGTCACAGTCCTCCATCCTAGGGGTATACACTTGCGGTCCTTGTAACACTATTCCCTAGGGCCAAAAACCCTGGCTACATAGGGCAGCTTAGCTCAGGGCCTGGTATTTAAAGAATACAAGGGATAAAAATATACCCTGCCAGTCACCACTGAGGACACACCCCAAAACAAGTGGAGATCTTACGAGGTGAGACCTAGGCCCGTTCACACCGCAAGTCCTAATGCTCAATTCTGATTTTTTGCTCAGATCTGATTTTTTGTTTGGCTGTTCACATTACCTTTTAAAATATGGCCTAAATCTGATTTCAGTATGAACTGTTTTAGGTTTCAAACTAACCCGCATGTGCAAAAGAACAATATCAATGACATCAGACGCAGCACGCTGTTGCACTAAAGTTCGGGAGGTTATAGAGGAAGTAAGCATTTTCGCTTTAATTTAAACATTTTTGTGTAATGGAAGCCATAACATTAATGAGCAGGTGTTGAAGAGGAGAATAATGAAAAGAAAGAAAGCAAAATTGGTTATTTTGGCCTTTTGTCATCTTCCTTTGGCACTGAAGCCACGTTTTTCTGTGTCCCCGTTCTTCCATTTCGTGTGCTTTTAAAAACGGAGCGGTTACGGTAGGATCCTTCTAGTTTAGCTTGAATTGAAGTATCTCCCCATATACTAATTAGGTCTAACACCTCACTCTCCCTCCACTGACTTGCTCCATCGCTGTTCTCCATATCTAGTCAAGTTTTTAATGTTACTGTCTGTGTCTGTTGTGTCTAGAGCTAACTCGCTGGTGCATAATTGTGACAAATGTCAACATAGATTGACGTAAAATACGCATCATATCCGCATCAAATCTGCTTTGGTTGTTCACACTGCGGCCGCATTGGAAAAAAAATCAGATCTGGGTCTGATTCAGGACCACATATGTATGTGGTCTAAATCTGATTTGAAAAAATCAGATCTGGGCTAGATTTGAGTGTTCACACTACCTCTGAAGAGGTCTGACCTGGTCACTTGACCCCCAAAAAAATTAGATTTGGGCCACTTTTGCCTGCAGGGTGAACGGGGCCCTAGCAACATGACCTAGAAACACCCAGGGGAGCTCTAAGAGTGGAGGCCACAGCAAGACGACTTTGCTTACATATATATTGTAGTCATGGAGTTTCCCGATGTGACAGTGTGCATCCTGAGCAAGGTCTAAATCCACAACGAATGGCCCATTCAGAAAATAAGCGAGAAAATCTCATTGAGAAGCTAGTCTACAGTCTAATAAACAGCAATCTCTTTAAGTTATTCTTAAATGTGCTGATGAACACAACAGTGTGTGAAATATTTTTTTTCTTGCTTACGCCTATACACAACAAGAAACTCCATGAGACAGGAGAGACTCTTGGACATTGCAGTAAGTTACTGAACAGTGAACAGGCAATTTATCTGGATTTGGAATTTCCACACTATTTCCATATTTCATCTTTGTTGTTGTAAGATACAGTTATATGTTCTTACACCGGCATATAGAGTTCATATAACTGACAAGTGGTTGAGAAGATTCTGCTGTAGTGCTGCTTTCAATAACACCTCATGCAACACCATATATCAAAGGCTTTTGCGAGATCAAGGAATATTGCAGATGTTTCAGGCACATAATCATGCACTTTTCTGTGGAGGCGTGGACTAACAAACTGGCTTCCAAGCAGCCATCCCTATAGAGCAGTGTTACTCATTGTCCGGCTCAAGAGCCTCCTGTGGCTTGCCCCCCTTTTTAATTTGGTGCTCGCATGCCAGTAAATACGGTGAAATGATCATGCTGTTAATACATTTCATAAAAACAAGCAGGGCTATAACATAACCCATTGAAAACTTAAAGTGTCTGCTCTATAACAAATCATTTATACTTACCTCTCCCCCCCCCAAAAAAAAAAATAATAATAATAAAATAAATAAATACGGCGACATTACAAGATGGAAAAATAGACTAGAAAGGATATTTAAACTTGTTCTGCCCTTACGCCCATGACTCACTGCGAAATTGCTAGCGCTTTCCAGTTTTTAACACCGAATGTGCTTGTATAGATGAACACACTTTCATGAAATGCATATCTATAACACAAATTGTATTTATTGTGAGATTTATATGCCAAAATGACTTTTTAATGTGCATATTTTATTTATTTATTTAACCTTTATTTATCCAGGTAAACTGTTTGAGAACCACTTTTCATTTACAAACATGACCTGGCATATGAAATGCATTGTCAGCTAGGATTAGTGGTGTGGGTTATTTGCCAGGATTGAGTTCTCTTTCACTCTTGAACAAACTATAACACACAAAAGTATGCCTAAATGTCCATTTTGTTGAGTATCCAAATAAGAACAGTTGACCCAAACACCCTGTGACAGGTTCAACAAGTTCAACAATAGCTGCCATGGGGGACCGATGAATTGAATGAGCAGTCCCTAAAGAGTCTTTAACTCAGCTGCTTGGAGGTGTCAACCTAATTTCAGTATCCATTTATGGATCAATTCGGAAGTCTTTACACAGAAAGTTAAGCTTATTATGTCGGCCAAATCTTTCTTGGTCAATTCCACTTTCCAGGTGACATAAAAAAAAAATTCAGCAGCCTGTTATCTTCTTTTACCATCCAGAGTTTTGCCTTTGCTTAGTTTGCTAACTATTATTGGCAGTTGGTTGACATGTTAGCAAAGTTTCCCTTGATGTAGAGTGTTAGGAGGGTGATGACTGGTTGGTCAGTGTTTGTACATTGACTGGGATGGGGAGGCTTGATATTCTTTGGCTTCCACTTTAAAATCTGTTATCTCTTCCTCATTCCTTCCTCCCACAGAATGGTTGCATGTTAACATAATTTTGAATCCTCATTCTCTGTCCATTCTTTTCCACTTTTCTTGAAGCAGCACATTCCTCTCCTGATTGACTTCTGGGATGGGTGCGTATGAGGCTGGTAGGGGAAGAAAAAAAAAATCACAGTATACTCACTACAAAAATCTAGACTACGCCACTGGTCAGCAGCGCCGATGGATCTCGAACAAGCCTATAAGATGCCTGTTCAGACCAAACATGACAACATGAAAGCATAGAGCTAGTGAAAAACACCAGCTGCTTGATACACAACACAAGACAAACACACTGACAGAAGAGTGCACACTCGCATGACAAGAACGAGCGAATGCTCATTCCGTGCACTCACAAAACACAAGGAGCATGAATGTCCGAATGCCAACACAAAACCTAAACCCAACTAGACTGAAGTGCTGGGATCCAAACACCACGCCCCACGCAGAAAACTACAAGGACAGAGGAGCCCAAGCATGCTCAAAGCTGCGTGCTCACACAAGACAAAATACAGGTGTGTCAAAACTCTGACAACTATACTGTACAATGTATATTATATATATATATATATTAAATGAGGAAATCCAAAAAGTTTAACATGATGTTTTGCCATCTGGATTTACTTTTTTTTTTGTCACTTGTTAAAGTAAGGTAGGCTATATAATTTCTGCTGGACCAAATAAGCCTGCAACAATAATGACTTTTCTAAAGGTTTTCCTAAACATTTGTCTGGTCAGTTTGCTCAAACAAACTGAGCTCGTTTGGAAAATACAACAGAGCCACAGTGTTTACAGATTTCGGGAAATCAACCCACAAATGGATTACTAGTTTTTTGTTTTCTTCTTCTTCTTCTTCTTCTTCTTCTTCTTCTTCTTCTTCTTCTTCTTCTTTTTCTTTTTCTGCATATTAAGGTGGAAATGAGAAGGTAATTAATGAAGACCTTTTAACAGAATGGACCATTTATTTACTGTTCATTAACTTGTTGTTATTCCACAAAGTATCATCTGGCAAAAACTACAGTATTTCATGCTGTCATTTAAACCTCTGATTCATGATGTCCATAGTGAACACATTTTAAAAGTTTTTTTTTTTTAACCGTTTAGGGTTTGATGTTTCAAGCAACCCTTACTACTAATTCTATATGACTCTCCTCTTTATATGCCATTGCCATTTTTTTCAGCTATACAACATTTTTGTCATAAGAAGATAAAACTCTTAAAATAGTTAAAAATGAAAAGTGAATGATTATTTAGAAGGGAATTCTGGTGTGATATTTAGGATGGTTTTACATCTTGATCCAAATTTAGAGCAACTTGGGGTTAACGTTCCTTGTTCAGAGGGGACGATGGCAGAGGAAGTAAACCCGAGCACTGTGGCTCTTGTTTTTTAGTTTTTTTTTTTTTTAGATCATCCAAACTTTTATCAACAACATCACAGATTTACACTACTGAATTAATTCATATAATTAATAGTTATATTAACACAGTGTTTAACGTGAACTCAGCAAATATAATCAAGTATTATAATCTGTTACAGCTACCCCATAGAGAAGACACCCAGCTATAGTTCCTCCATACTGACACCATCATTCAGGGTTACATATTAATGAACTAAAATGAACTGAAATCTTATAGCTATATAGCTATTAATGACCATTTTAATCTCCTTTTATGTATTTTTACCACATTTGTTTTTAAATGACTTGGTTAGGCTATACATTTTATCCACTGACTGCTGTTTTGAAATTGAAAAGCTTTAGACTAAACAAGTCACAAATCCCTTTTCTCCACACTACACTGAGCACTACACGTGAGGATTGTGTCTCGTATTCCCAGTGGAGCAGAGAGCTTGTGAACTGTTGTTTGCCCCACCAGACATTTCAATCAGAAGTTTCAGAGTAGTTTCTTCCACCCCTGAGGCCAGCTCAACAGTCGTCTTCAGAGGGGTTATAGAGCCCCTCCTTAAATCCAAATCTGCTAATTAATACCTTCTGACTTTGTGCTAACCCTCTATTTTTGGATTACCAAAGGTCTTTCAGTCTGACTAGAGGTCAAAGTTCACCTTGAAAAGAGAAGCTTTGACATTGTGCATGATATTTCCTTACACAGAGAATGGAAAATCATGTTTTTGAACTGCATAGTAACAAATGAGTAAACAAATGAGAAAACTTAAAATTTTTGGTGAACTTTCCTGGTATAGCCATGTAATTGCTAAATGTACTGCTGTTCAAATGTTGAGCGAAACACAAAATAATGTAGGACCAGTTAAGCCAAATCCCACTAATGCAAATAGTGTGGAAAGACTGCAGACTGGACGTCTCTGCCAAACGACTGCTGTCATTCTTCTTACTTCAGACCTTGAGGTAAATTCCTGCGGAAATCTTGTTTTTCCTACTGGCTGTTCAACGCAGAGCTTCAAAACCAGCAATATATATGTTAGTCAAAATCAGTGTTATTTTAGTATCATTGAGATACCATTATAGTTTTCATTTGAAATATTTAATAATTTTGACACTTTAAAAAAAAAAACTTTTTTTAATGTCTATATTTTATTTACACCATTATCATCTCACCCATTTAAGCAAACACCTCACTACAGCTCAGGGTCTGGTCTCATTCATATGAAGTGGACTTTTGCTTCCTCGTGAAGATTCTCCAACGTTACTGCCAGCGATTCCTCTCCAGCATCTCCCTCCATATTGTTCTCTCCAGTGTCTTCCTTGTCTCCTCGTTATCTGTGTCTGCCAACTGTTTACTTACCTGGTCATCCAGCGAGGTTTGTGCATCCCATTTACCTCTCATCACCCCCCTCTACAATCTGTAAGAGAAAAGACATTCAAGTTATTGCTGAATTGCTAATTTACCTAGATCATGTCAAGACAGTCACCTTTATTTATATATAGCACTTTTTACAGTGCCGATTGTTGAAAAGCAGCTTCACGGTGTTAAAAGAAAAATAATGCTACAGAATTTGATCTGGCTGTACCACCGCTCAGGGGAAAATGGTGATGTTATCCAGCTTATTTCAGTGGTGTCAATTATCATATAGTGTCAATACGGGCAGATCCGTAATATAGTTAAAATTTAAGTGTCCTCAGCTAAGCAAGCCAAAAGAAAAAGGCAACAGTGGCCAGGAACCTAAACTCCTTCAGGGCCAGAATGGAGAAAATAAACCTTGGGAGAAACCAGGCTCAGTCTGGGTGCCGGTTCTTCTCTGGCCAACGAACAGACAGTGTCTGATTATGATTCTGGCAACATTACAGGTCAGAAGTCAGATTAGATCGGAATATTCAAAGATAGAAGTCATCACGCCGGAGACGGGTTTATTGAGGATGTCGTGTTGATGAGGCAATTTCAGAGGGAAGAGTTGGCACGCTCTCTACAGACACTTCAGGGATGTGTTGGTCATTCCCAGGCTTAGGTCCACCATCTGATCTGGATACGGCCCAGATCTGGCGGACTGCAGTAAATTTAGGGATAAACAGAGAGAAGAACATTATAATTAATGTAGTCAAATGTAAAATAAAATAATCTGCTTGTGGGCAAGCAAAATATTCTTAAAACAAGATTATTTTACTTACCCCACTAGTAGGTTATTTTGCTTATTTTAAAATCTTAATTTTGAGTAATTTTTTTCCCAAAACAAGTAATTGTAAGAATTACAACTTAATGTAAGAATTTTTAGAAATTCTGACTAGAAACAAGACAAAAATACTAAGTGAGAAAAGCATTTTTTGCAGTGAAAACATGATGATAACCAATGTATGTTTCCTCAAGTCCGATATGTTAGCTAATATTGTTCGGTAGCTTGTTGTAAATTTCCTACTACAACTAACATTATGGGCTATGTGTAAACTGATATTAGACTAATATTGTAGATCTACTGCTGTGTCGGCCCCAAAGTTGTCAAATTAAACGGAAAAAGTGTTTCTCCTCATGTAGGCAAATGAAGACAACAGCACAGCGTTTAAAGATAATTTACCAGCATTTTGCCGATGCTTTGTGGATGGTCTCTTACTAGGAAAAAGCCGGAATGCCATCGTTTGTGTGAACAGCACATTTTTGTACTTGCTGGTAAAGTCGTTTTTGTAATTTTACGGTAATTCACCGGTATTGCTGTGTGAAAGGGGCTATTGTCTCCTGCTTGTTGAGGGGTAGCCATAACCAACAGCAATAACAGCAGATCTATTTTGACCAAGGCCAAACGTATTAGCATTGTCATATCCATTACCATGCTAAACACTGAGAGCTCTGCAGGGAATTCCATTCATTAAATTCCTTCATTGTATTTTATTCCTGATTTTTTGTTTTCCTCTCAACTTGCTTGCTCACAAACAGACAGAATTTTTTATAATTATGTGATCTAAGTAAATGTTGCAGTCAGTTTACCATAGAGGCAGCTCAACATCTTTATAATGCTAAATAAAAATAGACGGATTATCTGTGTTGAGGGAAAATGCCTTTTGTTGAGAAAAGAGTGACCCGGGAGGAAAGTTGGGTCAGTTAACTTAGCATGTAAGAAAACACCTCTGAGATTTATAGAGTCAGCGCTGTGGTCAGTGAGGGAATATATGTGGAAATGTGCCTGTATGGCTTGGACACATTGCAATGAATATGAAAATGAAATATGAAAATGAAAATCACACCTTAAAACAACTGAACAACTACTTCCCAGGTTGTATAAAAGAGCAAAAACAGACATTCAAGGTGCCGGGAGTGAAAATACTTATTATTCTTCATCATAATCTTCAAATATCACTTCTTTACCCGTGACTGGTTAAGGTAGTTGACTGGAGTGTGATAAAAAGCAGTGGGGCCAGAAATATGCTGTGGCACGAGAAGACACATAAAATGTCTTTGTATGATAAATGAAGTGCCCTCGGCTATATCTGACAGCAATGCCCAAACCAGCATTTCTCAACTCACCCATAATGGGTAGAAACAACATAGGCTGATTGCAAAACCTGACTGCTTGATTGCTAAACTAATACATTTTGACATTTGCAACACATAACCAGCTCCATATGGCTCTTCTAATGCAGTAAACATGCTCGGTTGCTCACCTGGTAGATTTTTTTGACGCAGAGCGCTTCAGTCCTGTGAAACATAAATCATAATCAAACAGCTCAAAGACTAGAAGCAAGCTAAAATGGCATGTTTGCTTCAGCAAATGCCTTTTTATCTCCCATTAACACTATTGGTTAAAGGGGTGATGAATTGAGAAATCAACTTTCCCTTGAGCCTTTGATATATCAAAGGTCATGGTAATATAAGAATATCCTGTAAGTTTCAGAGCTGAAATCTTCCTTGTTAGTCAAAGAAAAGCTTTTATAGACACCAGGCACAGCAAACGGTCCTGTGCTTTATACTTACGTCAGTGCGCGACGAAACACCGCCTCTACAGAATAATGAGCACATGTAGTTCAGTAGCCTCGCTCACCAACTCATGGAGGGCTCGTGTTAGCTGGTCAACAACAATGAACATGCCCAGGAAGATTAAGATATTGCACTATTCCTGGTTGTGGAAGAACACAGTCGCTGCATAAGCTTCCTTCGGATCCTAATATTAGGAATGAGTGGTTGAACTTTATTTTTAATGAAGTTCCAGCTCACGTGGGGAAGACATGTTCACTTCAGTTCACTGCGGGATCGTTTGTAAACAAATCTCCGGTCGATACTGGATTTGGATCAGACAGGAATGGTGCAACACACTTATGTGAGTAAAACGTGTTTTTATATGTACTAGTGTTGCATTGTAATAGATCGTTTTGATTATGTGTACGTGTCTAACAGAGCAAAAACCTTTAGCACGATGGACTCAGAGATGTACGGGCCAGGGCTCACAAAGCCTGACAGGCCGATCAATCTCATTATATTCCGTTCTTGCTCTGCTATTCTCTCTCTCTTGAGTTGACATTTGAAGGGCGATGCATGGACACGTGTGTGTGTGTGTGTGAGCGCGGTTCGCCCTTATATCGTCCGATCTTGTGGGCTATGTGTAATATAAAAATAATAGTCCAATCAATCGAGGGTCGATGAGAAATAAATAATTGTGTTTGTTTGATAAAGACGTTTACAAGCCCTGTGGTTGACAGAATCATTCTGGTTGTCGGTTCTCCCTCAATCTCTCCTCTCCCTGAACTGACAGGGGAGCTGAAGCTCATTAAATATGCAAATCTTATCCAATCCTAGCCGTGGGCGTTTACTTCCAAGTCTCCAGTGCGGCACGCCCATCAAAACCCATCATTTTGGAGAGAGCACATGTAGAAAATAGCCTATTACTTATTAGTTATGATGTTTTTGAATGTAAATGCACCGAATGCACCGAAATGAAATTCTTGGCCGAAGCCGAATAATAATGAAATTCTTGGCCGAAGGCCGAATACCGAACGCGGTGTTTTGCATTTTTTCCATTTATTTGGCAAATTTTTTACCATTACAATATTTAAATAGTAAAAATGTTTTTTTTTTTTTGCTATTTTGTAATGCTTTTCAGAGAAATAAATCAAATTACAAAAATACAATTTCAAAATATTTATTTAACACTGAACATTTTTTTAACATTCCAGCAGATATTATACAAACTAAGCACAACATAACTTAAAATAAATAATTAGTAAAATAAAAAATATATTTTTATTTGGCCATCTTTGAAGCCCCCCTTCTTGAATGGCCTATGTTAGGCCTATAACTGACTGCTGAAAAAATTTAACTCTGTATGTCTACAACAACAATTGAATAGTGCAAAAAATGTGGATGAACCCACAACAAATAAATAACTTAGCCTACTTCTTCAGGAAAAGTGGCAGGTTCTTCTTAATGAAAAGTAGCTTCTCTGCTTTCTCACATGAAAGTCGGTTCCTCTTCTCATCGATGACATGAGATGCAGCACTTTTTATTGCAGTTTTCTGACAGTTGCTCATTTCAAAACGAACAATGTCTTCAAGATAATGAAATGGTTGAAACCCAGTGTAGGCCTACTATTTTACTACACTGAAAATAGTAAATTTTTTTCACAAAATACATCATATAAAATATAGGTAGTAATATTTTTCTATGTTTCCTTTTGTTAACATTATTGCATTAACTAACAATTAGCAATACATTTGTTATGGTATTTATTAATCTTCGTTAATGTAAGATAATACAAAATATTTAGTTCATGCTAGTATAAGTGCATTGACAATTTTTACCAATAGGCCTACCACTTTAGATACTTTTTTATTTCAAAAATTAAAAATTTGATACTTAATTTTAATACTGTATTAGTAAATGTTAACATTAAGATTAATAAATGCGTTTAATAATGTGTTTTCGTTGTTAGTTAATGTTAAAAAATAGAAACTACTTATAAAGTGTTACCATAATCCAAAATATAAATAACATTTCCCATACAAGTAGCCTACCTCCGTGCCATCTGCGCCAGGTCGGGAAAGCGGCCTTGATTGGTCCTCCAAAATTCGAGAGGGTTATTGCTCCTGGGGATGGGGACTTCTGAGAGATAACTATCTAACTCTTGAGCGGTTGAGCTTATCCTCTGTCTTCCAAATGGGGTATTCTCTTGGAGGATCTCATCGAACATGTCAGACAGCGAAACTGTGCGCGGCTCATCTGCAGTACGAGCGCGTTTACTCTCTTCGCTGTTTTCATCTCCTGCGCTGTGCATCACCTGACCGTCTCCATCACCCAGCGGCTTTCCCAAATCCAACTCGGCCTGGATCATTTCTCGTGTGTGCAGCTTTTTCCCCTCATCCAAGTAATGATCTTTATATCGTGGATCAAGCACAGTCGCGATGCAGTACAGGGGTTCTGAGTCCGCCTGACTAAATCGTGTGCTGACAGCTTCTAAGAGCGCACTTTTAGTTGTTTTCACTCCGTGGTCTGTTTCAGCCTCTTTGTTTAAAAGACGCTTTAGTGCTGCAAGTAAGGGTATGATGTCTGCCACAGATGCATCAGATGAGCTTATCTCTTTTGTTATCTGCTCAAAAGGGGCGAGAAGAGAGAGAACGTTCTCGATTAACACCCACTGGTATGCGGTGAATGTCGCGGGCAGGTCATGATCTGCTATGTATGTAGCCAAGACTCGCTTTTGCGCAAAAAGGCTTTCCAGCATATAATATGTACTGTTCCACCTTGTGCTCACATCTTGTTGGAAACGTTTTTGTGGCATTCCGAACTGTTCTTGAATAGATTGTAGGCGCGCATAGGCAAGTGGTGAATGCTTAAAATGGCCAACAATTTTCCTGCCTATCGCTATCACATCTGCTATACTACGCTGACTCAACAATCCCTTGTTGACCGCCAGTTGAATTGTGTGTGCCATACACCGTATGCCTTTCAGATTGCTATCTTCCATGGCTTTAGCCATATTTCTTGCGTTGTCACTGACTACCGCATGCACTTTAGATCGGTCAATACGCCAAGTGTCAAACATGTTGGCGAACGCCTCGGATATGGCTACAGCTGTATGGGACCCTCTAAACTCTTGTGAGTGAAGCACAATCTTTTGTAGCTTGAAATCTGTGTCGATCCACTGCACAGTTAAACTCAGCATACTGGTGGGGCTCACATCCGAGCTCCAAATATCAGTCGTGAAGCTGAGGGCTGCAATATCTGTAGCCAAGAGCTCATGGACGTGACTTGAAACGACATCATACATCTCAGGTAAACACACATCTGAGAAATACCGTCTACTTGGCATGGTGTAACGGGGCTCAATATGGTCTATAAGCCTGCGAAATCCAACATCCTCTACAACAGAGAATGGTTGATCATCCAATGCGATGAATTCCATTATCTTTTTTTGCCTTTTCTAAGAAGTCAGCCACAGATGGAGTGTGTGTCAGACTGGGAGGAGCTACTTTCCTTTTCGCTGCTGCTGTTGCCGCCGCGGCCGCCGCCGTGTCTTTCTCGTACTCTGCATGATGTTCGGGGTGTCTTGATTTTAAGTGATAAATTAAACTTGAAGTGCTGTATGTTTTTGCAGATGCACCCCCTCTGGACAATTCAGCAGAACAGTGTTTGCAAACAGCCGTTTTTGCGTCTTTCTCTGACACTTTAAAGTGCTTCCACACTGCTGACATGTTTGCTGCATAAAGCACACGACTCTCACTCTACGCGGGTTACTATTTGATCGCGTCATTAAAAACGTCATTGTTCGGCAAAATTTATTCGGCCTTTTTACTTATTCGGCCAAACACCAAAAGTGCTTTTTTTGGCTATTTTCGGCCGAATAATTTCGGTTGCCGAACATTCGGTGCATCCCTAGTAAAAACCACACAAACATCATTAGTTGACCTCAGACAATAGTATAAAAAAAATTAAAAAGCCAGTTCATGACACTTTCAAGCAAAGGGTCAGGTTTAGTGTAGGTGGAATGTTATGCAATATACCATTATCTTTTTGGCGCCAATATTACTACCTTACAACATAAAACATTGCCAGATTTAGGTTCCGGGTAAAACAGTTTTTTGGCACCACTTACTGGGAATTCACTTTGAAAGTGTTGCAAAACATGCAAGAAGCAACATAGTATCATTTTGCAGTACGTCACCACAGACACATTCTACCTGGGTTAGACATAAATATCATTAAACATTGTTTTTCAGTCGCAAGGGGTGGAAAAGGTTCATATTTTTCTGAATGTTAAGGCAATGAATCCTGCTGTGACAATGCACATGTTCCTAGCATTGATTGTATCTTCTCTAGTCCTGAATGTTTGTAATTGATCTTGCAACATACAATCTGTTAGTATTTCTCCATGGGTTGTGGTGGCTGAACAAGACTCTGGAGCAGGGCCAACACAAGTGCAGTAAGTCCAGTTTTTCAACACAATACTGCTGTTCTCAATATCTGAGTTTTACAAATAACACACAGCATGTTCAGGTAATGCGCTTAACACAGTATATCTGTCAGTAGAGTTTTGACTAAGGAAATAAGTCATTCTCCATCTGAGGAGAGGATATGGTGCGTATGAGAACTGGGAAGCTCAAACCTGACTTCCTTTTGGTCTTTAGAGTCAGTCCATAAGGAAATATAAGAAACCAAAGCCTTCAATTGGGCCTTGGAATGATCTTGGAGTCAGCTTTCTATAAGACATTATATCAGCCCAAGGGAGACATTCATAAGTATTTATTTTACACTGATGAGGGATATCAGACTGAAGTATACAATTGTTAATTTTGATTATATACACTATATTGCCAAAAGATTTTGGGATGCCTGCCTTTACATGCACATGAATTTTAATGACACCCCATTTTTAATCTGTAGGGGTTAATATGGAGTTGGCCCGCCCTTTGCAGCTATAACAGCTTCAACTCTTATGGGAAGGCTTTCCACAAGGTTAAGGAGTGTGTTTTTCGGAATGTATGACCATTCTTCTAAAAGCGCATTTTTGAGGTCCAGCACTGATGTTGGACGAGAAGGCCTGGCTCACAGTCTCCGCTTTAATTAATCTCAAAGGTATCCTGTCAGGTTGAGGTCAGGACTCTGTGCAGGCCAGTCAAATTCCTCCACATCAAACTCGCTCATCCATGTCTTTATGGACCTTGCTTTGTAAATTAGTGCACAGTCATGCTGGAACAGGAAGCCATCTTCAAACTGTTCCCACAAAGTTGGGAGAATGAAATTGTCCGAAATGTCTTGGTATGCTGAAGCATTAAAAGTTAGTAAGAGTTGGCAAAAATGCAGTCAGGCAAGTACCGTTCTCCTGGCAACCGCCTAACCCAGACTCGTCCATGGGATTGCTAAAAAGAGAAGTGTGATTGGTCAATCCAGAGAACACGTCTCCACTGCTCTAGAGTCCAGTGGCGGCGATGCACATCCAGGGCATGAAGCTCCCGTTCCACCACATCCCAAAGATGCTCTATTGGGTTGAGATCTGGTGACTGTCGGGGCCATTTTAGTACAGTGAACTCATTGTCATGTTCAAGAAACCAATTTGAAATGATTCGAGCTTTGTGACATGGTGCAATATCCTGCTGGAAGTAGCCATCAGAGGATGGGTACATGGTGGTCATAAAAGAATGGACATGGTCAGAAACAATGCTCAGGTAGGCCGTGGCATTTAAATGATGCCCAATTGGCACTAAGGGGCCTAAAGTGTGCCAAGAAAACATCCCCCACACCATTACACCACCACCACCAGCCTGCACAGTGGTAACAAGGCATGATGGATCCATGTTCTCATTCTGTTTACACCAAATTCTGACTCTACCATCTGAATGTCTCAACAGAAATCAAGACTCATCAGACCAGGCAACATTTTTCCAGTCTTCAACTGTCAAATTTTGGTGAGCTTGTGCAAATTGTAGCCTCTCTTTCCTATTTAAAGTGGAGATGAGTAGTACTCGGTGGGGTCTTCTGCCTGTTGTATCCCATCCGCCTCAAGGTTGTGCGTGTTGTGGCTTCACAAATGCTTTGCTGCATACCTCGGTTGTAACGAGTGGTTATTTCAGTCAAAGTTGCTCTTCTATCAGCGTGAATCAGTCGGTCCATTCTCCTCTGACCTCTCGCATCAACAAGGCATTTTCCCCCCACAGGACTGCCACATACTGGATGTTTTTTCCCTTTTCACACCATTCTTTATAAACCCTAGAAATGGTTGTGCCTGAAAATCCCAGTAACTGAGCAGATCGGGAAATACTCAGACCGGCCCGTCTGGCACCAACAACCATGCAACGCTCAAAATTAGGTAAATCATCTTTCTTTCAGGAGATTTTCTTGACCAGGACCACACCCCTGAATGCATTAAAGCAACTGCCATGTAATTAGTTGATTAGATAATTGCATTAATGAGAAATTGAACAGGTGTTCCTAATAATCATCTAGGTGACTATATATATATATATATATATATATATATATATATATATATATATATATATATATATATATATATATATATATACATACATACATATATACATATAGTCTTGATCAGTTTTTTCTCTGTAACTCTGACTTTTAGCAGCAATATACTATATATATATATATATATATATATATATATATATATATATATATATATATATATATATATAGTATATTGCTGCTAAAAGTCAGAGTTACAGAGAAAAAACTGATCAAGACTTATAAAGAAGCATAATGATATTATACAGCGGTTCTAAAAGCAAGAATTTAAATTTGATTACATGATATTTCAGAATTTCACACTGTTGCAAATTAGTATTGGAATTTAATGTAGCAAACATTGAACACAACATGTATAAGGCATGCATTATATAAAAAGACTATAAAGACATCATAGACATGTCTTTGTTATGTATTTTAGTTGAACAAATTGTAAATACACTGTTTATTTTTTCATTCCTTTGCCTGGACTTTTTTTTGTTAAATCACTGCAATCTTTTGCTCATTAAATAGAGCAAAGTCAAATGAGAGAGCCCATAAAACAGACCACAAATTGAAAAGGCAATAAAGTAAAATTACCTTATTTTCATAAAGTCACATGGACTGTTATGGGCATTTCTCAGTGCTGCTGAACAGATGTGGAAACAAGTACGTGTTACGTGTGCTGATCATAATAAAGCCTTTTGTCATTGATATGAACCGTAATACCATCAGTCACACTGCCTCACTTTTCCTGTAAACCCTCCATCCCATACATCCATGTTTGTGTGTGTAAACAGAGAAGCGTGGGTGGGTGGGGGGTTAAAACAGTGAAAGAGGGAGGAAGACTATCAGAGAGAAGACACACACACGTTCAGACCTATACTGACACTTAGTGGTGAAACCAATGAGCTCAGGTTTCTAAATGGTCTTTGTGTCCATAAGAGGGACCAACAAAAAACTAGAGAAATAAGGTTTACCAGGACAAGCCTTTTTAAAGTATCATGAGAGTATAAAAGATTTCTTTAGAACGTTTCTAGCAGGTTACACTAATTATTGTTCACATGGATTAACACATTCACTGTGTCCGAAATTGAATACTTTTCCCCCTCACAAATTGGGTATCCAAATTATATAATATCCAAGGTACACATTTCTAGTAATTGTGCAGATAATTTTTCATATTGTATTTTCAGAAAGTTTCGTAATATTTATCCTCTCCCCAAATGTGTCACTACCAAAACAATATGTGATTTATTTATTAACATAGAATTTGATTAAACTTTTGTTTACATCTACCTTGTAATTTTTTTCTGCTTTATCAAAAAGTTTTCACATGTAAATCAATAACAATTACAATTTTAACAATTTCCAAGTGTAATTTATGCAATTTATTCTTTTAATAATCATGGAGATATCAAAGTTAAGGATTAATTTGTTTTAATACACATTGAACCAAACAATATCATAACATCTTAGTTGATAATTCGATTTAACATTATAAAATATACCAAAACAATGATGTCATAATTAGTTTGTGACTGTTTCAGTAGTCAACATAAAAACTACATTTTACGGAATAACAACCCAACAAAGTGTGTTTAATTGCAGAAAAAAGGTGTTTGGTTCCTTAAAGTGACACTCAGACATTGATGGGTCAATGTTGGGTCAATGATGGGTCAATGTCAACTATTCACCATGGCTGAGAAAGAGGCAGGAACATTTCCTGATCAAAAATGTAGGGGTGTATTTAAAGGTGTACTGTTGTCTGAGGTGAACTAATGACGTTCGTGTGGTTTTAAACATTCTAAAACATCATAGGTAATAAGTAATAGGCTATTTTCTACACTGGTTTTGAGGCTCTCTCCTGAACGCTGGGTTTTGCTGGGCAAGTCACTGGAGACTTGGAAGTAAACGCCCACGGCTAGGGTTGGATAAGATTTCCATATTTAAAGAGCTTCAGCTCCTGTCATATCTAGCGCCTGTCAGTTCAGTTCACATGAGGGAGAGATTATTTTGAAAGCGGCAACTGCAACTTGTCTTGATCAAACAAACACAATGATTTATTTCTTATGCACCCACGATTGTATTACATGGCCCGCACCCGCACGATCGGTCGAAATTATAAGCGCGAACCGCGTGCTCACACAGGAAAACTTACAGGAAACTTCCAGGATATTTTTATATTACCATGACCTTTTATATATCAAAAGCTCAAGGGAAAGTTGATTTTTCAATTCATCACAATTTGTCTCAGCCAATGGACTAAAGCATAGGCTACACTTTTTTCGATAGTGACATGAAAATGCAGGACACATTTTTATGATTTGGAAAGAAATTTAAAAAAAATATATATTTTTTTTAAACTTAACTTTGTCATATTTTTAAAAACAACAAATGGAATCATATGCAAAAATGATGCCAAAAAGTTGAAATTTAGGGGTTAGGGTTCGGGACAGTCATCTGTCACCAATATAAATGTTACCACAATAAATTATGATTTTACATATAAAGCTTACTTATTGTGGGTTTCAGTAGATATCAAAAAACAATCTAGTAAACACTTAAGATTTTAATACTTAATGTATTGAAATGTTTTTTTGTTTGTTTTAGTTTTTGTGGGACAGCACCAATTTGGCCCTATAGTAAGCAGTGGCGTAACTTTGTTTTAAAAATAGGGGGGACATAAATTGCGTATCATATGCACACGAAAAACTGCATACTATATGCACGCCAAAGCTCATTTTGACGTATGAGGGGCGCTCATGAGTCAAAATGAGCTTTGGCGTGCATATGGTATGCAGTTTTTCGCGTGCATATGATATATAATATGTACAATAGCAATTGCAGAAAATTTTTATTAAGATGTCCGGAAATCAATTAAATAGTTCATTTATTGATATAGATCTCGTTTAATTTTTTCATCTAAACACAATATAGCGCTGTGCCAAGATTTTTTACATTAATAAAGGCATATAGATTTACACACTTTGCTTATAATCCCTGGTCTAGTCTGTTAAACTTGTCAGAAATTCTCGTTTCTAATCAGCTGGTTTAGCTGGCTAGCCAGATTTGTTTAAGCTTAGTTTGTGCCAATCCTGTGTTTTAGGTACCATTAAAGTGGTTTGGCTTTTAGCCGTGTTCATCACCATAGTAACTTACGCTCCACAGCTAACCTGCTCTGGGGCAGGTTATGTTCTGGGTAAGAGATCTCAATCTGAAATTGGACCGATCAGCTGTGAGTAAAGTGACACACCTCTAATGCAATAAAGTCACTCCCCCTGTTTCTACTCCAAATTAAAGGTCACTGCTAGGGCTGGGATAACGCGTCGACGTCATCGATGACGTCGACGCAAAAAATACGTCGACGCAAAATATGCGCGTCGATTCGTCAGACTCAAAATAAAGATGGCGGCGCCGGAGAGTAGTAGCAACCATAGATGTACATAATAAAGTATTTTATGTAATTAAGTATATTATTTATTATGTATATCTATGGTAGCAACACGAGTGGCTCACAGACTTTCAGAAGTGCAAGGCTTGCGGGTTGGCCACAGTCTATGGGGTTGGCGCGCGGTGCACGGAGCATCACAGGCATGCGCGCACGCGTTTTGTTGTCACGGCTACATAAACAAATTTCTGCACACAGGAAGACAGATGTTTTGGTAATATTTGATGTATTTTAATCACAAAAACAAACGTTTGCATCAAGTGAAAGCATCGGGCACATTGGCTACGTTACCTACATAATAAGCTGTTTTAAATTTAAAATGTTCAATGTCTAATCGCGCTGATGTGACCGAGAGTATCCATCCTCTAAGTGAGCAGTTTCATCCCAGGACTATTCCGGTTTTAAACGGAATATTGGCGCCCATAATGCACTCCACATGTAACTGTTTTCACTGTCATGCCCCGGATGCGCGTGGCGTTTCTGTTGCGGGTCAGCCACGGGGCTGTGTGGCGTTTTCTCTGCCTTTGCACACTAGAAGCGTGTCTGACGCGGCGCTGCTGCTGCTATTGATGCGGAGGGAAGCCCTATTCCTAATGTTAAACATAAATAGCCTACTGATACAGCAAAGAAAACGTCGGGAGTAGCCACATATCTATGGTATTGACGGCAAAATAGGCTACAGAATATTTCGTTCTGTACTGACAGTTGCAATATTTCAAAATCGATAATTGATGTTTTTTATTATTACAATTAGGCCTATATCTATATTTATGTAAACCTACAGACTTTCAAACATGACAATGTAATTTAATAATATGTATTCGTGTCAAAATGATATATAAACATCTTTTCCTATTCTATTTTGCCTGGAGACGCTCCCAACACACGTGAAAAATAGGCGCTCTTCTATTTCTAGCATGCACGCGTTTTCCGCGCGTCACAGTCATCAGTGTGCAAACTCCAACCTGTTAACATGGGAGCCGAAACAAAAACGGACACGCCACGCAGCCAAGACGCTCACGCTTGCAGTGTGTCCCCGGATTTGATTAACCATCTTGTTGATATTTAATCGATGAGCATAGCCTGTAGGCTGAGTTGCATACATAGAAAAATTGTATAATATGTTTCTTTGTTGTAGGTTAATACTTATTTATTTGTGTGTGTGTGTGTGTGTGTGTGTGTGTGTGTGTGTGTGTGTGTGTGTGTGTAGCCTACTTTATGTTTTCAAGGTTTTATTGAATGCATTGCTCTTGTATAGTCTTACTTTGGAATTTTAAGAGCAATAAACATATATTGCAATGTTAAGGAATTCATTTTTCATTCAGAAAATTAAATCAACATGTATAAATTGCTATTAGGCAATTAATGGGGAGATAATCAGTAATCGAATCGAATCGTAACCGAATCGGACAGGGAAAATTAATCGTTAGATTAATCGATGCATCGAAAAATAATCGCTAGATTAATCGTTTAAAAAATAATCGTTTATCCCAGCCCTAGTCACTGCACTGTAAAGGGTTTTTAAAGACTAAAGCGTCTGGCTTTTAACAATGCTTATTTATAAAAAAATAATAATTTTGAATGATTTAGATATAATTTATGTAATTATTATACCTTAATAATTTTAGTTAATCAATCATTAATAGGCACTTTGTTAAAATTAATACATAAGTCATATAAATTACATCCCCTGCATAAAGTCATATGGATAAGCTTTAAAATCAATAAATAAAACTAGCCTATTAAAAAAGAACAAGCTTACTGAGCTTAAATGTTCAATTTTCTCTATATCAACTAAACTAACTTCATAACTTTTACTTGCATTGACGTATACTATTTTTTCTTAAAGTTGTCCTCTTTCATAGACAGCTTTTCTTCTTGCTGTGTATTTTATTTTTATTTTAATTCTCAATATTTTTCAATCATGCAATATTCTGCAGAAGAGAGAAATTAATCTCACTGATTGTCTGGTGAGAAGTGAATCTCAGTTCCACAGCGTGTGATTGGCTGTTCACTACTGATGTCACAGCTAAACTCCTGAACTCAGGATCAAAGTCTGAGTTGACAAAGAAAGTTGATGATCAGCATCATGGGACCAACAAAGCCTTAATACAATGGTTTGGTTTTGTCAACTCAAAACTAATCCTTTAACCCTGAGTTTGTTAAACTACCATCATGGTACAGGCCCCTGGACTTATGTTATGTTTTGTTTACGTTTTATTATGTGTGTGTATGTGGGCAGTCGTCCGTGAGGGGCTGCCCGCGGTTTTACTTTAGTTTCGTTTTGTTTATTTAATTTGAATTAAAAAGTTTTGAACGTTCGCCGGTTCCCGCCTCCTTCCTTCCCATCTACAAACCTTGTTACACTGCCCTATTTTTTCTCTTTCATCAAAACCGAATACCATCAGTGGTTGTACATCAAGAGCAGGGACAGTTTTTGTGCATTTTGTTTCGTGATCTGACCGGAACCTATAGAAAATCTCTGCAACGGCATTAAGCGTTAGATTAAAGCGCTCGTCTGTGTGAAGACTGCATGAGCCGCGAGAGAAATCTGCATGATAACTAGGGCTGTGTATTGCCAAGACTCTGGCGATACAATACGTATCACGATACAGGGGTTACGGTGCGATATATTGTAATATATTGCGATATTGTAAGAGAGGCAATATATTGTGATATTTCTTTTTTGTGTGTTTTTGTTTTTTATCATTTAAAAGAATAAAGAACACAACCATATGCCTAAAACACGAGTATTCGTCTTTTAAGTATTTAATTTAATTAATACAGTATAATTTATATCACTAATCAATATTTTGTGCAATCTAAGTAAAGGGAAATGTAAAGTGACTGCAGGATTCTTTATGTGTATATGTTTTAAAGGTTCACAGTATAGCAGTGGCTATTTAACAACAGAAAGTGCAGTCCATTTCATGACTGAATGACTGCTGTTTTATATTTAATACAGTTAATATTTTCTATAAAGCAGTCTATTGTATAAAGTGTTATTGCAAGTACTGAACTGCAGAGCTGGTGCATCCATATCCACATCGCTATTATCTTTCATTCTGCTGCCACCGCTGTCAGTTTTGGTGTGTGTTTATTTTGTTACTGAGAGGAAAACGTGAAGTACATTCTATCGAAACGCTTCTCAGCAGCGCGGGTGACGTCAGGATGTTAAGCGAGCTCTCTGTTTCAATGTGTTTCTCGAGTATTAGATCGGGATTATAACTTGGCCTATTTGCAAACAAAAGGATTCTTGTCGATTTCCTTAGTGGCTTCTTTTTAGCTGAAGCCAAAATGAGTCCACACTTCAGCTCTGTATACTGCAGGAGCGGAATAATGCTATCGTCTTGAGAGCTGGGTTTGCTAATGCAAACACTAGCGATGCACGCACTTTTACCTTGCTTCTCCGGCTCCGCGTCAGTTATACGTTCTGAGATAACACTGCCATCTAGCGGTTGGGTGTTATACAGTCTGGTTTAAACCGAACACAAAACCACGAATCTTGGATGTAAATAAATAAATATATAAATATTGATACAGCGTTTTTGAGAATCGATACAGTATCGCCAAACATAATATCGCAATATTCATGTGTATGATATTTTCTTACATCCCTAATGATAACAGTGGCAAACTGAGTGCCTGATCGCCTCTTATTTAACAAACGAACAAAATGATACTCTTCTAGTTAACCAGAGATGTTTTGTTTGTATTAGTTAGGTTCATCCGTGGAGCAAGATGTTTTAAAAAAGTGGTGGGGACAAGTCCCACCCGCAAATTACGCCTATGATAGTAAGTATGTTAAAAAGAAGGTCTACACCAAAAGAGCATATTTTAACCCTAAACTAGCATGTTTTAACACATTGTTTGCATGTTAAACTTATTTTTAGCACACTCGTAGCATGATTTAGCACATTGCTAGAATGATTTTGCACATTGCTAGCATATTTCTAACAAGTTTAAGCACATTGCTTATATGATTTCACAAGATTTTACTCATATATTTTTGTTTTAACATGGTGCCAGCATCTTCTTAACATGTTAGCACACTGATAGCATATTTTAACATATCAGTAACACATTTCTAACATGTATGTAATTTAGAACACTCCTAGCATGATTTAACATTTTGCTAACATGTTTCAGGTAGGTAGTAGGTAGGTCTTATTTTGAATGCCTCTAAGATGTTTAATCAACCCGATCACACATAAATGTGTATAAATAGTAAGAGTGTGCAATGTCATGGAATGTATACGCCAAAACTCATTTTGGCGTGCATATGATACGCTGTTTTTCGTGTGCATATGATACGCACTTTATGGCGTATATATGACACGGTCTCTCGGGTAGGTTTAGGGTAGTGGGGTGGGGGGTTCGTATGTATAATACGCCATAAAGTGCGTATCATATGCACGCGAAAAACAGCGTATCATATGCACGCCAAAATGAGTTTTGGCGTATACATTCCACGACATTGCACACTCGTACTATTTATACGCATTTTCGTGAGATCCGGCTGGTTTAATATATGTCAGCAGTTTTTCTCATTAATTTCACTCGAGGAATTTTAGGAGAAACACCTGAGACAAAGTTGATGTTTAAATAAACCCATTACTCCTGAACTATGAAAGAGCACGCTCTGAGCAATAAAACCTTTCCTCTGGGTATGCGTGTCATGGGCTAAGAAACAAAACACTGGAGAGATCTTCTCCTTCCATAAGTGCACTTATTTCAGATACTTTTCTTCACCTTTTAACCTTTGAATGGATCACTTAAACATTGATGTCATCCCTCATGCATGTTGTCAGTGCAGCCTATCTGAGGTCCAGGTCAGGAAACCTTTCCACTGTTTCAGAGTGAAGGAGAGTAAAAGTCTTGACTGATGAGATAATTCAGTCTGAGGGGCTGGTTTCAAGAGTTGTATGCCTAAATTAGTTTAAAAGAAAGCACAACATAATTTTTTCAGGGTCAGTTACCAGTGAAGCTGTAAGTAAGAGTGCCGTGATGTATAACAGCTTTAATAGCTGCATTTTATTTGCTGTTACTTCCTGAAGTCTGGATTCCCCTGATCCCACTTACAGAGTGCCTTTTTCATAATAATAACGTTTTAGCAGCACATGTGCTCGGATATCATCAGAGATACACTGATGGTCATCACCTACCAGATCTCTTCAATTTTGGTTGACCAAAGTAGAAAAAGAAATAGTCATGGCAGAAACTGGCTTCATTTGGATTCTTTTTCTCTCTCTGCTTCTCTATAATGTAGGGTTATTAATTGATTGCAGGACTTCCTGAATCGTCGTCTCTCATCCTAACACAGGCCAGATGTGGACGAGTATTCCCTGATTTCCACTGAAGTGCTACAGCAAGTTGCACCCTTATATGTTTATAGTCAATTAATGAACAGCAGTTTTCCAAGACTTTCAGATTGTGATAAACAATCAGATTTTAGAGGGAAAATATATATACTTTGGTTTGAGAATAGATATCTTAATGATACATAATGCTATATGCAGGAGATTTCTGTGCCTTAGATACACTACAACAGTTATTTCAATGAAAATGCATTGATTTTTTTGTCAAGGAAATCTAGTCTTCCTTTTTAGAATCACTATTGTATTATAGTTGTGATTTGCCCTGTTTATAAAATCAAAATATGAAAAAACATTTTAAAATATAAAAGTATTTTATATAAGAGAGGGAATACCCTTACGAAAAAGTTAAATAAGTTCTTTTAACTAAAAATTAAATATAAGGGAGACCAGGTGGTAGTTGTAACACAAGGAGAGTTGTAACACTACCAAAACTGCTCCAAGAGACACAGGTAGAAGATCCAAACGCAGCTTTAATGAAGGGTAAGCCACAATCATAGTCAAAACAGGCAAAAGGTCATACACACGCTAGCAGTCCAAACAAGCAAACAACACAGGAGACAGGCAAATGGTTAATCCGCAGAACGGCAAGAAATCCAAAACCAAAAGACAGGAAACCAGGGAAAATGCCCAGAAATGCAGTTACACTAAACAAGACTTAGCAATGAATGACAGAGTGACCGTGGTTTATATAGGTGGAGTTCATGAGGTAAATGAGACAGAGGTGTAAACAATGAGTGCTGATGGATTGATGATGGGCAAAGGATTATGGGTAATGTAGTCTTTTATGGCGTGACAGTCCGGGGTGGAGGGCCCTCTGGTAGTATTCAGGGGCAATCTCACTGGTGAATCGTGACAATATGACATGAGTTTTCAGGTTTCAGTTTCCTCTGGCTTCCTTTATGATCCCACATGGAGGTTTTCCAATCTTGCTATCCTTCCTGAAGCTACAGCGGAAAATCTAATTCTGAGGTAAGAAAGTAAAAAATAAAGAAGAAAAAACAATAATATTTTAGCACTTCTACCGTTGTAGATAATGTTGTATTGTCACATGCGTCACATCGATACGATGATTCATAACCGTTTGAATCTTTATTTGAGGATTGAAAACAACAAACTCCTTTGATGATGTTTCTATTCCCTTTCTGGACATGGACAGTATAGTGTATAGTCTGCATGCGCTCTCGGACTAATAATAAAATATCTTAAACTGTGTTCTGAAGATGAACGGAGGTCTTACGGGTGTGGAACGACATTAGGGTGAGTCATTAATGACATCAATTTCATTTTTGGGTGAAGTAAACTTTTAAAGGGTTACTTCAGCGATTAGCATATAGCTTTCTATCCGTAGAAACCCTGGAGTATTCATGAGTTAAAAGTGCACTTTCATAAAAAGTACTACAAGAATTAAAATTGTAAACTACCAGTATATTTATAAGTTCACTTGTTATAAGGATGTAGTACAAATGAGAGACCTTGTTGTGCACTTAAAATGTACTACTGTTACACTTATAGTACAATTAAACTTATACTTTTACATACTAAAAGTGGGCCAATTTAGTCCCAATCAGTACTGAAGCTGTACACTTTACTAGTACGCATTGATATTAGTATACTTACAACACAGTAAAAAATATACTCAAACTTTACATACACATATATAACACATACTTCATAAAATGAACTTGAAGTGTACTTTTTCGTAAGGTTATGCTTAGTGTCACAATGTTCCTCATTCATTCAGGAAAAAGC
Organism: Pseudorasbora parva; assembly: GCF_024679245.1. NCBI lineage: Eukaryota > Metazoa > Chordata > Actinopteri > Cypriniformes > Gobionidae > Pseudorasbora > Pseudorasbora parva. Next base: position 42,020,787 of record NC_090181.1, on the reverse strand, counting down.
AATGGTTATACAATGACTTAACAGCGAGACAAAGTGAAGTCAGAGACAATCTAAAACAGATCTTCCATTGTTTTATTGAATTTAGATGGTTATTTTAGAACGTTGTAAACTTTTCATTTAATATCTGTCAATAAAATGTATGTTTTGTTTTCCACTGTCTCATCTTCTCAGGACAACAAAAACAGAGGACAAAATGTTTGGATCTTGGATCATTAGTCCTGAATGAGGTTGAATCATTTATTCCATTTGGGTCAGACATCAAAATGTATTTTTAGTTAGAGCGGTTGGAGACAGAAATAACTCACGACCAATGCAGGAAAATAAAATTGTATTTTGACAATATAAAAGGTGATGCTGCACTTTTCTTAGAATTATATAAAACTACATTTTAAGATCAATGCAAAATTCACCACCATGATGTTAGCATATTATACACTGTGAACAACTGATTTTTCAAAATTGTAAATAAAACAAAGGTTATTGGAGTATTAGAGTTTTAAAATAAAATATATTTCTGTCTTTCTACCCTTTTAAAGGGGTCCTATAATGCCCCCTATTTACAAGAAGTTAAATAAGTCTCTGATGTCCCCTAGAGTGTGTATGAGAAGTTTTAGCTCAAAATCATGCCCACAGAGGATTTTTATACAACGTTAAAGGAACTGTATGTAAGAAATCATAAAATCATAATCATCATAATCATAAAATGGCCCTGATATGTCACTAGACATTAAAAAATCATGGTAATTTCAAATACTTATATCACTGACAACAGTAGTCCAGCCAGGATATTGTCATTTAAAAGTTGTTGTTGCAGCCCTCAACTGATGTTAAATTTGACATGTTGTGTTTTGGCCTGAAGCTCCACCTTCCACCTATCGACCAATCACGATCATCTGATCATCTTACACACAATTCCTTTAAAATTGTCACTTTGAGGGTGAGCAAAAACACAATTTTCGTGTGTCTCTTTAAATGCAAATGAGCTTCTGCTCCCAGCCTCCTTTCAAGACGAGGGCGGAGCTTCAAGAGCTCATGTTAGCAGCTCTGATTACCCCACACAGGTAAACACTAACAAATAGCAAATAACAAAGTTATTCAAGTAAATATCCAAATAAAATTAATTTATTAGGTCTAAATTAATTGTATAAACTTTAATACTTATCTGCCAACATTGTCGCTATATGATAAAATAAAATAAGCGAATAACATCCCCATTTTCTTCAGAACAACGGTACAGCCGAATCAAATTTTGTTGCAATTTTGTCCTCTTTCACACTGTGAAGCTGCTTTGAAACAAACACCATTGTAAAAGCGCTACATAAATAAAGTTGACTTGACTTGAAACAGACACACACTGAAAATATCAGAAACTGTTCAGCCTTTTATATTCAAACCGGAGTCGGACAATGATGAAGAGACTTCGGAAGAAGTAACAACATGTAGAATGAGACAGGATGCTTCTGTATGGTTAGTTGATGAATTTATGCAGCTCGTGTGGAGTTACTATCTTCAAGTCTTGATTAGCATATTCAGTCATGCTAATCTATAAATCGTTGATGTGGGAACTGTTGTAAGATGAGCCAGAGAAAATCTGCTGCATGAAGATAGAACATGTTTAGTTAAGTTTATTTACGTTATAACTTATGGTGTCATCTTGTTTTTATGACATGCTATTGCATTTGTGTTTGTACTGTATTGAAATAAACGTGAACGATGGTTGTGACAGCTTGAGCAGGCTCTCAAATGACTACAACAACTCTTCTTCTTCTCAACATGGCCTCACTACCTTTATTGGGTGTTCCTGGGTTGGGATTTATGTTCATTTTAGGGTTAGTAAACGCAAACCCTAAACCAGCTGTTTGTTGTAGTCCTTGAAAGCAGTTAAGAAAATATTTATTTTTGTCTTTATCAAACATTTTAATATTTGTTTTGCTTTTTGAGCATTGTAACTGTGCAGACATTGTTTATGTTAAACAGCAACATTAAAGACTTACTAAAGTTAAAAAACTGAAGTCATTAACAACCATTAACAACCAGTAGTGACAGCTACTGATTATTTCTTTGTAATTAATTGTGAACTTTGCTAGCAATTTCTTACTTTTTCTGTGCCGAAACTGCATTGTCCAAATTTTCCAAACTCCTTTTCTCAGCAAGTCACACTGAAGTATATTTTTTGTCTGTAGAACGAATGGTTATGGTTTTATACTTGGCAGAGCTTAAATTAGCATGCACTAATAAACTCAGGAAAAATGAAAGAAAAAGACAACTGTCTGAATGTGTAAAACTTATCTTTTGTGTGATGTACTTTGCTTAGTTTTACATAAAGCAGCAAATGTCTGTTCTAAACGGTTTCCTGGAGAAGGAAAATAGCATGATAGTTGTTAAAAAGTGTGAAAACTATGTCACAGCTTTGGCGAATGTACAGAACACGTGCATGTGTGAACAGACTTTAACCTGTTCTGAGAAGTTTCCATCAGCAGCTCATAAAGTGGACGAATAAGAGGAGACACATGCACTGCTGACTCTACACTTCTCTCCATTGTTGTGGCTGAAAGCTGACGACATGTGACTCGCCAGTTAACAAATGGAAAATAAAGTCTGTGGGCTGTATCTGCGATGCAAGTCTGGGAAGTGTTTGGTAAGCTGCAAAAGCCCAGGACTGCCTGTGGTCTGCAGGTATGCACTGCAGGCTACATCACATTTAGTCATGCAGGGGTGTTTAATAGGCTTGAAAACAGCTGTTAGCGCATGGGCATTCCTGGACCATTACGCAACCCAACACAGAAGTGTGTATTACGCCACTTAAAGTTAATTGGGTGAGTGAGGTGGGCCCATTTGAGCCCACTTCAGTCTGAATAATTGCTTTAAAAAGGATTAGATACAGTTGTTTTGCCACTGTAACTGAGAAATAGAGAGCAACATGACAAGTACTCCCATACACCATGAAAAACAAACATTAAAGTTACAGTATGTAAGTTTCGCCACTAGAGGTCACTTAGTCCAAAGAAGAATAAAGGCATAGCTTGAGGATCCAGTGATTGAGCCTGGAATTGTGGGAGTTGTTGCCTTTATCTCCACATCCAAAGAAAAGTAATCCGACAGGACTCATGAAATCATGTTCATGGATGAGCTAATGTATTAAAGTTTTATTAACATTACTGTGGAATGAATCAGGGTGGGCTGAAAGCCTGGGACATTTTGCGTTGCTGTTTTATTATGCTTATATTCCCCAGTTATGTTTTAAAAATGAATTCATAAAAAATAATAGAATTCCATCAGATAACAATATTAAGTTCCTTTAAATGATAATACAGAAAACATAGTGTTCAAAATTGAAAGCAAAATGTTCTGGTTGTTAAACTTTGGTTTCTCTGCTAGAACACCTGGAGTGGATTTGACTTCATAAATCCACTAAAAATCACTATGAAACCAGTTGGAAATGAAACTGTCACAATTCACCAGTGTGAGTGCCCGTGATCACCACCAGAGGGCACTCCACCCTGGACTGTCACTCCATCACAGACTACATTACCCATAATCTTTTGCCCGGACTCATTAGCACTCATTGTTCACACCTGTGTCTCATTATCCGTTTTTCCTCACCCTATATAAGCCTGGTTATCTCTGTCATTCATCGCAAACATATATGACATAACATAACATAAGCAAAGTCCAAAAACAAACTAAGTCCAAAAACAAAGATCCTCAAAGTTTCCAAATCCTCAAATCCCACTTGGCTCAACTGGAGATCCCTTTTTAAAGGAGCGGCTGGTCACAGGTGTATTTAATAGACTGCTAATTTGTGGAAACAGGTGCCAGACAGCAATACTCAAGACGAACAGCAGAGGGTGTCACAGTATACTGCATTTCTGAGCGTTTCCCTGGTTTCATGTTTCTTGGTTCGTTGGATTTCTTGCCTGTTTCCCAGATTACCCTTTTGCCTCTGTCACTGGTTTTATTTTCCTGATTGGACTGCCTACCTGTTATGACCTCTTGCCTGTTTGTTGAGTACAAGTGTGGATTTAAATAAAGCTCTGTTTGGATCATTCTCATGCTCATTCGACTCTGTCAAGGTAATCGACCACTTAAGGACCACACCAGAGATTTTCTGAAACTTTCATACTTTATAGACTTTCCAGATTGTGCTCTTATTGACTTTTATTGTTATGAACTTAATGATTATTACCAATCGAAACTCATCCGTGATGGTCCTCGAGGGTCGCTGATCGAATTTCTGGACTATGCCCTATGGTTGAGTGGTTGTACATTCACTGTGGGAGTCACAGAGGAGAAACAATGCACTCCCGTAGTACCCGCCAGTCCAGAGTCTCCTGCCATCGCAGTCAGTATCTTGAAATGGTCACCGAGCCTGTGTCCTCGGACAAGATGGCCGTCGAGCCTGTGTCCTCGGACAAGATGGCAGACCTTCCAAAGCCTAGTGTCATCTCAGCAGACCTTCCAGAACCTCTGGCCCATGTCCCGAGTCCAGAGAGGACTCCGGTTGGATTACCTCCTTTGACTGCTCCACCGTGGAGGTCTTCTAGCCCATCTAATCAGCCGTGGGGCTCTTCAAGACCATCTGCCTCACGGTGGTGGTCTTCTACTCCGCCGTGGGGGTCTTCAACCATGCCTGCGCTGCTGGGGTGGTCGTCTGCTCCACCGTGGGGGTCTTCAAACATGCCTGCGCTGCTGTGGTGGTCGTCTGGTCCGGTATGGGGGTCTTCAAACTCATCTGCTCTGCTGTGGTGGTCGTCTGCTCTGCTGTGGGGGTCTTCAACCTCCTTTGCTCCGATGTGGTGGGGGTCTTCATCCTCCTCTGCTCCGATGTGGTGGTCGTCTGCTCTGCCGTGGGGGTCTTTAACCTCCTCTGCTCTGATGTGGTAGTCATCTGCTCTGCCGTGGGGGTCTTCAACCTCCTCTGCTCCACTGTGGTGGTCGTCTGCTCTGCCGTGGGGGTCTTCAACCTCCTCTGCTCCGCTGTGGTAGTCATCTGCTCCGCCGTGGGGGTCTTCAACATCATCTTCTCTGCTGTGGTGGTCGTCTGCTCTGCTCTGGGGGTCTTCAACCTCATCTGCTCTGCTGTGGTGGTCGTCTGCTCCGCCATGGGGGTCTTCAACATCATCTCCTCTGCTGTGGTGGTCGTCTGCTCCGCCGTGGGGGTCTTCAACCTTACTGCTCCGCTGTGGTGGTTGTCTGCTCCACCTGCGCCTGGTCATCTGCCCGGGCCTGCACCAGTCTGGTTATCTGTCCGGTCTGTGCCATCCTGGTCATCTGCTCTGCCTCAGTCTCCAGGCCCTCTTCCACTCCACAGGCCTGTTTCTTGCCTTTTTCCCAGATTACCCTTTTGCCTCTGTCCCTGGTTTTGTTTGCCTGATTGGACTGCCTACCTGTTATGACCTCTTGCCTGTTTGTTGACTACGAGTGTGAATTTAAATAAAGCTGCGTTTGGATCCTACCTTCTGTCTCGGAGCAGTTACGTTACAGAAACCAACTGAGAATGTGTTGGAGATTATCTTTCTAATATTTTGCTATGTAATTATATTCAAACATTTAAATCAAGTACTTTATATAAACACTTGTTTTTGCGAAGTACATTGAATACATTGTATAAACATACTGTATATAGAAATATGCATTTAGCTTGGAATTATATGTATTGTTAAAAAGTACTACACAAATATGTGAATACTTTTTGGGGCCATTGTATCATTGCTACTTTATATTACCTAAAGGCCCCTAATTTTGTAATAAACAAAAATGAGAACCTGATTTGTTTCAGAGAGCCAGTTACTCATTCCTGTGAACTAATTACCAAACTGACTCTCTTTCCATGACTCAGTCCTCATCATCCCATCATCAGTCCCAGCACAGCTGTAAAGGCTTGCACTGAAGAGATCTATCCCAAGGCTGATAACTCCAAGACTCCTGTGGTTGGTAAATGTATCATTGGCTGTCTAGACAAGATGGGGCCATCAAGTGCAAGGAAACCTGATGGCTATCTAATATCATATACTGAGTAGGTGCTACATTTGAGTTTACTTAGCAACCGTTAAAAAAGTATGTTCTATATTATGAATGGTGTGTATGAATGAAATGTTAACCAGTCAAACACGCCATTGTTACACTTAATCTTCACAACTCCTCATTCTGTGATGTCTGGTTGCCCCACTGAGAAATGTCAGCCCTTTTGCTCCACTCATACACTTCAAAGATGTTTGGAAGATTGATTGTTTTCAATGAGAGAACAGTTCTGGCTACAACAAACAGATATGCAGTCTCATAGAAATGGAATTATCTCCACTAATTCATTGACACTATCTAATGAATGATTATGCATTTTCCCAGTATATTTTGTGTACTATTACTCTTTGTATATTGTCTTTTTATATTGTATAGTGTTATCCATGCCTGATGATATAACTAATAGTTACCCATCTAGGTGGTGTCGCCAAAATATTCACATTTAATGACTCACATTCGGTGGACATCACTTTCTCATAGACTGCAGTGTGTTTTTTGTTATATTTAAAATCATGAAAATTAGTCAGCTTTTCAAACAAAGGAACTTTCCCGCTTGAGAATTACACCTTTCTCATTGGTCAAGCCAAAGATCAAAGGTGCGACTGCTGTGGAACTTAAAACCCAACACAACATTTTTAGCATGTTTTATGGCTTCTGCTGATGATTGATGTTCGTGTGAGACATTATCCAGCATTGGCAGCGCGGCTGCTGGCCCCACACACATCAAGCCATGCGTACCTTCTTCGACCATAACACAGTCAACTAACACCATCCAGTCAGTTCTCCATTGCTTCTTCATTCAATGCTGAAGAAATTGATTGCAACTTTAGCACCATCGGACCAAACTATCAAGACTCTCTCCTGCGACTGCTTCATACACCATGTATTATACGTGTTGTAAAACATTGCACTGAATTATATAAAAATGTATTAAAAATGCTTCTTCTCAGGTCACAGAGGAAAAATTATGAAAAAATCCACATAACATGAATGCCCTGTACACACTTAAGGATGCACAGTCTCTTGTTTTCTGTTGTGTTGATGCAAATACCACACAACTAATCTCAGACTAAACGCATCAATTACACAACGATTCTTCTCCCAGTCTGCAGCCATGATCTCAAAATCCACTCTCACACAAACAACATGAAGGAAAGGTTTTATTTGCACAGATAACTGCCAATTTGATTATGTGTTTTTGCTTTTCCCCTGCCTCACCCTCCTTTAACTGTCTTTCATTTTATAATTTCATTGGCTGTTGTTCACTGGAAACAATGTGCACACCTGACGACTGGTCAGTCTTCAAAGTGAGTTTGCTACTATCTAAGGCGTTCTGTTGCAGATTTAAAACACGATGAGCTTCTGTTTTGTAGTGTGCACTATGCTTCAGAATTACCCTTTGTTATATGCCATTCGCAACCCAAGGATATGACTCATTGAAACAGTTTTTATATTTTAAGGGTTGGCCTCTGACACTGCTCATGTGCAGATCAGATGTTTAAAGCCAGACATTAAAAGGAAATTCCATCATATTTTAGGAAAGATCTTCAGATCCTGGTATGTGGTAATCCTCTGAAGAGATAAAAGATCGAGAAAATAAAACTGATTCAGAGAAAGAGGTCAAGAGTGATGATGGAACACATTACATTCTCAAGAAATGAAGAGATTTGTGTCTTTCTAATCAATTATCCCTGTTACATTCATAATGTTTCAGGGTTGAATGTTAGTTGAACAGCGCTAAAGCTCATCAGAGGCAAATGGTTTTAAAGGGTAAGTTCATCCAGAACAAATAAAAGAATAATCATTTTAATGGTTTGAGTTTCAGAGGTGAAAAAGAGTGCACGTTATGCAGCCATGTCATGCAGTAAACGGTTCGACTCACGGTTGGACTCTGGTCTAATTTGATCAGGTCTGTCTCAGGTCAGGTTTCTCCATGGACCCTGAACTCTCAGAGAAAAAAGGTACATTTCTATCACTGGGGCAGTACCCTAATGTACAAAACCGAAAAGGTACTAATATGCACTCTTAAAGTACTGATAAGTACATTTTAACGTACTAATATGTTACCATTAAAATACCATCCCTTCAGACCCATTTGAATAAATCTGTCATAGAACATGACACAGACAAACTTCTTTTTTTCCACTATTTTCTGTAATTTAGTGGAAACAGCCCAAACTGTCTGCAGGGTCCTAGAGCACACAGGGCCACACTTTCCAAAAAAAAAAAAATTAAAAAAACGCTTTTTGGGGGGGTTATTACAGCTTAGACAACATATACTTACATGTTCATTACTTTTACAACTTCAAAGGGTTTCCTGTAAAATTACACCAAAATTTTAAACTTAGACCACTGTATGTGTGTATGGGAAGCTTTTCAATTTGGGTAGGCCAAATCCAGGCGGAAAAAATGGTCTTGGGGTTTAAGGTGTTAAAAAAAATAATAACAAAGTGATCTTGACTTGCACAGATGTTAGGACGAGAGACCTCTACCTGTAAGGTTCTAGTATGCTATTAAGATATTGATTAGCTGGTTCAGGTTTGTTTTTTATTGGGGTTGGAACTCTGCAGGACAGGTTTGGATACCACTGCTTTACATTAAGCAAAAGTCTTTTTTTCTTTTTCTTTTTTGCAGACATGTCCCCATTTTCTAATCTGTGCATAATATGGTCCCTCTACCAAACATGTATGCATTTATATTTTCTGCAGAGTAAAAGAAGATCTTTTGAAGAATGTTGGCAACCAAACAGCTGTGGCGCCTTGACATTTCTCAAAACATTTTCTTTTATTGTGTTGATTCCACAGAAGAAATAAATGATGATTTAGCATATAGTTATCATTGTGTTATCACAAATCAACACGATCTCATGGTCATGCGTATAAATAGTACGAGTTTGCAATCTCGTGGAATGTATACGCCAAAATGAGTTTTGGCGTGCGTATGGTACGCGGTTTTTCGTGTGCATATGAGACGCACTTTATGGAGTGCATATGACACGCTCTTGGGTAGGTTTAGGGTGGTGGGGTGGGGGGTTCGTATGTATAATACGCCATAAAGTGCGTCTCATATGCACGCGAAAAAACGCGTACCATATGCACGCCAAAACTCATTTTGGCGTATACATTCCACCAGATTGCAAACTCGTACTATTTATACGCATTTTCGTGAGATCCGGTTCCACAAATAATGAATCAGTTACAACGCTACTAATTCACTGAAATTGCTGAAAAGATTATTTTGCTTGTTTTTAAGGCATTACACAACCTGGCTCTTGCTTACCTTTATAGTATTCTCCTAGCCTGACAAGCCAGACCCACATCAAGATGTTTGGTCTGGAAACTCACCATTGACAGCTCAATCCGAGGGGCGGGATAAACGGTTGTCTTTCAAACTCCCTCTGCACGCGATAGGATAGCGCTACAACCAACCAGAGCAACGAAGGTGAAGCAGAGCTTGTTGATAGATTTAACATTCGCCGTATCCGGTCGGCAAAACTCAGAACACATCTTCCCTTTTTAAGAATGACTTCAGTGCCGTTCTTTGTTCTTTTCTCAGAGAAAAGCTTAACTCCAAGTCTTGCAGAGTAGTGATCAAAGCTGATTCGAAAGACCGCCGTTCGCCAGTTTCTTTTTACTAGATGCACGCAAGCGCAACTCGGCCGTCGTCATTATGGTCCCGCCCACCGGCTCTATACACGATGTGATTGGCCCGGCAAGAGTTAGGCGATTACAGCTCAGAATGGTATTGAGAGTTGCTATAGACGACACTTGCGGGGAGATTAAATTTGCTGCCGCTAGGGTGCGTCTAGATTTCTAGGCTAGTATTCTCCATCTAACTCTTTGAGATCAGAGAATCAAAAAAAATTCTGTGTTGCTGTCACAGTTGGTGACCCAGGAACAGGCTGAAGACTCAGAAGATCACAATCAAACATAAACTTTAATCTTAACTTCACAAGAACATGCAGACAGGCAACGGAAACACCCTGACAGTGACTAGACCAAGACAGGCCCTGCGTCCTAATTCGCATACTATCCATAATAAATAGTATTCGAAAATATAATTAGTATGTCCCAAATCGTAGTATGCTGAAAAGAGAATTCCACAGATACACGGATTCGAAGTGTGGATCGATGCACACTCTGACATTGGCCACAACCCATTGTGAGTGGATGAGGATTCGATTAAAACTACAAACGCGGATAAAAAGGGTTATAAAAAAATACAAACATGACGGGTGCAGCATTGTGAACTTTTGTAATGACACGTTTGGCCATTAACTTTTAAATGCATCAATATATTTAAACTGCAAACACATGAGAGGAGTCTCTACATTAAAGACCCTCACATGGCAGATCAACGTGCGTATGTCCCGAAGCTTGCATACTTTTCTGCTACACACTCAAACGTATGTAGTTTTTCTTAACAAAAAGAGTACATATTTTAGGACGTAGTATAAGTAGGTGAATTGGGGCGCAGCATAAGTGATTAGAGAAACTGAAATTGTAGACAGAAACAAGACAATTAACTAAACACATCTGAACAGAACTAAACTAACGAGGGTAACAGGAAATGTGGACAAGTGGCAGGAAACTAAGACAAAGGAACAAGTGACAGAATCAAAACACAACAGGAAGACCAAACAAGCAGACAGACACGTGACAGTTGCCAGGATAAAATATAAACATAAGGGCGACGGAGCTTTTTCCTAAGTTGGTCCCAAACTCTGGAACAATCTCTCTCACTCTGTTAGATCAGCCAATTCAATGCCTGAATTTAAAGGTATGTTAAAAACACATATTTTGAATATTATTTGGGAACTTCCTTGAATCGGGTGTTGGTCGTTATATGTTATTTTATTTTTGTTTCTTCTTTGAACATGTCTTGTTTTTGATGTTGTGATTGTGAAACACTTTGGATAACACCTGTTGTATTAAATAGTGCTAGAAAGAAAGAAAGAAAGAAAGAAAGAAAGAAAGAAAGAAAGAAAGAAAGAAAGAAAGAAAGAAAGAAAGAAAGAAAGAAAGAAAGAAAGAAAGAAAGAAAGAAGACACTGAACAGAACACTGACAGGAACATGAATACACAGTGACGACTGATAAGTGATGCACAACTGATGGATGAGTTGGTGTCCATGGTGATGAGTGGCAGCAGATGAGAACAGGTAACACGTGAGTGACGTGACTTATGAGTGACGATAGGAATGTCCATGAAAAGTAAAAATTAAACTGAACAGAACATGACAAATATGCTTACAAAATCTTTCATTTATAATATTTGAATAAAGTTTGATGTCAATTGTCCAATAGGCCAGACATCACTTTTGACCATTTGCAGGACACTTGGGAGAACTTATTAGAATAATAACTTATTATTATAAAGTACAGATTTATGTTAAATGGAAAGCCTATTTTACATTCGATCATGCTTTAATAACATGCTTCATAACATGCTTTATTAAGCTTTAACAAGCTTAATGGAATGTTAATAGTGACTGGCTCTCAGTTTGCCCAGGTTTGGGTGATGTAACATTGGACCAATTCAGACTAGATATAATAAACTCAATAGCATTGACTAGGTTATGCTACTGTTAGGCCTGGTTTCACAGGCTTAAATTAAAGCCAAAAGTATACTTGACTTTTTACACGTAGGGGAGAGCGGGACACAAGTGAACACTTTTTGACTTGGGGTTCAGAGTATCAATTTTTTCCCCCATATTGATTTCACACGTCTAGTACAATTATTTGGTTTTGTTTCAATAATAGAGTGTATTTTATTTTTTCCATGATACTTTTTTTTAGGTTCATTGTAAGATGTGACAGCTTAAATCTAATCAAAATAACATATCTTAGACAAACTAAAATATTTTGTCAATAAAATACAATTATTAACTTTTTCATATAAAATAACTTTTTTAATAAATAAAAATAATAAACATTTTGAGTTTGACAACAAGCACACTTGCAAAACATAGCACAGCATAGTTCAACACATAACACTCATATCTAGAACAATCTAGTTGCGCTATAAACCCCAATAATCCAAATGTATTTTCTTTTTATTGTGGTATTGTAATTTCAGAGAATAAAATAATACAGAGAAAATTGAACAAAGCCTCCGATTCCTGGACGGTCCTGCAAAATGTGGGACGGTTGGTCACCCTAACTGTAATAATATTGTTATTGTGACTTTTTTGTTGTTGTTGTTGAGTTTGTCAAGGCCAAACTAATACACACTAAAGCTAACATAATAAAGATATATTTTTAATTGTGTAGCTACTATCCTCCATTCAAACGGAGGGCAGCTACATTGCTATTGGTTTGTCTTGGATTGCAATAGGCGTTCCTGTGGTATTCATTTGTATTCGGCAGCAGATCACTTCACTAGGAAATGAATGATGTCGCTGGCAGAGTAAAACTCTTTAAGTCAAGTCAAATATCACTGTTCCCTGAGAATGAGCCAAATGACCTATGAGGGCACAGGATTGGTTTATCATCCACAAGAGAACCAGTTATTCACAAACATTACATTAGGACGCATTACGATATGGCAACACACACCACTGATTTCGAAACGTTCCTTGGCAAACGAGCAACACAATGAACAGCTGGAGCTATCTCCCGTCCTATTTAGAGTAATTCAAAGGGAAATCATTTAAATTCCCATTTAAATGATTAGCAAAGCTCCCGTTTGGATGACCACAGCTGTCTCATCCTCATACTCCCACACTCTTATTTTATTGAACACAGATGCTGATCTGACCTTTCGCTGCATTTCATGTGACTCATGGTTTGAAAACGGTCGTACAGAGACTCTATGGTAAATGATGGCCTCGGTTCTAATTCTCTCTTAAGCATCTGTGAAAGTCTGTTACTGGACCAGATTTACTGCATATGGATCAAAACATGTGTTGTGTCTGAGACATGTTCCGGTCTGGTGTTTTAGGAGACGCGAGGGACATTAGAGACAGACAATAGAGCCATCATGTCTTGTTGGGATGGTAATTGAGTGCAGATCAACACTTGTGGCATTGAACTGTCAAAGATCATTACTGATCAAAAGTCGGTCATTATTTATGTTGGTGCAAATTTGTGAAATACAAATGGATACGTTTTGAAAAATGTCCCAGACATTTTGTTTCCCATACAATAAGAAGAGACAGACCGGAGTACTACAAAAGGCAACAAAATGATTTTATTAAAATATTTTTCTTTTGACACCTGATAGCTCTGTGCAAGAAATGGGTTGAAGTCGTTATTCACTGAAAATCTTCAGAAAATGTGTAAATGTAGCGCACAAATTGCTTTTACGGACAAGTTTTTTTTCCCCCTCCTTTTTGGACCGTGACAACCGTTAGTCAATGTGTGCTTGTGCTGGAAAGAACCATCTTGGAAATCAAAAGTTAGATGTTTTGAGTAAATGATGACAGAAATGTCATTTTTGATCAACTTTTCATTTAAAAGGACAAAAAATAGCAGAGGAGAGACTTGCACAATGTTCAGAGCATTCGGTTTCAGAGAATTTGCAGTTCTTGGCAATGCATAATGACATGATTCTGAAGGGGAAAGGTATTATCCAGACTATATGAAATGGTGACACATTCCAGCATACTTGGTGTCATCAGCGGATGGAAAACAGCGAGAATGAACCAGTGTTTAAGCCATCATTGAGCAAGACTCTATGAAATGCAACAGTGGCTTTGCCAGACACATTAATAAAGTCATGCTGTGAGAGAGACTCCATTAGGAAGTCTTCAAATGGACACATATTTGAAATGCCATAAATATTGAGCAAATAGCACACATATTCACAGTTTTAGCCATTCATAAATGTCATTTCTGGTTAGTGCTGGGATATTTAGGACTGTGCTAATTTATAGATTTTAAAAGTGTCACAGAGATTGTGATACGGACTTTACTTTACAAGTAAAAATATAATAAATGACTCAAGTGATATTCTCCGTAATGATTTTGGTAAGAACACCCATGAAATCAGACCAAAGAAAACTGAAAACAGGAAACAGTTTCGTCTCCAAGCACAAGTAGGTTACAATGTGCAGAAATAACCCATGCGGCATTAGTGGAAAGCTCTTTAGAACAGCAATGGAAAAATTATACCAGCAGGATTTATTTCTTCTCATCCCTCCTGCAAAAGTCTTCAGTTTGTGACAGGCCATATTTAGATAACAGTTCAGCTATGTCAGTCTCGGAGAGACACAGTGGTCCCTGAAGAAGCTGGTCAGGACATAAGAGAGGCAGGGGAAGGAATTGTGTGTCTGCTGTCTGCCTGGAGCAATTTATTTTCACACTGCCTTTTCTCCTCACCAACATTGCAGAGGTTTGGAAGTTCTTTGTTAGCCGCCAAACACACACGTCATTGTAATAACAGCAAGCAGGCCATTTTAACAGCCAGGCCATTCATCAACCAATACGCTCTGCTACTGCATATAGGTTCCGTATCGAGCAACAGGCCCATTCAGCCAGACTTGTTTCATTTTCTCACTTGATATGGCGGTTTAAAGCCACGGATAGCTTAGCGTTTGCCCAGACACATTAAACAGAAGATGGTTTGACATCATCAAGTGACGGGGCCTCTGGTTACTTTTTCCGCTGGTGATCCCTCTACAGCCCCGCGTGCCAATCACAGCCGCAACCGTGTCTTGCCGGAATTCAACTGTTTCTGATTTAACTAACTCACTGAGGAAGTGTGTGGTGGTCTTTAAATATTTTCATAAAAGAAACAGAACTTACACTCTTAAAACTAAAGGATCCTAAAATGTTTTTTTTTTTTGCAGTGATACCATTAAAGAACCATTCTGGGGACAATTGTACATTTCAATAACCAGTTCTTTAAAAAAGAAAAGAAAAAAAAGAACATTTTAATAATGTAAAAAAAAAAAAAAAAACATTTCTTCCACTATAAAGATTATTTTGAGCAATGGAAAGATCCCATAAGGCTTAAGTTTTTTTTATGGAACCATAAATCCCTATGAAGATTTTTAGCTGACTTCAGTTAACTATTGACTTGGAATGTCATGGAATGTTATGTGGTAATAAGATATTTTATCAATGTTTAAATACATTCTGCTATTCTAGCTCAGTGTACTAAAACAACTAAGAAACAATTTTGTTGGCGGACTGGCTGAAGAGTGTAAACAAAACTTTGCTCTGTTTGTTTGTGGCCTGACATGTCAACTTCTGACTCAACCAATGGCATCAGTTTACGGCTGTATTACCTGTTTGTCCTAACAAGAAAGATGTGAAGGAAAGCATGAACAGGAGGTTTGGCTGGTTAGCATGGTCAAGTGAGCCCCTGCTGGTACATGATGTAAATACACTCTTAAACATATAGAAAAGGCTCCAAAACAAGGATTTTGCTGATGCTGATGATACTCGGCTCTATTTCTTCACACCCAGATGAAACTTACCTGGTTGTGCTGTTTAATTCCAATCTTTCATTTGAAAGCCACGTTTCTAGCATCTGTAAAACCACATTCTTCCATCTTAAAAATTATATCTAAACTGCCAGGATGGGTTAGGGAGAAAAGGAGTGAGGACTCAATTGCACAGAGATATAATGTTTAATAAAAGGATTAATACAAAAATTAAACAAACAAAAATCCCACAAGGGGAAAAACCAAACTAAGGCTATAGCAAACACACAGATCAGGAAATGGGAAGACCATGGGAAGACTACGGGAAACACATGACAACGATCCAGCACAGGACTGCAAACACAAGGAGACTAAGGCCCCGTCCACACGGGTTTAGCTGTATACGTATACATTTTGTACCGTATCAGCTTTCCGTCCACATGGATCCGGCGTTTTGGAAGCATGAATCCGAGATTTTCTGAAACCAGGTCCTAGAGTGGATAAATCTGAAAACGGCAAACTTACGTTTTCGTGTGTACAGCCAATCCGTATATTTAGCGAAACGGTGATGTCATCAAACTACATCCGGCATGGTGAAAGAGTATAAGGGATACAACTATGGGCACTCGGCATGTGCACATCAATATCACGTCATTTAATTGCTGTATTTGCATTATTGTAAGGGTAGGTTTAGGGTTGGGGTAGGTGTAGGCATTAATAAAACACATCTGTTAAGTATCAAATGTATTTATTGTTATTTTATCCTGAGATTTTGCCTCACCTCCTACCACTGCTATACCCCTTCTAGCCACGACTCTTCTTCTCCGTTTTTAGTGTTTTCTGTGGCAGAATTACAGCGCCACACACTGGCCTGGTATGTATACTACATCGAGTCGTTTTCATTGCTCTTGTGTGGATGCAGATATTTCTTGAAACGAGAAGAAAAAAAAAGATTGGATTGGGAAAGCTTTGGCTCCGCATGGACGGGGCCTAAATAGGGAACAATCATAGAGGGAAGACATGGGGCAGATGAAACGATTATCAGGTAACAAGAGCGGCGGGGTCAAGACAAAAGAAAGGAGAGCACATGGCACAAAGAAAATGTCACAAGCTCAGGCAAAATATAAACACAAGCACATGGCCAACAACGACAAATACCAGCCATGTGCTCACACAAAACAAGACAAACCCAGGAGTGTCAGAGTTCTGTCACAAAACCAAGAATATACTGAACAGAAAGTGACAGAACCCTGACATAAACTACAACATGCTCTCACTGCAAAATGCTGAACAGTAAGTTATCTACCTCATGACCTCAAGGCTCGATTATTGTAATGCTCTACTGGGTGGTTGCCCTGCTCGGCAATATAATAATAAATTAGCAAATAATAAATAAACTCCAGCTGGTCCAAAACGCAGCAGCTCGAGTTCTTACTGGAACCAGGAAAAATTACCATATTAGCCCAGTTCTGTCAACGCTGCTTTTGTTTCCTTTTAAACATTGTGTATATTTAAAAATTGTTTATTTCTTACAAAGCACTAAATGATTTAGCTCCCCAGTACTTAAGAAAGCTCTTAACGCATTATAATCCTTCGCAAGTTAACATCTATTGCAGTCTCAAAATTATGGCAGAGAGTCAGTCCTTTTTCTATTTAGCACCTAAACTTTGGAATAGCATTGTTCCTAGCATTGTTCAAGAAGCACACACACACTCTGTCAGTTTAAATCTATATAAAAACACATCCCTGTGGCAAGGGGGGCGTGGTTTAGCGAGGTCTGCAACGGGAGGGAGAGCGGTAAGTGAGTGGGTTGGACGCAGATTAATAACACCTGTATCTTGTTCCAGTAATGGCCGTGGAGAGAGGATAAAACGCCAGTGGAACCGGAAGCCAGGGAGAGAGAGTCGGACTGTTGACGCGATCCCCCACAGAGACTGAGTTAACCCGGAAGCCGGAAGTGCCGACCCGGAAGTGATCGTTGTGTTGAGAGAAACCACACTATTGAGTGTGTTGGAAAGTGTTTGAGTATTCTAAATAAAGAAAAGTGTCAACAGTCCAGCCGACCCCCGTGTCCTCTTCCTTCCACACCCACGAACACGTTACACTGGGAAGGAAGTAGGACAGCGCCGCCGCCATGCAGACGCCCTCCGCCTCGCCGTTTGCAGACATCATCACATCCCTCGCGGCCCTCCACCAGGATCAACATCAGGCCATGCTGGACCTTCGGGCGGACCAGGAGCGCCGCTTCGCGGCCATCGTCCAAGGCCAGCAAGAGGACCGCGAGAGGTTCCGGAGCTGGATTGACCGGGAGGTTCGCACCGAGGCCGCCGGGCTGGCCGGCGCACCGGTTCACGCGCCCCTTCACAAAATGGGGCCACAAGATGATCCCGAGGCCTTCATAGACCTTTTCCAGAAAGCAGCGGAGGCCTGCGGGTGGCCCCGGGCACATTGGCCGGTGCGCCTGATACCACTACTGTCCGGAGAAGCCCAGGCGGCCGCCCAACAACTGCCGGTGGCGAACCTCCTGAAGTATGAAGACCTCAAGAGGGCCATCATTCAGCGGGTCGGCCGGACCCCTGAACAGCACCGCCAACGTTTCCGCTCCTTGGAATGGGGCGAGGCCGGCCGACCCTTCGCGATGGCCCAACAGCTCCGGGACTCGTGTCGCAAATGGCTCTTGGCCGGCGGAAGCGACGTGGACCACATTGTCGATCTAGTGGTACTGGAGCAGTTTATCGCTCGGCTCCCGAAGAAGACCGCCGAGTGGGTCCAGTGCCACCGGCCCACGTCGCTGGAGATGGCCATCAACCTGGCGGAGGACCACCTGGTGGCGTGCCCGGGGGTCGGCGAGCCCCTATTAACCTCTCACTCTCTCTCTCCCCCCTCTGTCTCTCTCTCTCGCCCTGTCCCTCTCCCTAGGTCCCGCCCTCCGGGCCCTCCTCGCATTCCCCCCAGAGGCCGGGGTGGGATGGGCCCTGGGCAGTTTGGGAGTTCGAGGGCCCCGCCGGGGGGCGGGTGGGGATAATGGTTCCGGTTCCACCCCCTCTCCACGCTCATTCTCCAACCCACTCCCCGCCGCCTGCTGGCGTTGCGGCGACCCGGATCATTTTGTGGACCGATGTCCTATGATGGACATCGGGACAATGATCCGGGTCCTGGACGTTCAGCAGACCACCCCCGATCAAGCAGGAGAGTACCAAATTCCTGTGAATATCAAGGGGGGTACATATCAGGCCTTGGTGGATTCAGGATGTAACCAAACCTCAATCCATCAAAGCCTGATGCAGCCTGGGGCATTGGATACAAGCCGCTTGGTTAAGGTGCGGTGTGTGCACGGGGATGTGGTGGAATCCGCTTGTCCCAATCACGATACAGTTTCGGGGAGAAAAGCATAATGTAGAGGTAGCGGTTAGTCCTCACCTCCGGCATCCGCTAATTCTGGGCACGAATTGGCCCGCCTTTTCGGCTTTATTGGGATAATTATGTGCGGATGCCGCTTGGGAGAAAAAGGCTAGGAGGGGGGCGGCGCGAGTGCAGCTTGGGGAGACTGAGACGGGACCCTTGGGGACGGCTTCAGAGGAAACGAGCGGGATCGAGAGACTGATTCTCTCTGACCGCGATGACTTCCCTCTGGAGCAGTCCCAGGATGAGACCCTCAAAAACGCCTTACAGCAGGTCCGCTCTATCGACGGCCAGTCTCTCCAACCTGCCTTGCCTGTCACTTATCCCTCTTTCGCCATAATAAAAGACCGGTTGTATCGAGTGACCCAAGACACTCAGACAAAGGTAGATACAACCCAGTTGTTAGTTCCAAAAAGCCGCCGGGAAATGCTTTTCCAGGTGGCTCACTCTAATCCAATGGCGGGTCACCTGGGACAGGCGGCCACGCTGAATCGCCTTATGACCCGATTTTTTTGGCCAGGCATTCATGACAACGTGCGCAGGTGGTGCGCGTCTTGTCCGGAATGTCAGTTGGTGAATCCACTGGCCGCCCCAAAAGCGCCATTGCGCCCCCTTCCATTAATGCAGGTCCCCTTCGAGAGAATTGCGATGGACCTCATCGGGCCATTAGAGCGATCCGCACGCGGACATCGTTTTGTGTTAGTCATCGTGGACTACGCAACACGATATCCGGAAGCAGTGGCTCTCCGCAACATCTCCGCGAAGAGTGTTGCAGACGCACTGTTTCGACTAATCTCCCGGGTGGGGGTTCCGAAAGAAATCCTCACTGATCAAGGCACGGCGTTTATGTCACGTACGTTACGCGAACTGTACGGATTATTGGGCATTAAATCCATTCGAACAAGCGTCTATCACCCACAAACGGACGGCTTGGTCGAACGGTTTAATCGCACACTTAAAACCATGATCCGTAAGTTTGTGCAGGAAGACGCCAAAAATTGGGATCGGTGGTTAGAACCCCTCTTTGCTGTGCGGGAGGTCCCACAAGCCTCCACGGGGTTTTCCCCCTTTGAGCTTCTCTACGGGCGCCAGCCACGGGGGGTGCTGGACGTCCTGCGAGAAACTTGGGAGGAGGGACCTTCTTTGGCGAAGAACGAAATTCAATATGTGCTGGACTTGCGAACAAAACTCCACACACTGGGGCGGCTATCCAGGATGAATTTGTTGCAAGCCCAGGACCGCCAGAGTCGGTCATATAACAGGGGTACGAAACTACGCAAATTCACACCGGGAGAGAAAGTGCTCGTATTACTCCCTACGTCGAGCTCGAAATTAATGTCAAAGTGGCAGGGGCCGTTTGAGGTCGCACGACAGGTCGGGGATCTCGATTATGAAGTGATACGATCCGATAGGAACGGGGTGCGTCAAATATACCACCTCAACCTACTTAAAAAATGGAATGAGGTGGAATCAGTGTTGTTGGCAACGGTGATCGGGGGGGGAGGATGATCTCGGGCCAGAAGCGAGCATCAAGGCACAATCAGTCGCACTGGCCCCTGGTGGAGATCACCTCTCACTGTCCCAACTCACTGATTTATCAAAATTACAGGCGGAGTTCGCCGACGTGTTCTCGCCCCTACCGGGACGTACCGACTTTCCGCACCATATCGAGACCGAGCCGGGCGTGGTAGTTCGCAGCCGGCCTTATCGATTGCCTGAACACAAGAAAAAGGTGGTTCAGGAAGAATTAGGGGCAATGCTGGACATTGGAGTAATAGAGGAGTCCAACAGTGACTGGGCGAGCCCGATAGTTTTGGTTCCTAAAACCGACGGCTCGGTCAGGTTCTGTGTGGACTATCGCAAGGTGAACGCAGTGTCGAAATTCGCCGCTTATCCAATGCCGCGGGTTGACGAGTTGCTTGATCGGCTAGGCACGGCTCGATTTTATTCGACATTGGATTTAACAAAGGGCTACTGGCAGATCCCCTTGTCTCCATTGTCCAAAGAAAAGACAGCTTTCACCACGCCGTTTGGATTGCACCAATTTGTCACGCTTCCTTTCGGTTTGTTCGGGGCACCCGCTACCTTTCAGCGCCTCATGGATAGAATTTTGCGTCCCCATGCCGCATATGCTGCTGCCTATCTAGATGATATCGTGATTTACAGTCACGATTGGCAGCGGCATATGCAGCATGTCCGGGCGGTCCTGAGGTCGCTGAGAGGAGCGGGGCTCACGGCCAATCCGAAGAAGTGTGCGATTGGGCGGGTGGAAGTAAGGTATCTGGGCTTCCACTTGGGTCATGGACAGGTGCGTCCCCAAATTGATAACACTGCCGCGATTGCAACCTGTCCGAGACCCAAGACCAAAAAGAAGGTAAGGCAGTTCTTGGGGCTGGCGGGATATTATAGAAGGTTTATACCAAATTATTCGGACCTCACCAGCCCTTTGACTGACCTTACTAGAAAGGGGCTACCAGATACGGTCCAGTGGACGGAGCCGTGCCAGCAGGCTTTCACCCAAGTTAAGGCTGCTCTATGTGGAGGCCGCTTTTACACTCCCCTGACTTTTCTCTCCCTTTTCTGTTGCAGACTGACGCGTCGGACAGGGGGCTGGGCGCAGTCCTGGCCCAGGAGGTGGAGGGGGGAGAGCGGCCGGTGCTGTACATTAGCCGCAAGCTCTCGAAGAGAGAGGCTAAGTACAGCACCATCGAAAAAGAGTGCCTTGCCATCAGGTGGGCCGTTCTCACCCTCCGCTACTACCTCCTGGGGCGGGAGTTCACCCTCTGTTCGGACCATGCTCCGCTCCAATGGCTCCACCGCATGAAGGATACCAACGCGCGGATCACCCGTTGGTATCTAGCTCTTCAGCCGTTTAAGTTCAAGGTGGTCCACCGGCCGGGTGCTCAGATGGCTGTGGCCGACTTCCTTTCCTTCCTCTGCAGGCCGGACGGCTCCCCGGCCTGAGTCGGGCGGTGGGGGTATGTGGCAAGGGGGGCGTGGTTTAGCGAGGTCTGCAGCGGGAGAGAGAGCCGCGGGACGAGCGGTAAGTGAGTGGGTTGGACGCAGATTAATAACACCTGTATCTTGTTCCAGTAATGGGCGTGGAGAGAGGATAAAACGCCAGTGGAACCGGAAGCCAGGGAGAGAGAGTCGGACTGTTGACGCGATCCCCCACAGAGACTGAGTTAACCCGGAAGCCGGAAGTGCCGACCCGGAAGTGATCGTTGTGTTGAGAGAAACCACACTATTGAGTGTGTTGGAAAGTGTTTGAGTATTCTAAATAAAGAAAAGCGTCAACAGTCCAGCCGACCCCCGTGTCCTCTTCCTTCCACACCCACGAACACGTTACAATCCCTTTACTATGGCATACACATGGTGTCACATGCCTGTCCTGTCTTGTGTGCACATGAGGGTTTGTTGTGCTGAGCATGTGCTCGTGTCATTGTCTGATCACTCTCCCTTGTTATCGATTAGTGTTTGATTTCTCCCACCTGTTCCCTCTTGATTTCTTCCCTTTATAAGCTCCTTGTGTTCGTCAGTCTGTTGTTGGATCCTTGTATGTCTACGTCTCCCGTTTCCCCGCTGGTATGGGTTTTTGAGTTTATTTGTGGTCTCTGATTATGTGTTTTGCCCCATTGTGGGTTTTTGTTTTGTGTTTATGTTTCTTTTGTTATAATAAATACACTCCTTTGCACTTGAGTCCTCGCACCTGTTTTCTCTTGTGTGTTATGTGACGCATAGAACATTATCAATTTCTATTATTCAAATCAGTTAAATTATTGTTTTAGGCTGCATTAACTAGGTCAGCTACAACTGGGAACATTTCCCATAACACCTGATATACTCGTCACATCATAAGAAGAATGGCATCTAGGCTAATATTAGAATCTCTGTTTATCCCGAGGTTTGCTGCAGTTGGCTGTATTCAAGCGAAATGACAGCAACTGGCACTGATCCTCAACAGACCCATCTTCAGCATGATGACTATATAAATAAAGGTGACTTGATTTTTGCAGCAATTTTTGGATTCCCCATTTTCCATTTTTTCTTACTGTTAATAATATCTGAATCTATAGAACCTTAAAGAAACTTTTGTGCAAAGAAGAGGTTCCATGGATGTTAAATCCTCTTCCAAAATCAATTGATACCAATGAAGAACTTTTCTGTACACCAAAAACATCTTTATACACTCTAAAGTTTCAGCTGGGTTCGGTAAAGACTCCATTTGATAGAATCCTTCATGCCAAAACGGTTCTAAATAAGGAGAGCTGGCTAAAATAAACTGCATATTACTGTCATGTTTAATAGGTTATTCCAATTTTTTCTTGGAAAAAAAAGTATGTTTCTGAGCTGTTTAATTCAAATGATTTAATTAAAGTTAAAAATGAATTAAAAATAATTCCAAAGAAATCATCCCATGATGGAAACCCTAAAATGAAGTGCCTGATAGAATGATTTAAGGATCTATTTAGAACCTTTTTTTCTAAGAGTGTGCCCACAATAATTTAAGTATTTGTGCATTATGACAAAGTAAAGCTTTCTGCAAGCAACACATAAATCCCAATTATTTAATAATGCCTAATGCCTAATAATAAGGCCAGTAAACATCTTAAAAATGTTAAGTGGACTGCTGCTTTTGACATCCCAGCTCAAAATAGTTGACAGTGAAGGATTTAGGACTGCATGATTTTGTGGTGCCTTCAGCCAGTCTGCGTGTCAGGACATCATTTTGCACTGTGATTAGTCATATGGAGATGAATAGGAATGCTAATGAATAGCTTTCTTTGGGTATTATTAACCTCCTTGTTTTGGAAATAATCATTGGTGCTTGCTATCCAGAAGTATTAAACTTCAGCACATGATAAACTATCATATCGTTTGGGGTCTGTAAGAGTTTCTTTTTTTTTCTTTTTTTTAAAGAAAACATTAAAGGGGCTATATGTAAGATTTGGCATGCATTTTTTGTTTTTTTGTTTTTATTGCTAATGTGTGAACATCATCTACTGAAACATGAAAAACGAGATCTTCCCTGTGGTTGTCTATGAAAGCCTGTAGAAAGATTTTTATGTAAAGGAAAATCTGAAGGATGCGATGTTTACGAATGTTCCTGAGAGCCTCTCTTCCGTTCTCTGGCACGTGAAATAAATGCTTGTACAGTGTTCAGGATAATGGTGAAAGCTGTAAAATTAATGTGTCATTCAAAGAAATGGGATTCATTCAAACTAATGTCTTACATAGATCTATAGTCTATCATTTCAAATATACTCCATAATCAAACTCTTTTAATTACCTCCTCTGTCGACATGATGCCATAAATTGCAAATCTGCTACAAAAATATCCACAGCACTTTGGTCCAGGGGCACAGGAGACATTTTCAGGCTCCCTGTCAGACCACCATCATAAGTTAAACCTGGTTGATCATTAATAGAATAATATTATTTATTATTGAAATAAGAAGTACATATGAATGATCAAAATTCAGGAATGAGTAAATTATTTATTTATTTATTTATTTATTTATTTGGGGGGATAGATAGTTTCGATAACAATAATGCACCTAATTGTTTGCATGCATCATTAGTGTCAACACATTATTATAATAATTATAATTATAATAATAAGAAACAATAGGGCTGTTACCAATCAAATTGAGGGGGGGGGGGGGGTAATAAAGGCCTTCTGAAATTAAGCGATGCGTTTGTGTAAGAAAAGTATCCACATTTTAACCTTTACAAACTTTAATCTGTAACTTCTGCTAACTATCATGCGTTCAAGAAAGACTGGCGTTTCAGCACAACCGAAAGTTCAAAGTATATCTGACGGTAAGCTAACCTTGCTTTCTGGAATTTGTTAATTTTCCCGCCACTTCTTGGTTGTCGTGGTTTCTGTTATTTTGAGTTATTTTGTAACATATGTGTATTATTAATTACCTTGTTTGAGTTCCTGTTTAAGTTGTACCTTCTCAGACACACTTTGTTCGATCTCTCTTGTGTTGTGTGTTTGGCTATGGCCCGTTCGCCTGCTTGTTGGAATAGTATTATTCAACTTTGTGTTATGGAACTTTATTCATCTGTATTCATACACCTGTGACACTGGGCCAGGAATACAAATCTGAAGAAGATCGGAGAGAGAAGAAGGAGCTAGATTATTAAAGGTGCCCTAAAATGAAAAAATTGAATTAACCTTGCCATGGCGAAATAAGAGTTCAGTACATGGACATCACATACTGTGAGTCTCAAACACCATTGCCTCCTACTTCTTATGTAAATCTCGTGAATCCAAAACTCCATGGGAAAAAAAGTGCTTCTCAAGCGTTGGGGATCATTTATATGCACAACATTTGCATCTGTCCAAACATGTTCATTGTCAGGCGGAAATGACGGTAACTGGGACTGCAGATAAACAAACTTCTCTCATGGACACATCGCATGTCATGTTCCAGGCGCTGTGCAGGAGACTTTTCTACCCTTCCCACAGATAAAAAATGTCAACATTCATGGTTGATGTTTATAATCCGATACCACAACAATTTAATTCAAGATCGTTCGTTTGTTCGGCCCATTTCAAGCAAGCTTCGCTCAGCGTCTTAAACTGAAGAAAGTGGCAACTGTATTCCTGCAAGCAGTAGCGATTTATCCACTTATTGACTGTTTAAACAATTTCTGATTAAATTGAAAGTTTCTTAGAGAGACAGCATTGTCTAGATAACGCAAGATGCTAGTACAGTAACAATAGGAAACTCCAAGTACCATACAAAACTAAATAGTGTGTCTAATGACAAAGGGTAATATTACTTTAGAAAATACAACCGTAGATACTTTGCTTAGATCGTTCACTCGATCCTTCTAGCAAACGTCACCTTTTCCACCATATAAGTTATTGAAAAGGCTATTTATTTTGTAAAAATATGTTATATATATTTTTGAGAACTGAAGTAGGCCTATGATGTTTTTGCCTATTTGTATTTCAGAGTACATCACAGTCACTTCGTAACATTAGCCTACATTGTGACTAATGTTATATAAACATGCAATATTGTTGACGAAAAAAGACAAGTCTAAAATGTAGACTGAATGACACTTTAAGGACATCTCAAATTGAGATTGATAAAATGCAGCTTACTTCTTTATTGGTGTTTTCAGATCGTCTGTGCGCTTGAGAGAGCTTGCGTGTATATAGTTGGCAGGTTGGACATGTTTAGGTAAAACACCGGATAGCATACGGGTTTCTTTTCCCAGAAAAGCTCTGTTTGGGGAATTTAATTACTGAAATCTGGCAATCGGAAGCACGCAAGCTCTTTCTCGTGCGTGGATGATCTGAAAACACCAAATTAACAAGTTAGCTGCATTTTATCAATCTCCATTTGAGATGTTCTGCTTAAAGTGTCATTCAGTCAGTCTGTGTTCGGTCAGGACTCACGAGCCGCTTCACTGAACTGCTGTGAGCTGCTGAAATAAGCCAATCAGGGCAGAGCTCAACATTAATATTCATGACTCTTCCAAATAAGGCAAAAACAGAGCATGACATCCTAGGGACAATTTATAGGGTTGTAAATGGACCTGTAAAACTGTATCTGGACAATTTTTGCCCTTAAATAAGCCACATACCCTCTATGTAGATATCAGAGAACAATTTAACATATTGTTTCAAATCATTCTAGGGCACCTTTAAGAGCCTTGTAGGATTTTGAAATCAATTCGATATTTTACCAGAAGCCAGTGTAAGTCTGGAAATAAATTCAGCTAAATTCTGGAACAGCTGCAGTTTATAAAGAAATTAGGTAGACCAAAGAGAAGAGACTAGCAATAATTAAAATGCAATAATCTGTACCATAGAACCCACATAGCGGTCACCTTACAACTGTCACAGACACACCAGGCTCCACACGTTACAGATTCACAGCGCTCTCAGCTGAATACGAATCACTCACACCTGCTGCTCGTAGCTGTCTCCATAGCTTCTGTACCATAAAAACAACACGGTGGTGAGTTTTTAGAATTATTTAATCAATTATTATTTAACTGATTGTCTCATTAAACTCTATTAAACTCACAAACCAATTTTTAAAAATTGATAAGCATTTCAACTAATAGTACATTATAGTAATAGTAATTCTTTAGTGATTTTTAATTTATTAAATTAAAATATGTAATGATTATTAATTTCAATTTAATGGAATTTTACTATTAATTGAAATGTGTAAATCTTAAAAAAGGAAGGAAAGAAAAATGTAGTATTATTATTTTTAGTATCATTGAGAGGCTATGTTTTTATATTTTTAAATGTATTTTTATTTTTGTAGTTTTTCTTTTTCATTATAATTTTAAAGTTTTGTTGTGTGTTTGTCATTTTTATTTGTTTGTTTTTGGTTGTTGTATAGGGCTTTTTCAGTTATTTTAGTACATC
Source organism: Pseudorasbora parva (assembly GCF_024679245.1). Classification (NCBI taxonomy): domain Eukaryota; kingdom Metazoa; phylum Chordata; class Actinopteri; order Cypriniformes; family Gobionidae; genus Pseudorasbora; species Pseudorasbora parva. The sequence continues at coordinate 41,993,588 of NC_090181.1, read as the reverse complement.
AACTTAAATTATATGAAAATAAAAAATTTAGCTTGACAGCTTTTCAGTAAATGATTATTTCAAGTAACTAAAATGTCTTTTTTTATGGTGTTCATAATAACCCTAATTACACTTCACAAAGTGTGTCAGGGTCATAAACATGTCGTCGTCTGAGCAGTAAGGCCGAATGAGGTATAAGAAAGTGTATCTCGTCCACACCTGGGGCAAGATCTGGAGTGGTGGGGCAACATGTTGGATTTGACTGATAGGGTTGTTTGGCTTTGGGGTTAAAGTGCTTTAAATCTGCCCATCTATGAGTAGATTTTGTGTGACAGCTGCTTGAAACAGAAGGTGTGCTGTGTGTGTGTAAACCATCCTAAATCTTCAACTCTTAACAGGCTGGTGCAGGACTGCATGACGTGTACAGTACGATATAGAGGCTGTGTAAACAGGCAGTCTGGGTGGGATGAAACCCAAAGAATTTTCCATACGTCTCTCTGATGGCTTTAACATGTCCTGCTAAACAACTGCAGCCGTCCTGACAGAGAAACCCCCCCGGCCCACATGAGACCACGCCATATTTCCCAGGCTTAAAGTGCCTTTGTTTAAACCGTTGGTCATTCAAAGTGATACCGGTTGTCTGTGACCTCTTCAGTGTCTGGTGTTGAAGCATTTGTTCAGTCATAAATACACTTGCAGGCTGGGATACTTTGAACATGACCACAATGAAAGTAGCAGCTGTCATCTGAACGAGAATGAAAGCCGAACGCAACCATATTCAATTAAACGAATTATCCATACCTATTAGTGTTCTAGCTTAGTTTAATACCAGCCAACAATTGTAATTCATTACTGTCAGGAACAATGATACTTTTCATGAGCATCAATCATCTGTGTATGTTTGTAATTATTCAGCAATTGTATTACATTGCACTGGGTTTCCTGTTGGTTTTAATTAGCTCTGCCTCCTCCTTTAACATACACACACACACACACACACACACACACACACACACACACATCACAGGACAATTCAATGCTGCCACCTAGTGTCATGATTCATGATAAATGGAATAGATTTGATTGTTCCTAAGAGAAATTCATTTTTTTTTAATTTAAAGCTTAAAATGTAGGATTACAAGTTTAAGTTAATGGCATTCCATGTCCATAGTAGGTTACTGTGGCTGATCGGTCTCTCTAAACAGCACAGTTTATGTGGTATCATAAATATATTATATTATGTCCTGGCTCTTTAAAGCTTTATAATGGCAGTAAATGGCAGGCCAAAATTTAAAGCCCATAAAAGTGCATCCATTCATCATAAAAGTAATACACACGGCTCCATTTGTGTTAATAAAGACCTTCTGAAGCGAACTGGTAGATTTCTGTAAGAAAAATATCAATATTTAAAATGTTATAAAGTAAAATATAAAAGCTTCCGGTGGACTGTCTCCGCCTATTTAACTTACGAAGAAAGTATAACTGACGTGATGCGATGTATGACTTCATTTTGAACTGCGAGGGGCAAAAAACATTTGAAATAAAATAAGTATTTCTATATAGCCTGAAATATATGAATATATATATATATATATATATATATATAAAATGTACTAATCTATAAAAGTTATTGTAACAATGTTCGATAAGGAAGGAAGGAAGAGGACAAAGGGGTCGGCTTTGGACTGCTGACGTGTTTTATTTAACTCAAAACAACAACGCGCACACTTCAGTGTGACTCTATTCTTCATTCACTCAATAACAGTTTCACTTCCGGGTCTCAGCACTTCCGGCTTCCGGGTCAACTCAGAGTCTCAGGGGGTGCGTCAGCAGTCCGTCTCTCTCTCCCTTGCTTCCGATTCCGCCAGCGTTTTAACCTCTCTCCACGCCCATTACTGGAACAAGAGACAGGTGTTATCAATCATCGTCCAACCCACTCACTTACCGCTCGTCCCACGGCTCTCTGTCCCGCTGCAGACCTCGCTGAACCACGCCCCCCTTGCCACATACCCCCACCGCCCGACTCAGGACTGCGCCCAACCCCCTGTCCGACGCGTCAGTCTGCAACACAAAAGGGAGAGAAAAGTCAGGGGAGTGTAAAAGCGGCCCACCACACAGAGCAGCCTTAACTTGGGTGAAGGCCTGCTGGCACGGCTCCGTCCACTGGACCGTATCTGGTAGCCCCTTTCTAGTAAGGTCAGTCAGAGGGCTGGTGAGGTCCGAATAATTGGGGATAAACCGCCTTTAATATCCCGCCAGCCCCAAGAACTGCCTTACCTCCTTTTTGGTCTTGGGCCTCGGACAGTTCGCAATCGCGGCGGTCTTATCAATTTGGGGACGCACCTGTCCATGGCCTAAGTGGAAGCCCAGATACCTTACCTCCACCCGCCCAATTGCACACTTCTTCGGGTTGGCCGTGAGCCCCGCTCCTCTCAGTGACCTCAGGACCGCCCTGACATGCTGCATATGCCGCTGCCAATCGTGACTGTAGATCACGATATCATCCAGATAGGCAGCAGCATATGCGGCATGGGGACGCAAAATCCTGTCCATGAGCCGCTGAAAGGTGGCGGGAGCCCCGAACAACCCAAATGGAAGTGTGACAAATTGGTGTAATCCAAACGGCGTGGTGAAAGCTGTCTTTTCTTTGGACAATGGAGACAAGGGGATCTGCCAATAGCCCTTCGTTAAGTCCAATGTCGAATAAAATCCGAGCCGTGCCCAGCCGATCAAGCAACTCGTCAACCCGCGGCATTGGATAGGCGTCGAATTTCGACACAGCATTCACCTTGCGATAGTCCACGCAGAACCTGACCGAGCCGTCGGTTTTAGGAACCAAAACTATCGGGCTCGCCCAGTCACTGTTGGACTCCTCTATTACACCCATATCGAGCATTGCACCCAATTCTTCCTGAACCACCTTTTTCTTGTGTTCAGGTAATCTATACGGCCGGCTACGAACTACCACACCCGGCTCGGTCTCGATATGGTGCTGAATCAGGTCGGTACGTCCCGGTAGGGGCGAGAACACGTCAGCGAACTCCGCCTGTAACTTAGATAAATCAGCGAGTTGGAACGGTGAGAGGTGATCTCCACCAGGGGCCAGCGCGACTGATTGTGCTTTGATGCTCGCCTCTGGCCCGAGATCATCCTCTCCCCCGATCACCGTTGCCAACAACACTGATTCCACCTCATTCCATTTTTTAAGGAGATTGAGGTGATACATTTGACGAGCCCCGTTCCTATCGGATCGTATCACCTCATAATCGAGATCCCCTATTTGTCGTGCGACCTCAAACGGACCCTGCCACTTTGACATTAATTTGGAGCTCGATGTAGGGAGTAATACAAGTACTTTCTCTCCCGGTGTGAATTTGCGTAGTTTAGTACCCCTGTTATACGACCGGCTCTGGCGGTCCTGGGCTTGCAACAAATTCTCCCTGGATAGCCGCCCCAGTGTGTGGAGTTTTGTTCGCAAGTCCAGTACATACTGAATTTCGTTTTTCGCCAAAGACGGTCCCTCCTCCCAAGTCTCTCGCAGGACATCCAGCACCCCCCAAAGCTGGCGTCCGTAGAGAAGCTCGAAGGGGGAAAACCCCGTGGAGGCTTGCGGGACCTCCTGCACGGCGAACAAGAGGGGTTCTAACCACTTGTCCCAATTTTTGGCGTCTTCCTGTACGAACTTACGGATCATGGATTTAAGGGTGCGATTAAACCGCTTGACCAAGCCATCCGTTTGTGGGTGATAGACGCTTGTTCGAATGGATTTAATGCCCAATAATCCGTACAGTTCGCGTAACGTACGTGACATAAACGCCGTGCCTTGGTCGGTGAGGATTTCTTTTGGAACCCCCACCCGGGAGATAAGACGAAACAGTGCGTCCGCAACACTCTTTGCCGAAATGTTGCGGAGAGCCACTGCTTCCGGGTATCGTGTTGCGTAGTCCACGATGACTAACGCAAAACGATGCCCGCGTGCGGATCGCTCTAATGGCCCGATGAGGTCCATCCCAATTCTTTCGAAGGGGGCCTGCATTAATGGGAGGGGGCGCAATGGCGCTTTTGGAGCGGCCAGTGGATTTACCAACTGACATTCCGGACAAGACGCGCACAACCTGCGCACGTTGTCATGAATGCCTGGCCAAAAAAATCGGGTCATGAGGCGATTCAGCATGGCCGCCTGTCCCAAGTGGCCCGCCATCAGATTGGCATGAGCCGCCCGGAAAAGCATTTCCTGGTGGCTCTTAGGAACTAACAACTGGGTTGTATCCATTTTTATCTGAGTGTCTTGGGTCACTCGATACAACTGGTCTTTTAATATGGCAAAATAGGGATAGGTGACGGGCAAGGCGGGTTGGAGAGACTGGCCGTCGATGGATCGGACCGGTTGGAAGGCGTGCTTGAGGGTCTCATCCTGTGACTGCTCCAGAGGAAAGTCATTGCGGTCAGAGAGAATCAGTCTCTCGATCCCGCTCAGTTCTTCTGGAGCCGTCCCCAGTGGTCCCGTCTCAGTCTGCCCAACCTGCACTCGCGCCGTCCCTATCCGAGCCTTTTTTCCCCAAGCGGCATCCGCACATAACGACCCCAATAAAACCGAAAATGCGGCCCAATTGGTCCCCAAAATTAGCGGATGCCGGAGGTGAGGACTAACCGCCACCTCTACGCTATGCTTTTCTCCCCTAAACTGAATCGTGATTGGGACAACCGGATACTCCACCACATCCCCGTGCACACACCGCACCTTAACCACGCGGCTTGTATCCAATGCCCCCGGCTGCATCAGGCTTTGATGGATCGAGGTTTGGTTACATCCTGAATCCACCAAGGCCTGATATGTACCCCCTTTGATACTCACGGGTATTTGGTACTCTCCTGCCTGATCGGGGGTGGCCTGCGGGACGTCCGGAACCCGGATCATTGTCCCGATGTCCATCATCGGACACCGGTCCACAAAATGATCCGGGTCCCCGCAACGCCAGCAGGCCAGCCCAGGCCTACCCGCCGCCCCAGTGGCGGGGAGTGGGTTGGACAATGGACGTGGAGAGAAGGAGAAACAGGAAGCATGGCCCCCTCCCGCCCCCATCAGCCCCGAACTGCCCCGGGCCCATACCTCCCCGGCCTCGGGGAGGAATACGAGGGGGGCCCGGTGGGCGGGACCTAGGGAGAGGGACAGGGCGAGAGAGAGAGACAGAAGGGAGAGAGAGAGAAGCAGAGGGGGGGGAGGCAGATGTTAGAGGGGGTTCGCCGACCCCAGGGCATGCCACCATGTGGTCCTCCGCCAGATGGATGGCCGTCTCCAGCGACGTGGGCCGGTGGCACTGGACCCATTTGGCTGTTCGCTTGGGGAGCCGAGCGATGAACTGCTCCAGCACCACCAGATCGACAATGTGGTCCACGTCGCTTCCGCCGGCCAATAACCACTTGCGGCAGGAGTCCCGGAGCTGCTGGGCCATCGCGAAGGGCCGGCCGGTCTCGCCCCAGTCCAGGGAGCGGAAGCGCTGACGGTGCTGCTCTGGAGACCGACCGACCCGCTGGATGATGGCTTTCTTCAGATCTTCATAGACCAGGAGGTTCGCCACCGGAAGTTGTTGGGCAGCCGCCTGGGCTTCTCCGGATAGTAGGGGGATGAGGCGCACCGGCCACTGTGCATGGGGCCACCCGCAGGCCTCCGCAGTCTTTTGGAATAATTCCAGGAAGGCCTCAGGATCGTCCTGTGGCCCCATCTTGTGCAACGGCACGTGAACCGGTGCGCCGGTCTGCCCGCCGGCTTCGCGCGAGCCTCCCGGTCGAGCCAGCTCCGGAACCTCTCGCGGTCCTCCTGCTGGCCTTGGACGATTGCCGCGAATCTTCGTTCCTGGTCCGTCCTAAGGTCCAGCAGTGCCTGATGTTGCTCGCGGTGTAGGACCGCGAGGGACGAGATGATCTCCGCAAGTGGGGTGGAGGACGGTGTTTGCATGGCGGCGGCTCGGTCCTACTTCCTTCCCGGGTTTCGGCACCAGTGTAACAATGTTCGAACAGGAAGGAAGGAAGAGGACAAAGGGGTCGGCTTTGGACTGCTGACGTCTTTTATTTAACTCAAAACAACAACGCGCACACTTCAGTGTGACTCTATTCTTCATTCACTCAATAACAGTTTCACTTCCGGGTCTCGGCACTTCCGGCTTCCAGGTCAACTCAGAGTCTCAGGGGGTGTGTCAGCAGTCCGTCTCTCTCTCCCTTGCTTCCGATTCCGCCAGCGTTTTAACCTCTCTCCACGCCCATTACTGGAACAAGAGACAGGTGTTATCAATCTGCGTCCAACCCACTCACTTACCGCTCGTCCCGCGGCTCTCTCTCCCACTGCAGACCTCGCTGAACCACGCCCCCCTTGCCACAGTTATATACTTCTATAAAACAAATCATTAAAAAAACTATTATACTTAAAATCATATCATCATACTTCCCCAGATGATTGATTACATAAAAAAATGCACCAAAACAAGTTTTCTGAAATGTTTTGTTTACTAATGAGGCATTATTTAATTAAATATTTAGTCATTTGCATACATTTTTATTAAATAAATAGAAAAATCTGAATATTGGTTAAAGTCAGGTTCAAAATTCTTATTAGTATTATTTAGTTTTTTTGTTAAAGCAGCACTAGGTAACTTTTCAACCTATTTTTTAAGACTGTTGTGATGATAAATTGACTTACAATAGGTTGAATGACACGTCTGCCATAGCCTGATGGGGTCTGTATCGTTTTTAATCGTACTTTTAAACTTCGGGTTTCGGGTAGTAACCCGAGAAAAAAAAGAACTACAAAATTCGGCTGCTTTACGGCATATACGTCACTTCCACCACCACCCACACTTCCTTAAATTCGGACGTGCGAGCCCAACTTTGTTCGTCGGATAATATAGTCATGTCCGAAGCAGCACAGACAAATAAGAAAGAAAAGGTTTTGTTGGAGGAAAGCAATAAGAGGAAACAAAAAAGTGATGGGATTAAAGGCAGGACGAGGATCAACATGTGACCAGCGTTTGCTCGTCGGCGTGAGCTGAAGGAGGCGTGCCCGACCGATGCTGTCATGCTTGTTACGGTGAGCTACCACTCAAACATTGAACTGAAGTATCATATGGATTCTGGAAAATGGTAACCAATAGACTACTATAATGACGCTGGCTTGTAAACGTGAGCATCGTGATTATTTGGCGTTTGAAAAAAATAAAACCCATGAAATTATATTCATATGACATGCTGAAACATATGCCACTGACTGTAACGTTACCTGGGATGAAGACATTTCACACGCGACGCCAGAAGAACTCTGAACTCCTCTTGCAGTGTTCAACGACCCACGGCGCCACTTTTATGAAGTTATTTGGCCCGCACCGCACCACTGTATATATTTTTATAAGCCGCCGCGCACCCGCGACCATTAAATAGACATACGGGGTCCGCGGGTTATGAGACGACCCACGCATCACTAGTTCAGGGCTATCAGGGTTGTCATGTCAACAAATGCACGCGCGATGGCATCCCCTGTTGTAGGATGACAGCTCTTACGACAGTAGTTGAGGACATTATTTTTTCCAAACTGTAGGGGGACCCTGAGAGCAAAAGTAGCCAAGTGCGGCTTTAACATATTAGAGTCAAAGTTTTTACACCAGAGATTTTGGATAGCTCTTTTATATTACTATATAAATCAGAAAATACATTCAATGGAAAGAGGAGGGGGAAAAATATAAAATTAAGCAAATTATATGAAGAAACCCCTCAGTAAAAACCTTTAGAAACCTTAACTGTAGAGATTGGTGCGCTGCTGAAGTGAAGTCTATGTACTGTGATTGATGCAAATATATGAAGTGCTATAAAAGATAAACTTAAAAGTCTATTTTGGATGTTTTCTTTCCTTAGTATGAAAACACTCTTGATGAAAAGCAAAAAAGCCCAAAAACTACAAATTAACAGATGCATGAAAAATGTGTTTTTGCCTGCAGTGTCTCGCAATAAAAATGTCAGAAAAAACTTTGCATTCAAATGAAAACAGTATTTTCAACAATATCATATAAATTTAACAATATCTCAATAATACTCAACACTGCTCTAGGTGTTTCTTTCATTTTACTTTTTTCTCAAAAAGATTATGATCCTTAAGGTTTGTACGGGGAGTTTTTATGAATGTATGGAGAGAATGCATATGTAAATGCTGCAGCCTCTGTCTGAGAGCCTCAGTCTCTGGTATGTTGGCAGACTTCACGTCTCCTGCACTGTCTCTTTTTCCTCTCCAAACACAGTCTTATCACAGAGCACAAGCTGCTTTCCATTAGCTGCAGGACTGCTGTGATCTGATACCATTTCATAAAACACAAACATTTCCATCCATTATTGAGAACTGCAAGAATGCTGAATAAAAAAATCCTTGATGAATAAAAAACTATGGGAGCAATTTTGCCAGAACACATGGACGAAATGTGAACAGGTATCAGAGTCCACTCTGGGAATAAAGTGTTAGGGGTTACAGTTTTGACCCATAGACCAGATATGCGAAATGAAGACCAGGAGTCAGGATGTTCAATCATCGGAGAGAATTTTACTGAAGAATAGTTTGCAGTTTCATCAGTAGAGTCAGCTTTAGAGTCTCTCAGGGCGGTGTCAGGCCAGACTCTACTCTACACAAAATTACCACACCAGTTATACCAATTTCAAGGGCATGATTTACATCATTACAAACACGTGGAATATTACTGATTGGCATAAAGTCTAAACAATGTGTCACACGAGAATAGATAGGAGATGTTGTTGTTGTTAATCAGGATGTATACATCAGACAATCCCAAGATTGGGGTAGTGTTGACTTCAGGGGAGTCCTAGAAAGACGCCAAGAGGTCTAGGGTGTGAGAAAAGCGGTCCAATCCATTCAATAAACCTGCACAGAACATGTAACACACACACACACAAGACTCTAGGGCACATCTCTCCTCCAAGGTGGGCGCAGCAGTGAGCTTATCAACAGGACAAGATATCAACACCACATGACAAACACATCTCCAGAAAGAAAAGTATGACTAATGTCATCTACTCATTCTATAAAGAAATATAAAGACAAAAATGTACTTCTATGGGAAAAATCACACTATATAGATGGGAAGAAATCACAATTGGGAGACTCAAATCCTCCCACCCCTTCCTGTCCTGGGGTTACTAACAACAGGCAGGATTCACCTCTTGGAAGTTCTAACAGGCTATCTATGTCAGGGCACATAGATAGGGGTCAGACTGTCTTTGTCAGACCGTCTCTGGAAAGCAAATTCGACACCATACAGCAGACATAGAGTCAAAATCATATTAAATAATAGTTAAATGTATTAATGATCAAATAAAAATTGATTGTCAAAATAATTCATTATTTTGAAAGGATAATAACTGATTATTAAATTCATGAGGTTATTCAAAATCATTCAAAAGGATAAGATGCATATGATGAAGATGCATATGATGAAGAGACAAGGGTGTCGGCCCACTCCCCCCTTCAATCCCCCGTTTTAAGACCAATGTGGGGTCCAATACCGCCACGTCTGGTCTACAAGTGAGGTCTCTATGGAAGGTTGAGTGGTGACTCATGCTTCCCTGACGGGTCACACTTGTCTCTTCACCTCATCACGGACATGCTGGCCACTAAAAAGACCAGTCCCCATTCCGAGGCTCTCACACCTTCCACTCACATTAGGGGTACAACATGTTTCTTTGTCAGCTCGCTTCTCAGATTGTTCGTTAGTGTCAGCATTCTCCTGTCCTCCTCGGCAGGATTCAGCTTGCTCCTCGGCAAGAGGACCTGCACAGATAGAGAAGACTAAAACGAACACACACATCCAAACAGTTATGTCAATGGTTAGTTTGAGCATGTGCAGATGCATCAAGGCATTTGCATCTGAAGTGCAGTTCTTCAACTGGAAAGCCTCTACCCATCTGAGAACAAATCAACAATCATTAAGATGTATGAAAAGCCCCCACTAGGGGGTAGAGTGAAGTCAATCTGAAGATGGGTCCACGGACGCTGGGGACATGGGGCGTGACCTAAGGGGATATTTAGCTTAGCTGAAGAATTAACCTTAAAGCAAACTAAACATCTGCAAAAATCCCTGCAGGAAGCTCTCATCTCTGGCCACCACCATGTTTTAGAAATCATTGCATATGGTTTCTCAGGCCCAGCATGTGCCAACCCTTGATATAACGACATGAGCTCGGTTCGAGTAAAAACAGGGCAGACAAAACGTTCATTGAGTTTCCAAAGTCCATCTGAGTTTATCAGTGCACCAAGTTTTGTCCATTGCTCTGTTACTTCAGGATCTTTATCCTGTGCATAAATGTCTCGGGGTGGCTCACTCTCCTGGGGAGAGCGAGCCATTACACTCACGCATGTCTCTGTCTGTTGTGCAGGAGCATTGGCAGGAGCATTGGCAGCTTGGTTGCCCTTGGATTCTGGGGCGTTATCAGTAGAGTGTCCTGTTCTTTTGATAACAGCTCCTTCTGCAGGAAAATCACAGGCAGACATGAGTTTCTGTACCTGCTTTTGATGAGAGATGGGTAAACTAGGGGTGGTAGGGAACCCCCGTTGTTTCCACACAGGTCCGAAATCGTGGACCGTCCCGAAGGCCTTGCCGTATTGAAGTGTACGCGTGAGAGTGACCAGATCTGCCACCTGAGCCCCTCCCCCTGAAAGAGAGTCACATTCAACAGTCTCATAATGTTCGTTTACCATAGCACAGCCTGTGGAGCGTTGTCCTTGTTCATTAAAACTGGACCTGTCAACAAACAAGTTCATGGCATCAGATAATGGTTCGGCCTGGAGAGGGCTCTGGCTGTCATTCTCGATCAGATGGACACAGTGGTGGGCAGTTACTTCTTCTGGAAGCAAGGAGGCATGGTTTACAGCATTTTCATTGTCAATTTCAATTTCCACATTCTTACTCAGAAGAGTGGTTTCCCCCTTCACTCGTCTTTGATTTAAAATAGAGCTCAAGCAAGTGTTTGTCAATAACTTCAAAATCTGATGTCTTGTGTGCAGTATCACCTTTTGATGTGTCACAATGTCCTCCGTGGCTTTCACAGCCCATTCTGCACAGTCACATGTCAGCAGGCAGGTGTGCTGACCTGCCATAGAAACAGGAATAGGAGCAGAATAATATCCTACCATTCCGTAGGAATTTCGGCCTGGAACTCTCTGGCCAAGGGCAGCGGAGTATGATCGGGTTCCCACCCATGTCCACAGGTGAAAAGGTTGGCTGCTGTCAGCATGTCTCAGTGCTGGGGAGGAAGTGAGAGTTTCATTGATACTCACGAACACCTCCTCCATCTCCTCCGTCCAGTCGATCAGGTCGGATCCAGGTTTTCCCCCTTTAAGAGATTCTGTGAGGGGTTTAGACAGTTCAGTGTATTCAGGAACATACTGGCGGCAGTAATTCAGAAAATCCATTACCTGCCTTAGACCAGTAACCATGTTTGGCTTTGGAAGTTCGACGATGGCTTTGACTCTTTCTGGAGTGATTCGTCGGTCGTGCACCCCGACAATCTGCCCTAAATAAGTCACTTCGGGCAGTGCCAGCTGTGCCTTTTTCAAGTTGGCTTTGAATCCCCCGTCTTTCAGAGCATTCAAAACAGTTCGTACAGCAGTTAAATGTTTGAATTTACTTGGGCTGGCAATCAGAATGTCATCCACATATTGTAGGACAACCGATCCATCATTTTCAAAAGTCTTTCTTACCGGATCAATGAAGGATGCCAGTACCTGATGAAACGGGGTTGCAGAGTTGCAGAATCCTTGTGGCAAGCGGCACCATGTCCATTGGCGACCCCTGCAGGTGAAAGCAAACTTTCCTTGTTCCTCCTTGGCTAGAGGGCAAGTCCAGAAAGTGTTAGAAATATCCAGTGCAGTGAAATAACATTGTTCAGACCCTATTTCATAAAGGATCATGGCGGGGTTCGTGACAAGGGGGTGCATCTTTTCGGAAGCTGCATTTAACATGGTGAAGTCTGTTGTGAGACCCCAAGAGTTGTCGCTCTTTTTCACGGACCATATCGGTGAATTTGTCGGAGAGGTGCATGGTATTATGATACCCTGTTTGCATAATCTGTCTACCACACTCTTCGCACCTTCTCGAGCCTCATTTCTTAAAGGGTATTGTCGTTTGGCTACATGCATGGGTCCTGGGATGCTCAGTGACTGAACTTGGGCAAGCTCACAATCAAATGTATCTTTTGCCCAAACATCAGGAAATTTAGAAATCAAAAACTTCCACTCAGGTTGAGTTTCAGTCTCTTTGTCAACATCAGTCACTGCACATCTCTGTTTACAATGGTGGCCAGATTGAGATAAGGGAAGCACGTTCAGGCTGCCTGTGCCTGATTCAAGGACAATGGAACAATCACAATCTTCAGTCTTACAGTTTACAGCACAGTAAGTTTCATAGGCTATGTGAAAACGGTCAGCATATTCTAAAGGGCTTTCCCCTACTCTCTGTTTGACCTGGGTTACACTGGTCCAGAGGTATGACCCCTGACCTAAAAGTTCTTCAACCTCATACTTGTAAGTGGAGTAGGCCTCGCAGTACTCAGTCCAGTCTGAAGGAACGAAGGGGTGGGGTCTAATTGTTTGTACAGCTTTCAGTTTACTGGTAGGAATTAATCCTTCCACCAGTGCTTGTATGTCAGCAATGCCCAGATTTTGTTGTCTGGCAATGGCTTCTATCTTATCCCATAAAACTTTATTTGGGCTGTACAGTTTGAAAGGTTCTATCCCCGCAAGCAAACCATTTTTCTCAGCTGGGGTTAGTCTGGTCAATGACCCATATTCATGCCCAGCCCCCATTTCAGTGTTCTGGTCGTCCCACTCCGAATGTCGGATTGGGGCGGCAAAGACTGTTTTTCTGGGTTCATATGCCTCAACAGAGGACAATCTGATATTTTTGACCTCTGTGGTTAATTTACTTTTTGCTTGTGCGGAAAGAACCTCTGGGTTGCACGGGGGAGGGATTTCAACCTGTGCATTCAATATTGGGTGTGCCTTTTCATGCGGTCCCTCCTCTCTGTTATCAGGAAGTGGGGCGGATCCCTGAGTGGGGGCCACCTGCACTTCCTGGTAAGAGTCAGTTGGGATAGAGGGAGGAAGAGACTTGGCAGCATTTTCTACTTTGTCACAAGACTTTCCCAGCCCCTTATTAAAACCTCCCTGATCATGGCCCACCGGCACTTCCTTTAATTTTGCTATTCTGTCACGTGCATCCAGGTCGTACCACTCATTAGCCCCATTAGGGATTGATTTCATTGGTACACCTCCCATTTTACAGCGAGCACAAACGGCTATTAATTTGGGTTTATCTGACGCCTATTTTGTTTCTAAACAATCTTTTCTTGATCACAAAAAAGGTTTTTAGCAACGTAAGGCAATGAATCTTATTTTTATCCTCAAATTAGTTTTTAATAGAATAGAAGTGAGTTCTACTCATGAAACCACAAAGTATCTTTTTACTCCTGGTCACATATACTGGTCCTTACCAATTTGGGTCTTATTTTATTCTACTCGGTATCGTTCCAGATGCACCCCTGGCAAACAACTCCTGAATCTATTTTACTTGTTTAAACAAGGGGATCCCTTTATCTGAATGGAAGAGACTGGCGCAGGTTTGCGATGCCTACTGGACTCACACACCGTTCCAGGGACGTACTCCTGTAGGGGTAGTGACTGCACTCAATGCCCACCGGGGACCCCTTTCTTAAGTACGCTTCAATGCACTGCCTTCTACCGTTAACCGTAACGAAGCCATCAGCGACTTTGCTTTATACTATCACACAAGTATAATTAACTCCTCACTCCTATCGAAGTGAAGCTCTCTCGTTCCCCTTTACCAATCTTCCATTCAGATAACCTTATCCAAACAATAAAATAAATAAATACTACCTTATTTGTTGTTTTGCCAGGGGTGTCACCAAGGAATTATTGCCCGCATCCTCCACCAAAAACTGTTAGGGGTTACAGTTTTGACCCATAGACCAGATATGCGAAATGAAGACCAGGAGTCAGGATGTTCAATCATCGGAGAGAATTTTACTGAAGAATAGTTTGCAGTTTCATCAGTAGAGTCAGCTTTAGAGTCTCTCAGGGCGGTGTCAGGCCAGACTCTACTCTACACAAAATTACCACACCAGTTATACCAATTTCAAGGGCATGATTTACATCATTACAAACACGTGGAATATTACTGATTGGCATAAAGTCTAAACAATGTGTCACACGAGAATAGATAGGAGATGTTGTTGTTGTTAATCAGGATGTATACATCAGACAATCCCAAGATTGGGGTAGTGTTGACTTCAGGGGAGTCCTAGAAAGACGCCAAGAGGTCTAGGGTGTGAGAAAAGCGGTCCAATCCATTCAATAAACCTGCACAGAACATGTAACACACACACACACAAGACTCTAGGGCACATCTCTCCTCCAAGGTTAGCGCAGCAGTGAGCTTATCAACAGGACAAGATATCAACACCACATGACAAACACATCTCCAGAAAGAAAAGTATGACTAATGTCATCTACTCATTCTATAAAGAAATATAAAGACAAAAATGTACTTCTATGGGAAAAATCACACTATATAGATGGGAAGAAATCACAATTGGGAGACTCAAATCCTCCCACCCCTTCCTGTCCTGGGGTTACTAACAACAGGCAGGATTCACCTCTTGGAAGTTCTAACAGGCTATCTATGTCAGGGCACATAGATAGGGGTCAGACTGTCTTTGTCAGACCGTCTCTGGAAAGCAAATTCGACACCATACAGCAGACATAGAGTCAAAATCATATTAAATAATAGTTAAATGTATTAATGATCAAATAAAAATTGATTGTCAAAATAATTCATTATTTTGAAAGGATAATAACTGATTATTAAATTCATGAGGTTATTCAAAATCATTCAAAAGGATAAGATGCATATGATGAAGATGCATATGATGAAGAGACAAGGGTGTCGGCCCACTCCCCCCTTCAAAAGCACATGACGGCTCATCAACATGATTCTTGT
Source organism: Pseudorasbora parva (assembly GCF_024679245.1). Classification (NCBI taxonomy): domain Eukaryota; kingdom Metazoa; phylum Chordata; class Actinopteri; order Cypriniformes; family Gobionidae; genus Pseudorasbora; species Pseudorasbora parva. Next base: position 41,978,547 of record NC_090181.1, on the reverse strand, counting down.
ATAGAGAAACAGATTAAGATAACAACATAAGACTTTAAACATACTGTGAGTTTAGCTGAATCCTGCTAAAGTAAATCTCCTTCAGAGGCTCTCGCACAAGTGCACATCTGGCATTTGCCTTGTCTTGTTTTATTTTTTGCTTCAATAGTAATTTTAATTTATTTTTTGCTTAAATGTTTATTTAGCAATGCACATTAGAAGGAATAAATGAAACTTATATGGAACACTTTCCAGTCAATACATTTCAACATTAGAACAGCTATTAGGAGCAGCTCTCAGGCTGACAATCATTTTAGGCTTAATCTTGGCCTTGTTACGCAAAAATATTGTATACATTTCAAAAACAAGAACATAAAGACTTTTTGAATTATGGTTGTTGTCATTGTTTCTGTTCAGTAATACTGAAGATTAATAACATCTTAGCTATATGTAACAGTACTTTATTGGCTGATGGACAAAGCTGCAAAAAGATCTATGCACGAAACTGGGTTTAGCTCACTTCTCACAAGTTTTTTGTTGCTGTTGTCGTAGTATATTTTAATGAAAAACACTGAAATCTTGCTGGCACAAGTAATCAACCCATGTGCTGTGGAAGCTGCGAGGTTATACTGGTGAAAACAATTGCCCTGACAAAAACACAATTACTTTGCCACTGGCATCCACCTGCGATTCATTAATGTTGCTATCACATTTTCTGGATTAATAGCCCATGGTTGAAGGATCATTGGTCAGGCTGTGAATCTGAAGGAGTGGAGTAATGGTGCACCAGTTAACCATATCAAGAGCCTGGCCTGTATAGGAGAATGGCAAGACAATAGCACCATGTGAAAGCATGTCTGGAGTTTGCCAGACAACATGCGAATGACCCAGTGATGTGGGAGAAGGTTTTGTGGTCAGATGAGCTCAAGATACTGTAAAGGTTTTTGTCCAGAACTCTGAGCACTATGCGTGGTAATGCACACCATCCCTACAGTGAATTATGGTGGCAGCATCAGGAAAACGTCTCAGGTTACGTATGTAACCATGGTTCCCTGAGAGGGAACGAGACGCTGCATCGAAACGCTAGGGGACGCCTCTGCGGACCGCGTCAGGAAGCACTCGTGTAATCAGTCCAATAGCGGGAAGATACGTCATGGGCGGGTGACGTCATCGACCAGGAAGCTATAAAGCACACCCGGACCAAACAGTCACACCCCGGTGTAGAGGCTACGTCTAGATTGTAAAACCTCACAAATGTATGCGGAGAGGACCACCCAGCCGCAACACATACCTCTGACAATGAAACTCCCGAAATAAGAGCCATAGAGGCAGCCATACTCCTAGTGGAGTGAGCGCGGACCCTCATTGGTGAAGGATGTCCGGCCGACTCATAAGCGAGCGAAATAGCCTCGACTATCCACTTTGCTAAGCGTCTGCTTTGAAGCCGGTTTTCCCTTGCTCGGGGACCCAAAACACACGAACAACTGTTCTGACTTTCGCCACAGGGCAGCTCTGTGGACATATGCATCTAGGGCCCTGACCGGACATAGCAGATTTAGCTTCTCTTGGTCTTGACTAGTGAACGGAGGCGGACAGAAAGCCTGCAGCATTACTGGTCCCGGCACATTAGTCGGGACCTTGGGAACATATCCTTCCCTCGGGAAGAGAAATGCTTTCACCATTCCTGGTGCAAACTCAAGGCAGGAGGGTGCCACTGATAGAGCCTGTAGGTCTCCTACCCTTTTCAGTGATGAAATCGCTAGAAGAAACACTGTTTTTAGTGTGAGGAACTTTTCTGACACTTCCTCTAATGGCTCGAAGGGAGCCAACATAAGGCCTTCTAGAACTATGGCCAGGTCCCAAGTAGGCACCCTCAAGCGTGCCGCAGGTCTGAGCCTCAAGGTACCACGAAGGAAACGTGTGGCCCACGGGTGTCTCCCTAATGATGCATTATCTAATGGATTATGATAAGCAGATATCACCGACACATATACTTTCAGTGTCGACGGGGATAACCCTGCGGATAATTTTTCTTGTAGGAACTCAAGAACTGAACCGACCGGGCAGTTAACAGGGTCCAAAGCCTGGTGTGCACACCAGGCGACAAAAACTCTCCATTTGAGTGCGTAAAGTCTCCTTGTGGATGGTGCTCTGGAGTGCAACATGGTCTCTATCACCTCCGTAGATAGACCCGTGTTCATGAGCTGGGCCCCCTCAGGGGCCAAGCCCACAGTTTCCACAGTTCCGGACGCGGGTGCAGTACTGACCCTCCGGCCTGCGAAAGAAGATCTCTCCTGACTGGGATTTCCCAGGGAGGACCTTCTAGGAGAGACATAATGTCGGCGAGCCATACTCGGCCCGGCCAGAGCGGGGCTACCAATAAAAGCTGAACCCCGTCCCGGCGGACTCTCTCCAGCACTTCTGGGAGCAACGCCAGAGGGGGAAAGGCGTACAGACGCAGCCTCGGCCACATCTGTACCATTGCGTCCAGCCCCAGCGCGGCTGGATGCGTGAGGGAGAAATATGCTGGACAGTGTGTCGTCTCTCGAGATGCAAACGGATCCACCTGGGCTCGCCCAAAGCAGATCCACAGCTCCTCCACCACCTCGGGGTGGAGTCTCCATTCTCCCGGCATCACTCCCTGCCGCTACATTCAGGACCCCCGGGATGTACATCGCCCTGAGCGAGAGCATCTTGCCTTGGGCCCATGTTAGCATGTGATGCGTCAGCTTCCACAACCGACGCGATCTCAATCCCCCCTGGTGATTTATATACGAGACCACCGAAGTGTTGTCTGACCGAACTAACACATGGCGGCCCCGCAGGTCTGGGAGGAAGTGTTTGAGTGATTGAAATGGTCCCTCCACAGACCTTGGGCAGAGCGGCCACTCATGACCGCTCCCCAGCCAGTTAGGGAGGCATCCGTCGTTAGCATTACGCGACGACAAGGAGCCCCTAGAACTGGGCCCTGGGACAGGAACCAAGGATCTTTCCACTTCACTAAAGCACGTAGGCAGCGCCTCGTGACCTTGATCAAGCGAAAAGGGTTTCCCCTCGGGAAGAACCCCTTGGTCCTGAGCCACCACTGTAAGGGTCTCATGTACAGCAGGCCAAAAGGTATCACGTTGGACGCTGCTGCCATCAGGCCCAACACTCTTTGAAAGTGTTTGACAGTGAGTGACTGGCCTAACTTTATCTGGTTGACGGTATTCAGGATCGTTTTTATCCTGGGCGGAGATAGCTGAGCCGACATCGTTGTCGTGTCCCAAACTACCCACAGAAAAGAAATGCTCTGCTGTGGTGCCAACATACTTTTCTTTTCGTTCAACCTTAGCCCCAACACTCTCATTTGGGCAAGAACAGCATCTCGATGCTGAACAGCCAATTGTTTCAACTGCGCTAACACCAGCCAATCGTCGATGTAATTGAGCACGCGGATGCCCTGGAGTCGCAACGGAGCCAGAGCTGCATCCACGCACTTTGTGAAAATGCGGGGCGATAAAGCAAGACCGAATGGCAGCACTCGATATTGGTACGCTTTTCCCCCAAAAGCGAACCTGAGGAACTGTCTGTGCTGCGGAAGGATGGAGATGTGGAAGTACGCATCTTTTAAGTCTATCGTGACGCACCAGTCCTCGGACCTGATGTGACACACAATCTGTTTTATCGTGAGCATTTTGAATTTTAATTTCTTTACTGCTCTGTTTAGATGACGCAGATCTAAGATAGGCCTTAACCCCCCATCCTTCTTTGGAACTATGAAGTACCGGCTGTAAAACCCTGACTCTCTGCAGTGGGGAGGGACCCGTTCTATAGCCTCTTTTCGTAGAAGAGTCTGTACCTCTTGTTCCATTACCAGAGCCTGCTCGGGGCTTACTACCGTGGCAGTAACCCCGATGAACGCGGGCGGGTGTAACCCAAATTGAATTCTGTACCCTTTTTCTACTGTACGCAGGACCCATTCTGAGATATTCAGCAGAAGTTTCCACGTTGCCAGAAAATCTAAGGGAACCAACCTCTCGAGGCTGGTCTCTGGATTTTCCTGGGTGGTCAGCCCGTTGTCCTGTAACGGATGACCGGCAGGTAGCAACCAAACTGACCGCCCAGGGGCCCTCCCGAGAGGACGCGAACATCCCCAAGCCGCTACGTTTCCGGGCGGACATGGAGATATACGTTCGCCGGGGACCGCCGTGCCCTGAAGCACCAATGGTGGCAGGGTTGGCAGACCGGGAGAGACTTTCCCGGAGGGGACTGCCATCGGAAGCCCTGCGCCCTTGGCGTCAGGACTTCTTAGCCGAGGCCTTCCTAGCGATAAGGACGGTCCTCAGATCCGTCCTACCGCGGGAAGGTCCCGGCTGAGCGCGTAGCCTGGACCCCCGTTCTCTCTGCGGGGGGGCCCGAGCGGCCACGCTCTGTCTCTGTTGCGCTCGATGCGCTGTGGAGGAAGACGTACTCGGCTGGGGCATCCCCCGCCCAGGCAGCCCCTGGGGGATATGATTTGCAGGGGAGAAATTTTTGGAACGCTGCCGCCTGTTTCCTGGCCTCCTGGCCTCTTGGTAACGGTCGATGACCGTTGTTACAGCGTCACCAAAGAGGCCAGAAGGCAAGACGGGCAAATCCATGAGGAATTTCTTATCACGCTCTTTGATGTCTGATAGATTGAGCCACAGATGCCTCTCCGGGCTGCCATAGAGCGGCCGATGGATCTGGCCGTCTCCCTGGTGGCACGGAGAGAGAAATCTGCCACCCACCTAATTTCAGCGATCATTTCTCTCCCCACTTCCTCTGTTTCTTCATTAATATCCCCCAATAAATCTGACTGATACGCTTGCAGAACGGCCACTGTATGTAGACAGGCGGCCGCCTGCCCTGCTGCCGAGTACGCCCTGCCCACCAGCGCTGATGTTGTTCTTACAGGCTTGGTGGGCAGCTGCGGGGCTTGCAGCGACGATGCTGACTCGGGGGAGAGATAGCTCGCGAGCGTCTCTTCCACCCGAGGCATCGCCGCATAACCGTGAGCCTTCAACCCGCTTATATTTGAGTATTCGAATGTTGACGGGTTGAAGACTCTGGCAGATGCTGGTCTAGCCCAGGACCTCCACACCTCGGTGTGGAGGTCCGGGAAAAATGGCAAGCCCCGCCTAGGAGGTTGTGTGTATGAGGGCAGAAATCTTTCATCTAGCCTGCTTTGATGTTTGTGTGACTCCTACTGCTCGGCCGGCCAGTCTAAGCTTAATCTGGCAACAGCACGAGTGACAACCTCCATTAGCTCCTCCTGAGCGTGTGTGTAGTGGTGGAAGTAATTCGTCAGTTTCTTCTATGCTGACAACATCCAGTTCCTCGGAACTGGAGTGCTGTCGCTTATCATATGCCTCAGCACGAGCGACAGAAACCGCAGAGCGTGCTTCCAACTGACGAGCTGAGGCTTGAGATCCAGCGGGTAAGGGCAGAGATAGGGGATCACCCGTCTCTAACCCCGCCACTAGATCTAACTGCGATCCCCAGGACGCGAGCCTTCGCTGCGCCTCGGCAACAGCGGGACCCAAGCCCTGAGGACCGCGAGCCAAAGCACTCTCCTTGAAGAGTGCCCGGCGTGATCTTAGCGTGCGCATTGGGAGTCTCTCGCAATGCTCGCAGCCAACCCCCTCGAGAGCTGACTGGGCATGCTCGAGCCCCAAACACATTACACACAGGTCGTGTGTATCCCCACCCGTGATGTAACGAGGGCAGGGAGTAACACATCGCCTGAACTGACTAGACATTCTCTTTTCTTTCTCTTTGACACACACACAACAAATGGACATACAATTTCACACAGAGCGCTTTGTGAAGGCACAGAAGCTAGTGACTGTTTGGTCCGGGTGTGCTTTATAGCTTCCTGGTCGATGATGTCACCCGCCCATGACGTATCTTCCCGCTATTGGACTGATTACACAAGTGCTTCATGACGCGGTACGCAGAGGCGTCCCCTAGCATTTCGACGCAGCTCGAAGTTCCCTCGAGATAGGGAACAGTGGGAGAGGAAAGGGGAACAAGACTGTAGCTGTGCCATGGTTCGATTTTTCAGACATCCGCATACTGTTCATAACATCCATCACTCTCTACAGTGCCTCTCCGCCACACCGACTGCTTCTGGAGATCAGTGGGTCTATCTAAAAGGCACGATGGCATGCTAGAGTGACCTCACCAAAAACATTGTGAACCTTTAAAAAGAACATGTTACAGTACAAAGAGCTGTTTCTATTCTTTTCAGATGAGATGTGGAAATTTATTGAGCTCAGCTGAGATTCAATCAATGTACAAAATGCTTCCAGATGGATCCTTTGCACCCAAAGTATTTGATTCATTCTTTTTTCATGGTCTCAACCTTCTTCTTTACTTGAATCCTTAAGCAAATGCTCTTAACAACAGAACCTTTGTGACACCTTTCAAGGAAGAGAAGTTGTTTTAAAGGCAAGGATCAAACCATGTGCAAGCATTCTAACCCTCACAAAACTTTTCACTGCATAGGACTTTAATTTATGTACTAAAGAATTCTGATATAAAATTATACTTTTAGGAGTGTCAGAAACATTCAGAATCAGATTTATCAACGTAAACACATCTGCATTAACACTTTCAGCATAGTCTCCTGCAAAACAGGGAAGTATTACAATTTTGGAACAAACATTTTAGTATTAGACCTCAAGTTAAAAGTGGGGTAAGTGTTATTTCAAAACTGTTTTAGAAAAAGGACTCTGGCCGAGAGTAATAACAAACTTGTAGCCAATCAGCAGGTAAGGGGCGTGTCTACTATTAATGGTGAGAAGAGAGCGCTCAGTCAGTGCAGGTCATTATTCAAAACACAAGACACACATGACTGACATTAGCCAAGAACTAATATATGCTAGCTTTTGCTTGAATATGCTTGCGTCATGTTCGCTTGTTTGTCCATTTGCATTCCTATTGTGGCTCACTTCAGTGATGATAAAGACTTGTTTATTTCTCCACCGTATGGAGCATCTAAATCTCCTCACTCTTTCAAGCATCAGCTCACAAAATGTGTCAGACAAGTACTATACTCCTAATATATGTTTGTTTCCTCTTTTCATGATCTTTATAACCCTTATCCGGTTATAATTGTAATATGTCGTTAGCTGGACTGTCGAGCTTGTGTAGGCTACTATCGAGTTGTTCATGAGAACTGGATACTGATCATTGCCTGGGTTACGTATCTGTGGGGTGGAGCTATCAAGGGCCGAGACCCTTTTTGGGGGTAGTGGCGTGTTTGTTTTGGTGATTTAAAATAACAACGGTTACCAGAAAGCACTTTATCCCACCTTTAAGCTCCCATTGCACTGCAGAGCTCACAAAGCCGGCCGTTTTTTTGCTCCATCTGGTTTTTCGTTTTATTTTGGCCTATCTCTACAACAGACTTGTGCACAAACTGCATACGAATGTAATTTGTGTAAAATATTACAACATATGTAAACAGGACGCTACCACAGGCCAGAGATTGGACATGCTGAAGAGAAGAACAGAGATGCGCAGCAGAGAATATCCACTATTTCTGCTTTAAATCTTGAAATGATGATTTAAATTAAAAAAAAAACAGCTCATGCTGTGTGTAGCATCTTTGTTAGGATCATGATTGAATTCAGTGGTTGCCTCTAATTTCAAATGACTGAAGATATTTTTTATCACTTGTTTGTTTAAAGCCTGCAGTTTATAATTTTTTTGGGTTAAAAATTATCAAAAATAAATTAGTCCAAAAAATTTTTTTTTTTAATTTGTACAAACCCAGCTAGTGCTCAAAAATCTCTGCTTGTATGTTTTAATTCCAGTGGTACTGGTGGATTTCCGCAAGAAATTCAAGCATATCTTTGTGTCATTACGTCACATCCACATAAAGAAGGTGTCCCGGCTAGTAGGCTATATTGCGTGTGAGGATGTTGGAGGTGGAGATTTATAGCCTTATCTTACAGGACTTGATATAATTAAACATATCAATTTGATAGTGAATCCAGAAAGGGTCAAATGACAATCACCATTGACAAATTAAGATTCACCCCTTGTAAAATGCAAAAGACTTCAGACTCTAAAAAGAGCTTTTGAAAGGTGCCGTGACCTCTGTGGTTTGAAGTTGGGTTTTTTTTAGCTTTTTTTCTGCTGGACAGATATGACATGTCAATGGTAAATTATGTAACAGCAATGTGCATTATGGTAAATATTAATTATTTTGTGCTAGCCATGAGAGGGAGCAATTCACCTCCACATTTTTTGTTGGTAGGTATATGACGATTAGAAAATATATCGCACAGAAATGAAAACATTAGGTTACTTGCATAACCCCAGTTCTCTGATAACAGAAGTGAGGTATCTCACTAAGGGAATGCCTCCAGGCGTGACCGACTGCAGAAGCACCAATTACACCACGTCTGTCAGACTGACAGACCAATCGCTACAACGATCAGGGAGTCCTGCCTCCACCGTGTAGTCTGCAAGAAGGGCGGTGAGGTGAGATGAGCTCTGGTAGAGACTATAATTTTGCGTCCTTGTAACACATTATAATCGCATTTACCACCCAATGAGAAAGCCGTTGGCGTGAGATAGGTTGTCCCTTACAATTACAGTTCATGAAACGAAAAGCTGCTTGCTCTTTTGTAGTGCTTTAGTTCTCTGCACGTAAGTGTATAGAGCGTGCACTGGTCAAAGACAATGTAACTGCTCCTCCTCTGATGAAGAAAAGGGCGGTGGGAAGAATGCCAACAATTACACAGGTCAGTTATCTCCTGATGTCTCCCTGACCTTAGGAATAAATGCCAGGTCAGTTCTCAGCGTAACTTTCGATCCACCCGTTGCAAACTGCATGCAGGAACAATGTACAGACAAAGCATGCAACTCACTCACTTGCTTCGCTGTAGTGAGAGCAAGTAATAGCGCTGTTTTCAAAGAAAGACGCTGCAAATCAATACTCTCCAAAGGTTCGAAAGAGGGCTGGGAGAGCGTGTCCAGTATCGATAAGTCCCAGGGCGGAATAAGAGAAGGAAGTAACCATCTCGCCTGTCTCATGAATCGACATACCAAGGGGTGCCTGGCCCATCGTACCTGAGTCCAGCCCCACGTGACAAGCTGATATGGCCGAAAGATAGATCTTTACTGTTGAAAAAGCTTTACATTTGTCTGATAGTTCCTGTAGGAAACAAAGAACATCTGACACTGAGCATAAGAACGAGATGATTCGTCCCTCAGCGCACCATCGTTCAAAAACTCTCCACTTATTATCATACAGAAACCGCCTAGAGGCTGCCCTCACACTCTGAATCATTTTGATCACCTTAGGGGGTAACCCCATGGCATTTAAATTCATCCTCTCACAGGCCAAGCCCAAAGAGCTATCTTGTGAAGCTCTCACATCCCCCTATTGCCAGAAATGAGAGAGGGAGGGGGATATGTGAGGAAAGATGTTTCGGCCGGGACTTTTTACTGCGCCGAGCCGAAGTACTCTCACAAGTGCTATTCCGCCATACATTATAGTTCTCCCTTTTTAATCCGATTAGACAAGCGCCACGTTTTATTTTGTCACCATACTTGATCGTTCAACTATTCGTGTAACTGTATTTACATTTTCCTAGGCAGACCACCCTGAGGGTTGGAAGGACGGTGCTTTGCTGCAGCCGCGGCGTACGACTGTTTTCCTTTATTCTGGGCTGGCTGGGACTGTGAAGTCGTTGCAGCTGGATGTTGAGGTGGTGGGGGGCGATGACCACGATAGTCTGGGTATCCCCGTTTTGGCTAAAGCATGAAATTCACGCGTGCAGGCTGGTATGGTCTATCTGCAGGCTTTCAAGGGAGACAAGTTTCAAATGCTTCTCCCTCCTTCCTCCTCAAATCACACTGCTGACGCATGGCTGTGACAGTAGAGACGTGAAGAACAGTGCTTTGGGGTCCACGGGGGCATCGAGGAACTCTACCTTTTCCTTATCAGAAAAGCCAGAGAGACCCAGCCATAACGCTCTTTCCCCCATCACAGCCAAACCCATACTCCTGCCACAGCTTTGGACCGCCCCACGTGATGTGCGGAGGTTCAAATCAGCTATCACACATATCTCCTCCCAGAGGGCTGGTTTGGGAGATCCTGCGTCCAGCTGGCGGCCCATCTCCTCCAGCAGCTCCGCCTGGTATGCTGTTAGAAGAGATGTCACATTCAGGGCCCTGATGGCCAAGGCAGAGGATTTGTAAATCTTCTGGAATGTGGACGCTGAAAATTGATTGGTTTTCCCGGGTAGCGTGGCGCCAGCCGATGAAAGCGCTGCTCTATGACCTGGATGCAGGTGGTTGCCTACTGAAAGCTCCACTGGAGGTGGGTCAGCTAACCCCAACTCCCCCATATCTTTCACATCCAGACATGCAAACCCTTTGACGGGCACGCGGTGTGAGAACGGCTTGTCCCAGTGTCTTTTCATCTCCGCCATGCAGGCTGGGACTGCTGGGATGTACTGTCTGACCGGCGCGAGCCGTGTTGGTAATCTTTTACCATCGCAGAGATCCTTCTCAGCCCCTTGGCCCACCTGCGCAGAGGGCCATTCAATGGAAAGCTTAGCTGCAGCTCTGTGACATACTTCCATAAGCTCTAATTCTACCGCTGGGGAGGAGGGGGGGTCTCCACTCTGGTTACTGGGTTGACAAGACAGATTAGGCAGGAGGATGGCATCGTCCTTCTCGTCATCCTTCCCTCATGTGCTCTCTGCCGTTTTAGCCGTGGCCATAACTCCTTTGCACCGTCTTCGTTCGGATAAACTCTCACCTTAACGTGTAGGTTTATCGCCCCGGAGCAGTGTAACAGAGTAATTCTGAAAATAAACACTTATTTTCCCTAGATCTAATACGAACCAAATCGTATTAGATCAGAATATAGGATGTTTATTCTCTACGGCTGGAAAAACTCCCCTTAACGCGGACGTTTTTCTAACAAAGCACTCCTTAACAGCATAATTAAGATTTACCCCGTTTGCGACGTCACCGGGCGGCTTCGTCTGTAACCTGTTCAGCGGTAAATCCAATAATGTGTCAGTGAGTACAGCTTACACAATTCTTCACAGGGAAGAAAGCGAGAATGACAGAGCAGCGAGCTGCAGCGAGTAATATACCAGGGAGGCAGGACTCCCTGATCGCTGTAGCGGTTGGTCCGTCAGTTTGACAGACGTGGTGTGATTGCAGTTGGTCACGCCTGGAGGCGTTCCCTAGTGAGATACCGAATAGATGTTAGAAAGAGAAAGCTTTTTTTCCTTAGATGGTAAGAAAAAAAGTGGATGTTAGCTACTTACTTATTCAGATGACATTTTACAGATACACTTCTTAAGTTGGTCATACTTTCAAACAGTAGAGTCTGTGATTCTGAATGACAGTATTCACACAGGCACGGTGACAGCCGCCCATTCTCATCATTATATTCTAAACCAAAAGTGCAGTTATTGCCTATAAGCTACCATATTTTCTGTTTAACCATAGACACCAGGTCGAAAGAAAAGTCTGTTTACATTGATCACATTCTCTGCAGTCCGAGTGCGATGCGTGAATTCACGGAAGCTCACTCTCGCTCATGTCTGAGGTAAATCATTGACACATCACCACTTACAGTACATGTGTTATATTGAACTAAATGCATTACAATCGGCTAAAACGAATGCACAGGTTACTCTTCTGAACAAGAACGCTCCGTTTCTCACACTGTTCACTTCATAGTTCGGTTCGGGGCATAATTCGGCGCGCACACGCAAAATACCGGCAGTTCAATAGAGAGCGCGCCTCTCTTAAAGGGGCCACATATATTCCTACTCGTGGAATATGGACCTCCTCCGGTTATGGTGTGGTAGTGGTGCGCTCACAGGCCGGCATTACAGCTTTCACATGACCAGTTTTTCATACGAACTGTGCCCTGTTCTGAACTAAACTGCCAGTAATACTACCTTTATTTATATTCTTAAAATGAGAGAAATCCCTGCTTATTCTGAATTTTTAAGCTAGGCTTAAGAGACATGAACAAATTATTTGATAAACATCTATGACCTTTGATACATATCTAGTCTTCATGCTGTTTTATTGATTATTATTGAATAAGTATTATATGATTTCACTAATAATAAACATATATTTGCATAAAGCATGCAAATTTGTCCATATACCCATGTTGATTAGAGTATTTCAAACTTAATTCAAACTTAATTTAAGATACATTTCCAACAAATAAAAATCTGTGATTAAATTGCGATTAATCACGAGTTAACTCATGACAATCATGTGATTAATCGCGATTAAAAAATGTAATCGTTTGACAGCCCTATTTATATATATATATATATATATATATATATATATATATATATATATATATATATATATATATACATACAGGTCCTTCTCAAAAAATTAGCATATTGTGATAAAGTTCATTATTTTCCATAATGTAATGATAAAAATTAAATTTTCATATATTTTAGATTCATTGCACACCAACTGAAATATTTCAGGTCTTTTATTGTTTTAATACTGATGATTTTGACATACAGCTCATGAAAACCCAAAATTCTCAAAAAAATTAGCATATTTCATCCGACCAATAAAAGAAAAGTGTTTTTAATACAAAAAAAGTCAACCTTCAAATAATTATGTTCAGTTATGCACTCAATACTTGGTCGGGAATCCTTTTGCAGAAATGACTGCTTCAATGCGGCGTGGCATGGAGGCGATCAGCCTGTGGCACTGCTGAGGTGTTATGGAGGCCCAGGATGCTTCGATAGCGGCCTTAAGCTCATCCAGAGTGTTGTGTCTTGCGTCTCTCAACTTTCCCATCACAATATCCCACAGATTCTCTATGGGGTTCAGGTCAGGAGAGTTGGCAGGCCAATTGAGCACAGTAATACTATGGTCAGTAAACCATTTACCAGTGGTTTTGGCACTGTGAGCAGGTGCAAGGTTGTGCTGAAAAAACAAATCTTCATCTCCATAAAGCTTTTCAGCAGATGGAAGCATGAAGTGCTCCAAAATCTCCTGATAGCTAGCTGCATTGACCCTGCCCTTGATAAAACACAGTGGACCAAACCAGCAGCTGACCATGGCACCCCAGACCATCACTGACTGTAGGTACTTGAAACTGGACTTCAGGCATTTTGGCATTTCCTTCTCCCCAGTCTTCCTCCAGACTCTGGCACCTTGATTTCCCAATGACATGCAAAAATTGCTTTCATCCAAAAAAAGTACTTTGGACCACTGAGCAACAGTCCAGTTTTGCTTCTCTGTAGCCCAAAAGTGTCTTAACCTGGGGAATGCGGCACCTGTAGCCCATTTCCTGCACACGCCTGTGCACGGTGGCTCTGGATGTTTCTACTCCAGACTCAGTCCACTGCTTCCGCAGGTCCCCCAAGGTCTGGAATCGGTCCTTCTCCACAATCTTCCTCAGGGTCCGCTCACCTCTTCTCGTTGTGCAGCGTTTTTTGTCACACTTTTTCCTTCCCACTGAGGTGCCTTGATACAGCACTCTGGGAACAGCCTATTCGTTCAGAAATTTCTTTCTGTGTCTTACCCTCTCGCTTGAGGGTGTCAATGATGGCCTTCTGGACAGCAGTCAGGTCGGCAGTCTTACCCATGATTGCGGTTTTGAATAATGAACCAGGCTGGGAGTTTTTAAAAGCCTCAGAAATCTTTTGCAGGTGTTTAGAGTTCATTAGTTGATTCAGATGATTAGGTTAATAGCTCGTTTAGAGAACCTTTTCATGATATTCTAATTTTTTGAGAATTTTGGGTTTTCATGAGCTGTATGCCAAAATCATCAGTATTAAAACAATAAAAGACCTGAAATATTTCAGTTGGTGTGCAATGAATCTAAAATATATGAAAGTTTAATTTTTATCATTACATTATGGAAAATAATGAACTTTATCACAATATGCTAATATTTTGAGAAGGACCTGTATATATATATATATATATATATAGTATTATTTATTTATTTATTAATCTGTGTATTTTTTTTTAAAATTAGCACCAAACTAAATGTACATTTAATTAAACAGAATTATTATGTCATTGCATGTCTCAATTTTCCTTTACATTTGCTGCTTTGGCTCTGAAACCTTTATATAAGTTATATTATGTTGGAATGCTTGTGATATTGTAGTCTATAGCTTGCCGAATTTATTTCCTGGATTGGTTAAATGCAAATGTAAACCAGATTTCTAAAATGTAATACATCACAGTCACCAATGGAGGGCTCCCTCATCACAGAAATGATGAAAGGTTAACAAGGCATCAGTGCTTTTTGCAATGAGCTTTGTTCAAGAAAAATGTGTACTGGCCAGGTTTATTACATCCAATCTTTTGCATCAAAATTTTGTTTCAGAGTAGTAGCAAGTGAATGATATGTCTATCAGCAGAACTGTTATTCTGCTTTATAGCTGTGAAATTATAATGAATTATATATATATATCTTGAAAATGATGTAATATAGTGAGAATATGGAGCTTATACTCAAGGAGAAATAAATGCCTCCATTTATTCAGAGGCCCAAACTGTTCGGTGCAGTTGATGTTTATAGTGTTGATGTTTAAATGGTCAAAAGGTACAAAGAAATTCTAAAAGCTTGCAATGTAAATCTGTTATATTTTTATAGCAGTATAGCAGATTATTTACATACATTTTTATATAAATATCATACCTCCAATATATCTTTGTTTTATTATCAAAGCTCTGTAGTTTTAAAATCTACACTAACCTAAAGGGTTATTATTAGGAATTTAATCAATCAATCACATAAGAGTTGTTTCAGTGCATTTAGGGGTGTGGTCCTGGTCAAGACAATCTCCTGAACTCAAAACTAAATGTCAGAATGGGAAAGAAAGATGATTTAAGCAATTTTGAGCGTGGCATGGTTGTTTGTGCCAGACGGGCCGGTCTGAGTATTTCAGCCGAGGTATGCAGCAAAGCATTTGTGAAGCCACAACATGCAGAACCTTGAGGCGGATGGGCTACAACAGCAGAAGACCCCACCGGGTACCACTCATCTCCACTACAAATAGGAAAAAGAGGCTACAATTTGCACAAGATCACCAAAATTGGACAGTTGAAGACTGGAAAAATGTTGCCTGGTCTGATGAGTCTCGATTTCTGTTGAGACATTCAGATAGTAGAGTCAGAATTTGGCGTAAACAGAATGAGAACATGGATCCATCATGCCTGGTTACCACTGTGCATGCTTGTGGTGGTGGTGTAATGGTGTGGGGGATGTTTTCTTGGCACACTTTAGGCCCCTTAGTGCCAATTGGGCATCATTTAAATGCCACTGCCTTCCTGAGCATTGTTTCTGACCATGTCCATTCTTTTATGACCACCATGTACCCATCCTCTGATGGCTACACCCAGCAGGATAATGCACCATGCCACAAAGCTCAAATCATTTCAAATTGGTTTCATGAACATGACAATGAGTTCACTGTACTAAAATGGCCCCCACAGTCCCCAGATCTCAACCCAATAGAGCATCTTTGGGATGTGGTGGAATGGGAGCTTCGTGCCCTGGATGTGCATCCCACAAATCTCCATCAACTGCAAGATACTATCCTATCAATATGGGCCAACATTTCTAAAGAATGCTTTCAGCACCTTGTTGAATCAATGTCATGTAGAATTAAGGCAGTTTTGAAGGCAAAGGGGGTCAAACACAGTATTAGTGTGGTGTTCCTAATAGTCCTTTAGGTGAGTCTATAATGCAATGCAATACAACATAATGAGTGAAAGATGATCATATATTGATGCTCACATTTGAACACTTTTTTTTAACAAAAAAGAAGAAGAAAACAAAGTTGTGTAGTAGTAAAACAAATAGTATAACAATTGTGATTTGTTATTTAATCAAGTTATTATTAAAAGTAAAGTTGCTCTAAGTAAGTGATAAACTTGAAATATCAATAAAATATAAATAAATATTCTAACATTTACGTTATACGAGTCTGTCAATATTTCACAGCGCAGACACGTGAACCACGAGTTGAAAGGGGACATTTGTACAATTATACTAAAAGGTTTAACTATTGCTAAAAAACTAAAAGACGACAGAAGGACTGGAGTATATTGTGTGCAACAGGTTTTTCAGCAAAGTTCTGATCATGTTGAGCATCTACAGGCCTTGGAAACTGGAGTATCAAAAATATGATAAATAGTGTTAGTCTACACAAATTACCTGAGATAGTTTGGTTGAGTACACATTATGCCGTATAAGAGTGTAATTTAAGGATTTAGTACAATTATTTAATCATCTAGTATTGCCGGAAAAATTGATTTAGCAACATTAAACTGGTCTTGCAGTTTCCATATAATCCCAGCGTTTCCAACAGAGCTCAATTAGTCGGAGAGAGGGGGATTCAGGGATGTGTGAAGTGTGGCAGATGCGTATGAAGACATCTCCAGGGATGATGTAATCCTCAGATGAGTCCTTCCAGAGTGCCTGCTAATTCTCCTCATCTTCACGGATGACACCAGCACCATATCAATATATCACTCATATCTACTGTGTGCAACTGTACAGTACTGATTAAAGATTAGCCTCTCTGTGTCTGACCTCACGAGGCTTTCTGCTTCCCTACCGATCAGTCCTCCTCATGCGCTGTGATGAAATACACCGTAACCTCACAGCAGTGTAGAGAGACTTCCTCCCTTGGTTAATTATCTTGAGCATATTTGAAGCAGATAAAGTGATTATGTGGCTGGAATAGAATTACAGCGAGACACTGAGTGGGAGAGGTAGAGAGCGAGAGATATGTCAGCATGTGCACGAACAGAACGAGACTCAAACTCGTCAACAACGCTCTGAAAGGGTCAATGTTTGAGAATTATCAAGTAAACCCAAGTTGCTTCAGTCTAAGTGTAAAATAATTTTACAGTGGTGATTTATGGTGGTTGATTATGATTTCACTTTTTTTTTAAACTTTAGTTATGCCATGTGTGTAATGTTTGAGCATAAACATCAGCAAATCTATGACGCTCAAAATTCAAAGCAAAGGGATATTTTCGTTTCAAGGACTACAACAAATGGCTGGTAGGAGCTAAAACATATTCACAGGTTAGTGACATTTTTAACATGAAATGTACATCAACCTGGACTGAAGCAACCCTGGGAACACGCAATAAAAGCCATGTTTAGAAGAGGAAGAGTTGTTGTAGTCGAGCACATTTGAGAGTCTGTTCAATGCCGTCTTTCACATTTATTGCAGAACAGTACAAACACAAATGCAATACCATGATCATAAAAGCAAGATGACAGCATAAGTTATAACAGTAATTAAACTAAACTATACATATTCTCTCTTAATGCAGCAGATTTTCTCTGGCTCATCTTACAACAGTTCCCACACGAGTGATTTAAAAGAAAATGCTAATCAATGACTTGAAGATAGTTAACTTCACATCAGCTACATATCCATTCCGAAACGTCCTGTCTCATTCTACATGATGTCAATTCTTGAGTCTTTCCATCATCATCCGTGTTACGTACGCAGTGCTACGTAGTTTTTTTTGTTTGTTATACATATGTATACATGTTGTGTGTTACGTACATGGTTACGTATTTTGTCTTGAGATCACGCTGGGCCTGATATGTGAGTGTGTATTTGTATCAGCTGCCTTTGTTTCAGAGCTGGAACGTGAGTGGACGATCGCTTGTAAATCGACGGACGTCACGCTGACATCAGGCGGATACCACCAATCAGCGGTCGCGAGGCTCTTTATGAATGGAGCAAGTTGAAAGAGACCGTGTGCTCTGACTTTGGGGAGAGAGAGCACGCTCGGTGACGACGGTCTCTCGTTCGAGAGTCCAGTCCGAGAGTCTAATCAAATCTGGTTACTTTATGAGAGTTTCTGAGTCTCCTGTCATCTGTTCACTTCCCGCAGTGAAAGGGGTAAGAGAGGTTGTGAGCCAGTAAGCAGGTCGCGACCTACATTCACACACATGTAGCTCAAATCATGTATTAGACACACCAGGCTCAGGAGTGGTGCTGTTATGTATGTTTTGATTTTGGTTTAGTTAGGAAGTTTAGTTATGGCGTTTGCGGACGTCGAAGATGTTTTTTTTTAAATCTTTTTTTGTTAGTTAGTTTAGTTGCTTTGAATCTTTAGTTAGAGAAGTTTTGTTATGTTTGGCTCTTTGATTTAAGCACCATTCGTTTGCTCCTTCTCTCTCCCTACTTTTGATGTCTGTTTGATCCTGACTGCTCGTACATTTGTTAATTTACTTTTTATATGATTACTTTTCACTAAATTACTTTACAATAATATTCACATTAAATACTTTTCAAATGAGATTGAAGAAGTGTCGCTCGTTCATTTGCATGTTCCCTTTCACTATCTGTCACGCACACACCTCTATTGTGTTATGTCTGATAATATGCTAGACATTTTAACATCTACTTAACGAGGGACGTAACATATTTGGGGGCTCGTCCGGGATTGTTATCTCTTTCTTTTGTTTGAGATGCAATCTTAATATTCTATATTGATTACAATTGTATCCCGGTTAATTGGTGTGTGCGTGTGCGTTTGTGTGGGGATCCTGCAATCGAAGGGAGTCGTTTGTGTTGTGAGTAAGTATCGTGGAAAAAAGAATAATGAGTATTTTTGATTTGCAATCATTTATTGCTGATCCAACTTTAGAAACTTTTGAGCATTGTAGAAAAGACAAGTTGCTGCAGATCGCGGATCACTATCGCATTCCTGTGGTGAGGCAAGCATTAAAGCAGGTTATTAAAAATGAGATTTTGAAACATTTGGTCGAACTAAAAGTGTTTTTATTTCCAGTTGCGGATAGTGAAAAAGCTGGCATGTCGGCTGTGGAAAGGCGCTTGTCTAGTGTGGGGAATATGGAAGCGGCAATAGGTGAGCACGCTGAGGTGGAGGTGGAGGCGGAGGCCGAGCCCAAGGCAGTCTTGCCGTCCTTCTACCCGCTGTCTCCGCGTTCTGGGGAGTCTGGGGGTGATGCACGACTTAAAGTCCGTTTAGCCCGACTCCAGATGGAGACGCAGGAGCGAGCTGAGACGCGCCAAGCCGAAATGAAGCTACGCCTGGAGGTCCATAAACTGGAAATCGAGGCTGACAAACAGGTAAAACTGCGGCGGCTCGAGTTAGAGTCAGCGAAGGTCGTCCCTGACCGAGTTGTGCAGCCTAATCCTGTTAGCCCTGTTGGTACTTCAGTTAATTCGGCAAACTCTGTGAGTGATATTTCGACTGCTACATTTGATATTAGTAAACATATTGCTTTGGTGCCTCACTTTCGGGAATCTGAAGTGGACGCGTATTTTGCTGCTTTTGAGCGTGTGGCTGCTGCTCTTCGTTGGCCAAAAGAGGTTTGGTGTCTTTTATTACAGTGCCGTTTAGTTGGTAAAGCACAGGATGTTTGTTCGGTGCTATCATTGGAGGAAAGCTTGCAGTATGATGTAATGAAGAATGCTGTTCTCCGCGCATATGAGTTGGTGCCTGAAGCGTATCGGCAACGTTTCAGGAACCATAGAAAAGTAGCTCAACAAACTTTTGTGGAATTCGCCCGTGAGAAGGGAGTTCTTTTTGATAAATGGTTGTCTACGAATAATGTGCAGGATTTGAGTTCTCTGAGAGAGCTAATGCTTTTAGAGGATTTTAAAAATTGTCTGTCAGAACGAGTAGTCACGTATTTAAATTAGCAAAAGGCTACGTCGCTTTCACAAGCCGCGGTTCTCGCCGACGAGTATGTGTTAACGCACAAGAATGTGTTTTTTTCAGTCCGACCAGAGAAAATAGTGAGAGTGCCTTCAGCGCAGAACTCGAGCGCCGGTGCGAGAGGTAGTTCATCACCAAACAAGGAGGTACGAGAATGCTATTATTGTCACAAAGTGGGACACCTGATTTCTGATTGTTCTGTGTTAAAACGTAAGAATCAGCAAGGACCATTAAAACCTGTTAATTTTGTGAAGACTGTGCCTAAAACTGTTCTAGAAAAAGATGAGATTGATGCAGGGTTCAAACCATTTGTGATGAAGGGCTTAATCTCCGTTAATGGCAGGTCTGCCGAGCAGAAAGAGGTGCAAATTTTGCGTGACGCAGGAGCGATTCAGTCATTTATCATTTCCGACGCACTTCCTTTATCAGAGCAGACATTTTGTGGGTCAAGTGTCTTAGTTCAAGGGATTGAAATGGGAGTTGTGCAGGTGCCGTTGCACCAGATACATTTACAATGTGAGTTAGTTTCAGGTTTTGTCAAGGTTGGTGTACGTTCTTCCTTTCCGGTGAAGGGCGTTGCAGTTATTCTCGGGAACGATTTGGCCGGAGGTAAGGTGCTGCCTGTGTTAGAAGTCATTAACACACCTGACTGTTTTATTCCTGTGGATGACATCTCTGCTAATTTTCCGGAGGTATTTGCTGCTAGTGTAGTGACGCGTGCACAAAAACACAGAATTGGAGATGACATTGTGCTGTCTGATTCTTTCATGTCACCTGTGTTTAATGTGGCATCTGAGTTAGATCCAAATATCTCTGAAAAGGTGAGACCTGATGGAACTTCTGTTGACGTTGCGACTGCGTCTGAGTTCTTAGCTGAACCTATTTCTTTTGAACGCATTAAGACTGCGCAGAGGGAAGATGTGTCGCTGGCTAACTGTTTTTCTGCTGCGGAAAATGTTAAATCTGATAAACCTGGTTCGGTTAAATATATGGTTGACAGTGGGCTGTTGCTGAGGAAGTGGCATCCTGATTCAGGGGTGGAGACTGAGTGGGATGCTGTTTGTCAGATTGTTCTGCCTACTGTCTATCGTAAACAAGTATTGAGTTTGGCACATGATCATGAGTTGGCGGGTCATTTGGGGGTGACAAAAACTTACAACCGTATTCTGAAACATTTCTTCTGGCCTGGCCTGAAAAGAGATGTATCACAGCACTGCCACACCTGTCATGAGTGTCAGGTGATGGGCAAGCCAAACCAAAAGATTCCTCCAGCGCCTTTGATTCCGATTCCTGTTATCTGTGAACCGTTCGAACATGTGATTTTGGATTGTGTGGGGCCTTTTCCAAAATCCAAAACAGGTAATCAATTTCTTTTAACAATTATGTGCTCTGCAACACGTTTTCCGGAAGCTGTCCCCTTGAGAAGAATAACTGTGCCTATTTTCATTAAAGCTTTGCTTAAATTTTTCTCTACGTTCGGATTGCCAAAAATAGTGCAGACAGACCAGGGAACGAATTTTCTCTCGAATGTTTTTAGACAAGTGTTGAAAACTTTGGGTATCTCACATCGAATATCGAGCGCGTATCATCCTGAGAGTCAGGGTGCGATAGAACGTTTTCACCAGACGTTGAAGTCAATGTTGAGAAAGTATTGTATGAGTTCTGGTAAAGAGTGGGATGACGGAGTTCCATTAGTATTGTTTGCAGTTCGTGAGGCAACGCAAGAATCCTTAGGATTTAGTCCTGCAGACTTGGTATTCGGACATACAGTACGAGGTCCACTAAAGGTGCTGAAGTACGGAATGATGAATGATACAATGTTGGTAAAGCAAGGTGTGCTGGATTATGTTAGTTGGTTTCGAGAACGATTGCATAATGCATGCTCATTAGCACGCGCTTCGCTCTCAGTTACTCAAGAGGGCATGAAGAAACGTTATGATCGGAAAGCTGTTGTGCGAGAAATTCGACCTGGCGACGAAGTTCTTGTATTGTTACCAATACCTGGTTCAGTTCTGACCGCTCGGTTCTCTGGGCCGTATAAGGTATCAAAGCGATTGAGTGAGATTTTGTAATACATACACCTGACCGTAAACGAAAGTTTCGCACCTGTCAAATCAACATGTTGAAGCTATATTGTTCGCGTATGCGATTTGACAGATCGCCGGAGGAAACAGGAAAGCCTGTGGCGACTTTGAGTGAGGTTTCAGCCGCTGCCGTCATCGCTGTCCCTGATGCCGCCGCAGCGAGTGGTGACATGTCGGTGATACCTTTGGGTGAGTGTGACTCTGATGATGGGTTTGCACTTCGTAATGATTTGTCAACTTGTGGCAGACTTGTGAATTCAGAAATTTTGAGAAATTTGCCCGCTAAACTTGACAATCTGCTTGAATCCCAGCAACAGGATATTACTCGGTTAATTCGAGAATTCCTTGTGCTGTTCAGTGATGTGCCAACCCAGACCCATGTGATACAGCATGATATTCAAGTGACGTGTGATCGTGCTATTAAACAACATGCTTATCGAGTGAACAATACCAAACGTTCTGTGATGAAAACTGAGGTCGAGTATCTTTTGAGAAACAATTTAGCTGAACCTAGTTATAGTCCGTGGAGTTCTCCTTGTTTGCTGGTCCCGAAGCCTGACGGTGCATTTCGTTTTTGCACAGATTATCGCAAAGTTAAGGCCGTGACTGTACCAGATAGCTATCCTCTTCCTAGGATGGAAGACTGTATAGATAACCTCGGTTCTGCTAAGTTTGTTACGAAATTAGATTTGCTGAAAGGGAATTGGCAAGTGCCATTGACTGCTCGAGCGGCAGAAATTTCAGCTTTCGTAACCCCTGACAACTTTTTACAATATCGTGTTATGGCGTTCGGGCTGCAAAACGCCCCAGCCACTTTTCAGCGCCTCGTAAATATTGTTTTGTCGGGAGTTCAAAACTGTAATGCATATTTAGATGACTTAGTGATTTATTCGTCTACTTGGTCTGAGCATTTGACTGTTCTTCGGACAGTTTTTGAGCGGTTGGCTGGTGCTTCCCTTACAGTTAATTTGATCAAATGCGAATTCGGTAAAGCCACCATCACTTACTTGGGTAAGTAGGTAGGGCAAGGTCAAGTGCGTCCTGTCAGTGCCAAAGTATCTGCTATCGCGGATTTCCCTGTTCCTACGACTAGACGAGAGTTACGTCATTTTCTAGGAATGGCTGGTTATTATAGAAGTTTTTGCAAGAACTTCTCTGTTGTAGTACATCCGTTGACCAGTCTGTTAAGTCCAGCGAATGTTTTTACATGGACTGTGTTGGTCGTTGATTGTGCAGAATTATAACTTGATTATTAAGCACAAAAAGGGGTCTGAAAATATCATTGCTGACACTTTATCTAGAGCTTAAAAGCTGCCTTAGGAAAAATCTTAAGAGGGTGAGTGTTACGTACGCAGTGCTACGTAGTTTTTGTTTGTTTGTTATACATATGTATACATGTTGTGTGTTACGTACATGGTTACGTATTTTGTCTTGAGATCACGCTGGGCCTGATATGTGAGTGTGTATTTGTATCAGCTGCCTTTGTTTCAGAGCTGGAACGTGAGTGGACGATTGCTTGTAAATCGACGGACGTCACGCTGACATCAGGCGGATACCACCAATCAGCGGTCGCGAGGCTCTTTATGAATGGAGCAAGTTGAAAGAGACCGTGTGCTCTGACTTTGGGGAGAGAGAGCACGCTCGGTGACGACGGTCTCTCGTTCGAGAGTCCAGTCCGAGAGTCTAATCAAATCTGGTTACTTTATGAGAGTTTCTGAGTCTCCTGTCATCTGTTCACTTCCCGCAGTGAAAGGGGTAAGAGAGGTTGTGAGCCAGTAAGCAGGTCGCGACCTACATTCACACACACGTAGCTCAAATCATGTATTAGACTCACCAGGCTCAGGAGTGGTGCTGTTATGTATGTTTTGATTGTGGTTTAGTTAGGAAGTTTAGTTATGGCGTTTGCGGACGTCGAAGATGTTTTTTTCTACATCTTTTGTTGTTAGTTAGTTTAGTTGCTTTGAATCTTTAGTTAGAGAAGTTTTGTTATGTTTGGTTCTTTGATTTAAGCACCATTCGTTTGCTCCTTCTCTCTCCCCACTTTTGATGTCTGTTTGATCCTGACTGCTCGTACATTTGTTAATTTACTTTTTATATGATTACTTTTCACTAAATTACTTTACAATAATATTCACATTAAATACTTTTCAAATGAGATTGAAGAAGTGTCGCTCGTTCATTTGCATGTTCCCTTTCACTATCTGTCACGCACACACCTCTATTGTGTTATGTCTGATAATATGCTAGACATTTTAACATCTACTTAACGAGGGACGTAACAATCCGACTCCGGTTTGAACATAAAAGGCTGAACAGTTTCTGATATTTTCAGTGTATGTCTATCTGAGGTAATCGGAGCTGCTAACATGAGCTCTTGAAGCTCCGCCCTCTTCTTGAAAGGGGGCCGGATCAGCAGCTCATTGCATTTAAAGGGACACACACAAAAAATGGCATGATTTTGCTCACCCTCAAAAAGTGACAATTCTAACATGCTATAATAAATGATTTGTGGGGTATTTTGAGCTAAAACTTCACATACACACTCTGGGCACATCAGAGACTTATTTTACATTTGTAAAAAGGGCCATAGGATTAACAATTTAAAAAATTATTCTGCGTCTACTTTATAAAAATCCGTAAATATTGTACAGTAACAGTAAATAACAGCACGTGAACCACGAGCTGAAGGGGGACTTTTGTACAATTATACTAAAATGCCTTTTATTTGCTAAAGAAGTATAATCTATCAATCAGACGACAGAGGGCATGCATTAGGTTTTGTGCAACAGGTTTTTCAGCAATGTTTTGATAATTTTGTGGCCTGAAAGGATGAACGTCTGTGAATATGCTCTTCTGATGGAGTAGCCTTCATTTATTGTAATGGCATTTTGTTTTGGATGGCCTTTATTTTGCAGCCATATGAGCCAGCAGTAACAGAGGGCTAGTATATGTTTTTTTTTTTTTTTTTTTTTTTTCTCAGGCAATCAAAACCAGTGTCTGCTTTCACTTCCCATTCCCATAGAGACGCTAATGTCATCATGTTGCTAATTAGCCTCATTTGCGTCGGCATCTGTAGACGGCTCATAGCTGAAGTCTGAGAGCACAACCTTCACCCTGAAACTCCTGTTGAATTATCCTGTAGATTTCCTGTATGTTCCTTTACCAGCCAATAGAGGTGAATGCAGTTTTCCTCCCGTTCACAGCCAATGAAGAAAGTAGTATGAATAGGTGGTTTGATCTTTTTTGCCCAAGGATCAGATCTTGTATAATATTAACCCATAAAGCCTACTGTATCATTTGATGAGCAAATTTCTAAGGACTTTAACAGTATGATCAAAACATGTTGAAAACCTGTTGTACACAATTTACTCCAGTCCTTCTGTCGTCTGACTGATAGTTTATATTTTGTTCTGCAAACCTCACCCTTTAGCTCATGATTTACAGTCTATTCCAGATACACTATATTGCCAAGATTATTGGGACACCCCTCCAAATCATTGAATTCAGGTGCTCCAATCACTTCCATGGCCACAGGTGTATAAAATCAAGCACTAAGTATAAAGATGCTTCAACAAACATTTGTGAAAGAATGGGTCGATCTCAGGAGCTCAGTGAATTCAAGTGTGGTACCGTTATAGGTTGCAATCTGTGCAGTAAGTCCATTCGTGAAATTTCCTCACTACTAAATATTCCACGGTCAGCTGTTAGTGGTATTAAACCGTTACTTGCCTAATTGCATTGTGCCAAGTGTACAGTTTGGAGGGGGATTATGGCATGGGGTTGTTTTTCAGGGCTTGGCCGCTTAGTTCCAGTGAAAGGAACTCTTAATGCTTCAGCATGCCAAGACATTTTGGACAATTTCATGCTCCCAATTTTGTGGGAACAGTTTGGCGATGACCCCTTCCTGTTCCAACATAGAAAGTCTTCCCAGTTTAAGCTGCTATAGCTGGAAAGAGACTCGTGTTCCAGCATATGACATAGTGAGAATATGCTAGTTCTTACGAGAGCCAAAGATTTGTTTAGCTCTATCCTCTGCGCTTCCGCGTTCGTCATGCACTGGAAGGCCAGTCTCTCATGAACGTATGTATGGGAATTAGCAAAAGATTACAGTTTGTAAAGTTTTAAATGAATATTTTTCTTACACAAATGCATCACTTCAGAAGGCCTTTATTAACCTTCTGGAGCAGTCTAGACCCCTTTTATGATAGATACATGCACTTTTATGGACTTCAAACAAGAACAGGCATTCACTGCCATTATAATACTTGAAAGAGCCAGGGAATTTTTTTTTTTTACATAACTCCGACTGTATTCGTCTGAAAGAACAGTCATATTCACCTAGGATGGCTTGAGGGTGAGTAAATTATGGGCTAATTTTCATTTTTGGGTGAACTATCTCTAAAAGAATGGGATGTCATTAAAGTTAATCTGCATGTAAAGGCAGGTGATATAGTGGCAATATTATAGTGTATATAAAATGTGACACTCAAAAGAAAACAAATGTATGGAAGCTTGTTTCCACCTTAGAATAAAAACAATAAACAAGATCATTGTAACTTTATATCACACAACTCTGAGAAAAAAGTCTGAATTGTGAGCTAAATTCCTATTACCTTTTTTTTCAGTGGCACAAACAAGCTTCCATACAGATGCATTTTGCAAATGCATATTTTGTATCTGATGCATATTTTCTGTAAATGTTCAATAAAACTTATAATAAAACTTTGCATATTTCGCAAAAAAAATAAAAAAAATAAGCAAATATAGTTATGAAACTATGGCCTTAGCCAAATCGATTTGCTATTAATAGATTAAGTAATAGATTAATAAGACCAAAGATTGCCAAGTTATAGATGGGTATAAAATATTTACTTTAATACCCAAAATGTATTCACAATCTACTTAAGAGCCAGCGACAAATTCCAAAGGACTGGCCGAGATGAAGATGCAGGTAAATGAACGCTGAGAGGCCACTGACGGTCACCGAAAACATATAAAAAAAATAATTTTCAAATAAGCGCTATGCTTATATGTAATTCACATATTTGAGCTCTAAAGCCAATGATAATCGAGAACCATTGCTTTTTAAATTGCTTTTTAATATCCTGTTTCATCAAACCCTTACAATAAGTGAAGATAATTTGCTGTAAAAACTACATTATATATATATATATATATATATATATATATATATATATATATATATATATATATATATATATATATATATATATATATATATATATATTAGGCCATCACCTAATCATCCACATGAGCCAATGGTGCCCAGACCCTGATAACTGCAGCTTGTGGCTTTGGCTTTGAGATTGTATAATTTGGGCGGTCCTAGACAGTAACCCATTTTTCTGCATTTAACCCATCCAGGTTAGTGCACACACATTAGGACACACACACTGCAAACCACAGTCATTTTGCTGTAGGGTTGCTCAAGGGCAATTTCCTGCCAATATAGAGGTTATGCACGTGATGTCACCGCCAGTCGGAGTGACTGCGGCCGGTCATAATGACTTCACGGCAGCATTGGTTTTCAGCATGAATGCCACGAAAAATTCTAGTTGGTTTGTCCCTAGGAATAAAAAAAAAAAAAAAAAATAAGAGAATGGCGAGTGATCAGTTTAGGAAATATGTTCCTCCATGCCCGCGCTACAGCGCTAAGAAGTACGTTCCCTGTTGGTAAAGGAGACCATAGAACCGGTTCCTCCGCCAGAATATATATATATATATATATATATATATATATATATATATATATATATATATTTATATATATATATATATATATATATATATATATATTAGCCCAGTCACGAGAGATGGTGGTTTGGCGGTTGAGACTGAGCGCAAAAAAAGAGCGTTTTGACGCCATCCCAGAGAACACTGCTTCTGGGAGTCGTATGGGACTTGATTACCGCACAACTGTCTCCCGCACGTATCGAGTCCATACAGGTGATGTTCTCCAATGGGCCGCAGCCTCACTCTGAAGCAGTTCCAGAGACTGCTGGAGCTCATAGCAGCAGTGTCCAACCTAATACCTTTTTGCACAGTGGCTTCAGTGCTGAAATTCCTCCAAGATTGCTTCTCTGCGGGTCTTACCCCGTCCACACTCAAGGTGTACGTGGCTGCCATCATGGCTTTCCACGCTCCTGTGAGTGATGGACCTCTAGGGAAGTACCATCTGGTTGTACGGCTCCTCCGTCGGGCTCGGAGGCTGAGGCCTGTGACTCACTCCAGAGTTCCAACATGGGATCTGCCAGTGGTGCTCGAGGGGTTGGCTGAAGCTGACCAGCCGGCAAAGAACTCTTAACGTGGCACTTAAGGTGGCTCTTAAGGTGGCCTTTCTCCTTGCTATCACTTCTCTGAGGAGAGTGGGGGACCTTCAGGCCTTGGTGATTACGCTGACTTGCCTGGAGTTTGCCCCTGGTGGAGTTAAGGCCATCTTGCATCCATAACCGTGGATGTGTCCAAGGTGCCATAGAGTGTGGCATGGTCAGTGGTTCTTCAGGCAATTCATCCTCTGCCTTACGTGATGGCATAAGAAAGGAGACTTCCTCTGCTCTGCTCCGTGAGAGCATTAAGAATTTATTTAGAGAAGTTTTTGCAGTGGATAAAGTCGGAGCAGTTGTTTGTGTGCTTTGGCTCACCCAAGAAAGGGCTACCTGCATCCAAGCAGACAATAAGTAAATGGGTTTCCCAGGGTATAGCCAGGGGCGTGGGACTGGGGGGATAAAGGGTACTGAGTAACCAGGGCCCGAGGCAGGGGGGGGGGCTTAGAAGTCAGTTTTCTATACATACACATACATGGTACGGGGGCCCAGCAAGATGGTTTGTACCCAGGGCCCAAAATTTGGTGCTACGCCCCTGGGTATAGCCATGGCATATAAGGTGCGCAAACTACGTCTTGTCGAAACACCTCGTCAAGCCTCGAGCCTGCTTCATCACCAAATTGTCTGTTCTATGTGCTGGCCCCCTCTTTGTAGCTTCAGTGTATGCCATCACATGCTACGTCATGATGCAACGCAAATCATGATTGGATTAGTTTTATTCATGCTTCAGACGTGTTGTTGCTAGGAGATCATCCCCAGAGTGTCATAGACGCAGTGTCTCATTCCCTTTCTCATGGAACAAGGGTTACAGTCCTAACCGAGACAATTTGCAGTTGTCATTTCGATTCTATACACCAACCAGGCATAACATTGTGACAGGTGAAGTGATTAACACTGATTATCTCTTCATCACGGCTCCTGTTAGTGGGTGGGATATATTAGGCAGCAAGTGAACATTTATCCTCAAAGTTGATGTGTTAGAAGCAGCTAAAATGGGCAAGCGTTAGGATTTAAACGAGTTTGACAAGGGCCAAATTTTGATGGCTAGACAGGTCAGCGCATTTCCAAAACTGCAGCTCTTGTGGGGTGTTCCTGATCTGCAGTGGTCAGTATCTATCAAAAGTGGTCCAAGGAACAAACAATAGAATAAAGGGCTGCATATGCCACAGGCACACAGTGGAGTCCATGCCTTGATGGATCAAGCTGTTTTTGCAGCAAAAGTGGGACCAACACAATTATCAGGATATAATGTCTAATTGCCTAATGCCTAATTGATATATTGTATTGTTATATATTGTATTGACAACTCATCAAGTCATTAAAGGACAACTCCTGCAAATTGTTACGTTTATCTTGATCGTTATTTCTTTTTCTTCACTAAAAAGAACCGGTTAAAAAGAACCGGTTAAAAAGAACGATTAGTTTGTGAACTGGACATCACTAGAGTGATGCTCACAAGGGCTCACAAGTGAAGAAGAAATGGTTTGCGTTTGTGCATTTCCGAAATTGTGAAAATTTGCAGCGAACACTTGACTAACTTACACAGACACAACACAGCCCCTAAAGCTGCCGTTTTAGCTGAGTGGGGGCTCTGGGCATTAACTGTAATAGCTCCATGTTGCAAGCACCAATTCGGTTCATTTTCTTTTCTATAGACTGTACTCACAAAGATAGAACGATCAAGATAAACTTAAAAATTCGCTGGAGTTGTCCTTTAAATATTGATCATCTCATAGTCTTCATTAACTCCAGTTATGCAGCAGCTCTTCTGAGGGGGCATGTTCTGTTTGGAAAGTGACGTCAATGCATAGCCTCTATTGAAAATTTAACCCGAAACCTTTGGGTTACTAGTCTACAGTAATTCTCTAACATTTAGCCTACAACTGCTCTATTTGTTTACCGCTGATGCATGCCAATGCGGTTTTATTCTGCTATAGGCTACTAACTTGCGTCAAAGCTTACGATTCATCGCACAGTCTACATGCATGTCGTACCGAAGTTTATTAGATCCATGTTTTAAAGTGAGATTTGTAATGATCTTATATGATTGCCGAAATCACACAGGGTGCATCTCAATCAGCTCCCTAGTTCAGTAGTCAGGGCACTGATCAGGGAATGGGCTGACTCTAAGACCGAGACCAAGACCAGACCAGACCAGCACTCCTTAAATTCATAGAGATCCACATTGCCACCTGAGAAATGATTTATTACTTATAGTAAATGACTTATAATAAATATAATTAGAATAAGACACTATATAGAGCTGTTACCAATCAAATGAAATTAACAACTAAATTAATATTTGCGCTACAGAGGTGATACAGAAAATCTGAATTGGTAAATTGGATTATTTGTTTGTCTTTAATAATGTTTTAATTAGCTTTAATTAGGCTAGTAGTTTTTCTGTAGTATCACAATTTGTAATAGATTGATATTTATGATATGATATTTCTGATTCATTAAATATAATGAATTAATAATTAATTGTGATATTTCACTAGTATCTAAACATTTGAACTGCTGACCCAACCAGGCCGGTAGAAAAAAACCCTTAGCATTGAGCGCTGCTGAAGCAGCTCTAAATATGTGTAGTGCTATTAAATGAAATATAAATATGATAGAGCAATAGATTAAATTGTGAAAGTAACAGAGGATTGTACAATACATTTTAACATGCATAGGAAATGTGTATTTGCTAAACAAATTAAATCACTGAATAGGATTAAATTTGGTTTCTCTAATATATACAAAAATAATAATAATAATTGCAAATGCAGTGAAAATTCGATATCATGGTGAGTACCAAAAATGTAAGTGGTAAAAAATAAAATTAAAATAAATCCCCCCCCCCCCCCCCCCCCCTTGCCACAGTGCACTGGCAAAATGGTCACCAGTGAAGGCCTCAGAGGACAGTGCATGTTCTTATGCTGCCATCAGCTAAACTGCTGTCAGGACGTCCTGTAGCTTTACAAAAATTGAGATAGTTCTTTTCACCAGGTATTATTATACGCTTCACTTAATATTTAATAGTATTGATCTGGCTGACACTGTCATATAATAAACTTTTTTTTTCTCCCGCAGAACTGCTTTAGATGAAACAAATATAGTAATACATGATCTTTACAACAGAACTAAATCAACACTGAACTGACTTCAACAGGCCAAATGCATAATGTTCCTATTATTACTGTAAAGCTGCTTTGAAACGGTCTGTAGGTAGGCCTATTGTATAACGCGCTGCATGTTTTTCACCACTAGGTGGCACCATTTCCAAAAGACTGATTTCACTTTGCCTGTACTTTCTTTTTCAACACATCTCTTCAATGTAAATCTTAGCCCCAATGCTTTTGACAATAAGCAGGCTATATTTTCCCATGAATCTGAAAGCAGGTTGGCATTTGTACCGTTGATGCTGATTTTATTGTAAATCTATATGTAAATAACGATTTTGTGTAAGTGCTATATCCCACTGTTAAATAATGTAACGTTAATAAGAAAGGGTGTATCTGAGGTATATCTCATGAGATTGCTTTTTTTTATAGGCAGTAAGCAGGGACAGTGGGCAACCGGTGAAAAGGCCGATCTAAGCCTGTGCGAGGAGGTAAATGTCATGCACTGCTTGTTTTTATTGGAGGTTCTGGCGCAATCTGCCCTTTTCCGTTCCTGGGACCTATTGTTTAAATAGGAGCTTTTAATGCAGGACACCAGATGGGCCCTCAAACAAGTGTGGATAGAGGCATGTTTACCGGTCAGCGGTGTGTGCAGAGCAGGTGAAAATATCGAAAGCCTCGCATTAATGGCTGTGAGGCAGACGTGATACTTTGGCTTGTAAAGCTTTATTAGGCATATGCAATTGTGGAGAGGATATTAGCATACAAAAGGGAGGATATGAGAGCAGATATGTGCAGCGATTTGAAAACACATTTAAAGGGAGGTGAAGTTGTTCCTGCACTATAGGTCCATGATTACTGTATTATATAAATAAGAGCTTGTTTAATGAGAGAGTGCCAGATTAGGAGAACTGGCTGATGGGAAGGTTTTATCCACATTATTTTGCAATATGGAAGCAATTTTCTGTAATTATGCAAGACTTCTCATTCATTTGCTGCTATAGGTAAATGACTAGAAGAATATCAAAGTACAGTAAATGCTATTTAACAAATACCAGTTTGCAAGCAGCATAATGGACTATTTTTGTACATCCAAAATAACTATAAGCCTCTGACACCGGAAGCCTCGCACATTTATGTTGCAGAAAGATTGGAAATTTATGTCGTTTATGTCTTTAAATACTTTTACAACCAAGCTTAAAACAGTAGAGACTGCCTCAATTGTTTGTGATTGTTTCTCATAAGCTGTTATTTTAATGTTTGTACGTTGTAACGTTAATTGTATAACTGTACTGCCTCTTGTCCAGGACAGCCTTGAAAAAGAGGTTCTTAATCTCAATGGGGCTCTCCTGGTTAAATAAATGTTAAATAAAAATAAAATAAAACATTTAAGATACGAATGGCCACGTCTGCTCTTAAAGGAGTCATGATGTATTGTAATGTTTTCCTTTATTCTTTAGTGTGTAACGTGTCTGTTGTGCATATCGGGGCTAAAGACACACCTCAAGAAAAATGTGCTTTTCACTACTTCCATTGTGATTGCAGAAAAAAAGGTTTTAATCATGTCTAAGTTAATACAAAACAATCATTTTTGCAAAGCTTTTCTGTCAATTTTGGTACATAATTTTATTCAATATACACCGGTCAGGCATAAAATTATGACCTAATGTTGTTCCTCTTTTGCTGCCAAAACAGCCCTGACCCGTCGAGGCATGGGCTCCACTTGACCTCTGAATGTGTGCTGTTGTATCTGGCACCAAGATGATGGCAGCAGATTCTTTAAGTCCTGTAAGTTGTGAAGTGGGGCTTCCATGGATTGGACTTGTTTGACCAGCCCAGGCCACCTTCTTCCATTGCTCCGTGGTCCAGTTCTAATGCTCACTGTTGACGCATTTGTCGGTGGACAGGGGTCAGCATGGGCACCCTGATTGTTCAGCGGCTATTCAGCACCAAATTGAGATGCTCTGTGTATTCAGACACCTTTCTATCAGAATCAGCATTAACTTCCTGAGTAGTTTGAGCTCCAGTAGCTCGTCTGTTTGATCGGACCACACGGGCCAGCCTTCACTCCTTACTTGCATCAATGAGCCTTGGCCGCCCATGACCTTGTCGCCAGTTACGCTTTTTCCGTAAGTTGAATATGGAAGGCGTTCCTTCTGTATATTTAACTTTATAACGTGTTAAATATGGATATGTTTCTTACACAAACCTATCAATTCGATTCAGAAGGCCTTTATTAAGCCCTGTAAAAAAATATTTAGAAAAAAAGTTACCTGGTTGCCTTAAAATTTTGAGTTAATACAATGAAATTTTTTTCAGATTTGACAACCTTTATTAAAATATTATTAAAAGATTTTGTAAGCATATTGGGTAATTGTGTGTGTTTTATTTTTGATGACGCAGTGAAACATGCCATATAGTGCTTTTTTCATGATTTATAAAAATGTTTATGTGGTTCAGATACAGAGTTTCTATTTATTAAACAAATTTCCTTCATTGTATCTACTCACATTTTTAATTTCAATAAACTCGAAATTTTAAGGCAACCAGGTTACTTACTTTTTTAAGTTAAACCAACAAAACCAACAAAAAATGTTTATAGTGTAGCCGTGTGGATTACTTTTATAACGGATGGTTAATAGATGGATGGATGCACTTTTTTGGGCTTTAAATTTTGAGCTGCCGTTTACAGCCGTTATAAAGCTTGGAAGAGCAGGACATATTTTAATATAACTTGCCTAAAACACATCGATTGAAGTCCAGATATTAATTGTGCAAACATCTACATCACAGTGGGGTATTTTAGCATACATTCCCGCCCCAACAACATAGGCAAAGACAGAAGACAAGACGTCAGTGGACTGTAGTGCTGTCGCCATGTGTTTGGATGTGAAAGTATTTTTGTTAAAAATCAGTTCTTAGCAACTTCTCAGCTGTTCCTGAGCATTACAACCTAGAAGTTTACTTCTTTACAGGACATTTTACTGAATAACATTGTAAGAATCTAAAGAACCTTTATGTTAAGAGTACCTAATTAAATTAGAAATATACACCTCAGTATGTTTTTTAACTCTATTATATGTTTTCACTTCAGGACAAAAAGTTGTTACAGTGAAGAAGACAAATTAAACCATTACAATATTGTATCTGAAAAGTGAGAGAGTTACGAAATAAAAAACAATGTGAAATGTTTTGCTCAAGTTGTGCTTGCAAAGTTGGTTCCACCGATCCGCTTGATCATCCATTTATATATATAATATATATAAACATCCATTTCATATATATACTAACAACATTATTAACTTAAAGCTGCTGCTCACGATTATAGTAAGGACGTTCCATTTCCGACACAAGCTTGAGGTGTTTGGCCAATCACAGCAAACTGGCTCAGCTGGCCAATCAGAGCGCTCTGGATTTTTCAAAAGGAGGTGCTTTGTGGAAATCAGAGCATTTCAGACAGACTGGGAATAGAGGTACTACAATAATGTACAGTATATGAAAAATAATGTTTTTTGAGTTTTAATGCATGTTAACATATTCTATTACACCCAATATAGAAAATAATGTCATATATATGTCAATAATAAATCATATGACCCCTCTAATGATAAAAATAAGGTGGATGTAATGCACATTTTTTTGTTGCAGTATTTATTAAACAGTGATGTATGTTACCTGGAACAGACACATCACATTTGTGAAAATGCTCATAAATAACACCGTTATATTTCTCTGTGAAGAATGCATTTGATAATACTGTGACATTTCACATAATCAGCGCAGCTCTGAAAAATGGGTGGAATGCCCCAATTACTGTCCTGTGATATATAGGACGCGTGTCGTGGATTGCGTGTGTTTGAGCACCTGGCTCTCTGTCAACACAGGATCAGGTCACTGTGTACATTACGCCGCTCCGAGCGACAAAGGCTGCTCGGTTTCCTGTGATTAAAACTGAAGGCCAATACTGACCACAGTGGGCCTTTGATTAACTGCCTCGGTTTTCTTTCTTCTCTGCATCTTTTGGGAGTTTGTCCATACAAAGTCAATGGTAACCAAAATGGTTTGAATCTCAACATTCGTCAAAATATCATCTTTTGTGTTACGCAGGAAAAACGTCCCACAGGTTAGGAATGGCATGAAGGTGAATAATTGATGAAATAATCAACTATCCCTTTAATGATGAAGCTGTGCTATAAACATATGGGCAATGATGTACAAACCCTTACGCCAGCGTTTTTAGAAATAGGGCTTATTCAACTTCTTTCCTTCAGTTAGATATGTGGGCAAATGCATTTTTGTCTCAGTGCATGCATTGTTTTAGTTTGGCAGGGTCGCTGTTAGCTTAGCTTAGCATAATGAATGGAATCCTATGTTGCCAGATAGCATGTGTCCAGAGTAAAAGTGATTAAAAAATAAATAAAAACCCACTTAATTATTTCTTGTGGCCTGCCTATTCACAACGAGTACAAATAGCGATGCAGATTAAGACTAGGTGATTTCCTAGGCAGATACTAGATTATGGGGAAGCAGAGATATCACGTGACCTTTTGGATTGTTTATTTTGAGAAGTGCCAGCTACAGTTACAGCAAACATGTTAATTACCTGTGTAGTAAAAGGTTGTGAGAACAAGTAATGGACATACACTAATGTAATGGTTCACAGAATTCCATCAAATGTGGAACTGAGAAATAAATGGCTAGCTGCTCTGGATATCTGTACTTCAACGCATCTCTACAAAATGAAACAGTATCATGTTTGCGAAGAGCTTTTGGCACCGGAGGACTACTTAGAACAGATCCAATATGGGCCAAGAAAGACGGTACTGGGAGAGGATTTATGAATGACACTGGTAGGTCACATGATAATGACGACATGGCAGATGTAATACGTCCAGATTACATTCATACTATATAGAACATACTTTTAAAGTTATAGGTTATCCTCCAGATTTAGATCTAGTTTTTTTTACATCCACCAGCTGGAGTGCCTTTGATCTGCACTAGAAGGCTCTTTATCTGACTACATTGCTTTCCCTTCAATAACTACATTTCCCATAACCCATTGTCCACACTCATTATGCTTCATTACTTTCAGCTGTGCACAGAAAAAACAACAACAACAACAATTAAACTTACTTAAAGGTGCACTATGCAACTTTCCGTCCACTGGAGGGCGCCAATTCAAAACAAAGGCGTAGTTTGATGACGCCAAGTGTGAGCGCAGTATCTTGGGACATGTGGTCTTCACCTCACAGCCGGTGGAAAATAGGACTCGGGCAGAAATCATGTTGATAGATGCGGTTATTAACATTACTGTAGTGTAAAGCAGAGCAGGACCGAGTGTTGAGGAGCTGAGCACGGCCGCTGGAGCGATTGTTACACAAACACACGCCTCGCGAGCACCGGGACTTTTATTATGATGGGACCGGACACAGTCGCCGGGCGTTTGCACTTCCGTTTTTCCGGGTCATGATTATAAGGTAAAGCAGCTCTGTTTATCATATTAGATACATTTAAGTGTGTTGAAAATGATGTTATGACGTTACTCTGTGCGTTCGCTCGGCGCTGCTGTGACTTGTTCACACTGCTAAGAGAAAAGCGCTTCTGCAGAATAAAACCGAGGGTAGAGCAGATATGACGCGATTGACAGGCGACTCTCTCAGATGCTTTGCTGAAACGTCCCGGTCCTCTCACAATTTACAAATAGTTGGAAACATTTGGGATATTGTAAAAACTTAACTGAACAAAATATATAACACTGGCCTAGTGGTTTTTGGATATTTTACTGCAAAAATACTACATAGTGCACCTTTTATTTAAAAATTTTGCTCACATTTAAAAAAATAAATAAAATAAATTTCACACATGGAATAATTATTATCATTAGGAAATTATTAACTAAGTTAAGAGAAAAATATTTAAAATTGTCCAGTAAGAGGTTGAGTAATTTCTACAGTAATTTCTACAGTAGATAATTTCTACGGTTTTCTTTGAAATACTTCAGCATAGATATTGTGTAGACACCATATCTACATAATGGAAGTTATGCAGCACCTGAACACAGAGATCTCTTTTCCACCTGCGGCTGGATACTTCAAGTTCTTCCATATGCAGCTCATACGTGGGTCATACGTGTATTCCTAAGTCCTCCCTAGGGTGCTACGGGTAGGCACTGTGATTGCGTTTCTCCAAGTGGGAAATGCCTCCCAGTGTACCTTGGTAGCTGAGCCGGCCCGTCGTCGTCTTAAACTCCGAGGCAGGGTGCTCAGGTCAGCCCAGGATGCTGGAAGACAGCCGCTGTGGCGTGATTAGACTGGACCCCCATTTCGTAAGTACTGACATAACTCGAAGTGTACTAACTGAAAGGGAACGTCTCGGTTACGTATGTTACAATCTATGCCACATCCGCTGTACTGCTGGGATGGCCGGGGCGGTCGGCCATGGCTCCTCAGCAGGTAACATAAATGCGTGACTGCTATGCAACCCCGTTTATACCCACGCAGTGGGGCGGGCTTGCTTTAGGTAAATTCCACAGCCCCATGAAGGCAGCTGGCTTTCTAAGCAAAACCCCCATTTCGCCAGTACTGATGTAACGTCTCCGTTCCCTTCCTTCAGGGAACGAGGGTCACTTACGTAACCGAGACTCGGTAGTATTTAGAGAATCACAGAATCCTTTTTATCATTACCTGGTTAACTCTTGTCTATATAAGCCCGGTTTATTCAGTCACTTATGGAAAAGTCTTGTTAGCGTCACACTGCATTTCTGAGCGTTTTTGCTCACTTCCCTTGTTATCCCTGCTATTTTGTGTGTATAGTGTTATCTAGCACATATGTCTGTGAGTGCTTTGGACACACGTCTGAGTGTTCAAATGCAATTATGAGATTTAAATATGGGTCAGAAATGCTTTGTTCTGATAAGAGATTAAGGGTGTACTCACACTAAGTGAGCTGAACCATGTCAGAGCGCATTCGACCCCCAAAGTTTGGTTCGGTTGACCAGTGTGAGTGCTCCATACCGTGCCCAGGCGTGGTTCATCTAGCCGGCTCTGTTGAGAGGGGCACGGTACAAGGCAACTGTGCCTAGTGTAAGCACACCCTTAAAGTCCCCATGAAATCAAAATGTTTTTTGGCTTTTAGTATGAATATGTTATCTAAAAGCTATTGTTTTCCAAACAATTGGCATTTAGAAGATATAAGCATTCAGTCTCTCATTTCCACCAATATGGATCAATTATTTTGATGACATCACTCTCATCTCTCCGACCTCTCATCAGATTTTCTGTCGAATCAAATGCTCTCTAGAATCTGAAGCTCCGCCCCTACATTTTAAATAGACACTTAAGCTGCGGCTGAAATCTGTCACTTGATCACACATTTACTGATTTCTACATGGTAAATGCAACCCGATCACACATAAATGTGTATAAATAGTACGAGTGTGCAATGTCGTGGAATGTATACGCCAAAACTCATTTTGGCATGCATATGATTCGCTGTTTTTCGTGTGCATATGATACGCACTTTATGGCGTATATATGACATGGTCTCTCGGGTAGGTTTAGGGTAGTGGGGTGGGGGGTTCGTATGTATAATACGCCATAAAGTGCGTATCATATGCATGCGAAAAACATCGTATCATATGCACGCCAAAATATGTTTTGGCGTATACATTCCACGACATTGCACACTCGTACTATTTATACGCATTTTTCGTGAGATCCGGCTGGGTAAATGACACATAGTGCACTATATAGGGTAAATGACACATAGTGCACTATATAGGGTAAATGACACATAGTGCACTATATAGGGGATAGGGAACGATTCAGACAGTGTAAATGGGCTTTTCGTTGGAGCGAATGAAGTGTGGTTTCACGTTAGTGACACGCGCACAGCTGCGGCTCCGTTCCAGAGACACACGGGCACAAAGCGGATCATGTGATCGAGTCGCCGCAGAACACTAAACTTATCGGACCATTTTAGTTCAGCACTGAATGCTGTTAGACAGACTTTTGCCAGCTTTGCCGAGCTCAGTTCGAACTGTGATTTAAAGTAAATGCTATTGGCTATTTGTTTTAAAAGGGGTGGAGCTGCTCGATGTCCCGCCCTGTTTTCCTGTTTCAGTGGAAATTACATCACCACAATGAAAAACGCTGCGTGTTTCAAGGGTCTTTTTTTCATTTAGAGATTTATTATATTTCTGTTACATATAAATCTTCAGTTGAAAATATTTTGGTCATATCGCCAACCTCTATGTGACTTTAACAGGGAGCTGCTAGAAAATCAGCATATAATGCTTTAGTTCCCCAGTGAGCATGCCTGAGCCTGAGGCAACTGTGGCAAAGAATGAAAAACTCCAACAAGTGTCTTGGAGACCGGTCTCTCATATACTGATGATCCATTCACAGGTAAATATTCTCTCAGGATGTGTGTGTTCGCTGGAAATCAAAGGTGTCTACAGGAACACGGGATCAAAACCACAAGATCAGCTTATTTCTCATGCAAGTCCAGATCACTGTGAGCATTAATCAGGATGCTCATCCTAACACAACACACAGAAAGCCACCACCTTCTCCTCTGCCCTTTGACCGATGGCCTTTTCATACTGGCCATGTGCTGCGAGACAGAAGGGTCTCCTCACATTACTCACAGGGACAGCCAAAGAATCAGTCCAGGATGCCCTCCCCAAAACCCCTCGGACAGAGACGGATGATGACCAGGAGCCGTCTCCCTTCAGTGGCTGTCAGCATGGGCGTCCGGCACCAGCTAATAATGGGGGCGAAGTCAATGGAGCGGGGTTCGGGTCAAGTTTGGAGCATCAATGTGGGACTGTAATCAGGCAATCAAATCAATCATATTCCACATCAGCAGCCAATATCTCAAAGAGCGGAGCTCTGATGGACTGCGGAGATGGGACAGACACTATAGTACGTATGATGGCCACTTTTATAGATAGTTTGTGGGTGAGAGGGTGAATACAGACAAAAAGATTTACAACACAACAACAAGGGTCAATAAGAACACACAATGACCATCAAAACAAGTAACGCCTTCTTGCCATCACACAATAGAACATATATTCACACACAAGAACATTTCATTGCTGAGTGTTTCATTGAGGTTGCTCTTTGGACATTTATCATCCATGTGATCTCCGATGTTGTCTGGAAAAATAAAGGTAGGTTACACTTTTTACATACAAAAATTAGCATTGTGTGAACTCATATTGAAACTTGCTCTTGCTCATCATTTACATGTATGCCGTGCTGGAATATCAGCTTTCTCCTATTCGGGAGCTTTACATTTTCAAAGTTGTAAATGAAACAGATT
The DNA here is from genome assembly GCF_024679245.1 of Pseudorasbora parva. NCBI lineage: Eukaryota > Metazoa > Chordata > Actinopteri > Cypriniformes > Gobionidae > Pseudorasbora > Pseudorasbora parva. The sequence goes on along the minus strand of NC_090181.1, from coordinate 41,937,984 downwards.
ATTGGAGTATGTTTTACAGGAAATAATATGAAATACTCTTACATACTATTAGTCTTTATACTTCAAAAATATCATGTTTAAGTCAATGTTTCGATTTTTTTGGAAGGTTTTTTTTTTCCTTTTTCTTTTTCAGTGAACAGAACCACTTTTTTAATAATCTTTTTTCCCCTTAAAGAACCTTTTGTGCCGTGGAAATGTCCCATGGATGTTAAAGGTTCTTTATGGAACCATCAATGCCAAATCCGATTCTTTCTTTTTTTCTCAATCATTCTTTTCCTCATGTCACAGAGCATCGTTCACCTCTGCTGGCGAAGCTGAAGGAATGCGGCCTCGGATTGGAGCCACCTGTCATGTGAAATACCAGAGCCTCACTCCCCCATTGACATTTCCACATGACATTTGAGATCCACTCCATCTCTCTGAGGGAGGCCGGGAGATACACCTTGCAAAAGGCATTGCCCTATTATGTGCAAAAGAACATTTACAGGGGAAAAGAATCGGCCATTGTGTTGATCACATTAACTGAGTTACCTTTAATATGTGACTGGCGCTTCGGCTTCGGCTTGCATTTTGTTCGCTTCATGACTAAAAAAGAAACAATAATTTTACTGGTAAAACACTGGACAGTAAAAATCTCTTAACTGGTTAACAGTATAAATACGGTCAAAAACGGCCAAATGTTTTTGGAAGTCAACACCCAGAAATTTCCTAGTGAAACACTTTACATTTGATGTTTTTTTTTGTTTTTTTATAATTTATGTAAATGTGGGTTTAATATTCCATCTTATGCTGTTAAATGGATGTTTATTGCATTACTTCATTATCGTGTGTTACCGTGATAGTGTTTTGTATTTGTGTGTAACACTGTGTGCACCTTTATACTATAACATTTTCCCCTGTAAATTAACAGCAAATTACCGTAAATTGTACACCTTACAATATGTTACTGTAATATTATCATGCACTGAATTAAAAGTTAGTTACCTCATTTAACTCATGAATTGCCTTAAAAATAATATTAATACTGTGTTAATAATGTAATGTAAGTATATTAGTACTTTACACATATTTTATTTTATAGAATGAAATAGCACTTCAGACTTCAAATTTGCACTTTTCACTTTGTTTTGCCATTTTTTAATGTCTCTGGAGATATGAGATATTAACGGTTATAAGCAATGTTTTTTCGGCAGTGTTAGCTGGCACACCATAGACCCATTGAGGCAGAGATTGGGGGTGGGCTCGCTGACCTTTTAACCTTTTGACCAGTAAGCCACTATCATGCTAAGTATCTAGAACACAACCACCCAGAACAGCTATCATCATAGTGGGGACATCCAATCACCACACACATATTTGAAGGAATATCAAAAATCTGTATTCTGTCATTTACGTTTTGCAAAAAGTAAAATTACATCTTAGTTTCTAGTTTGTTCTGTCCTTGTTCGTTATTCACAATTCTTCATCATAAAGTGATTTTGAAACTTACAATAAGATAAAATATAACATAATTCAAAAAAGATTACGAACCGCAACAAACAACATCAGCCAAATGACAGTGGGTTTTCGATTTGATTATCTAATCACATTCCTTGTAATCTCCATCAGTCTTCTCCGACCCTTCCAAACCGGCTCATCACGGATGATGATCATGTGATTGACGGCGGCACGGCAGCAGAAATCAGAGAATGAGAATCGAGAGCACCGCATAGAGAAAGAATGCTGGTGATTAATGCGCCCATCATGTGTTGGAGAACTGATTTCTACACAATTAGCATATCACAGATTGTCTCAGATCACAGCCTGCTCAGTCCTCAAGAGTCATAGTACTGTGGTCATAGAGAACTCAGTCATGTGAAAGCAGAAAAATAATCTGAAGTGGATGGATGGATAGAAAGATAGACAGACAGACAGAAGGATGGATGGATGGATGGATGGATGGATGGATGGATGGATGGATGGATGGATGGATGGATGGATGGATGGATAGAAAGATAGATAGATAGATAGACAGACAGACAGACAGACAGAAGGATGGATGGATGGATGGATGGATGGATGGATGGATGGATGGATGGATGGATGGATGGATGGATGGATGGATAGATAGATAGATAGATAGATAGATAGATAGATAGATAGATAGATAGATAGATAGATAGATAGATAGATAGATAGATAGATAGATAGATAGATAGATAGATAGATAGATAGATAGATAGATAGATAGATAGATAGATAGATAGATAGATCTTGCTTTGTTCACTGGTGCGCAGATATGTTTGAACAGGAAGGGGTCATCTCCAAACTGTTCCCATAAAGTTGGGAGCCTGAAATTGTCCCAAATGTCTTGGTATGCTGAAGTGTTAAGAGTTCCTTTCAGTGGAACTAAAAGGCCAAGCCCCAACCCCTGAAAAACAACCCCACACCATAATCCCCCATCCACCAATCTTTACACTTGGCACAATGCAGTCAGGCTAGTACCGTTCTCCTGGCAAACGCCAAACCCAGACTTCTCCATCGGATTGCCAGACAGAGAAGCGTGATTGGTCACTCCAGAGAACACGTCTCCATTGCTCTAGAGTCCAGTGGCGGCTGCTTTACTCCACTGCATCCAACGCTTTGCATTGCACTTGGTGATGTAAGGCTTGGATGAGCTGCTTGGTCATGGAAACCTCTTTACACGCTGTTCTTGAGCTCATCTGAAGGCCACGTGAAGTTAGGAGGTCTGTAGCTATTGACTCTGCAAAAGTCAGCGACTTCTGCTCACTGTACGCCTCAGCATGCGCTGACCCCACGCTGTGATTTTTCACTTCATGGCTGAGTTGCTGTTGTTCCCAATTGTTCTCACTTTGTTATAACACCACTAACAGTTGACTGGAATATTTAGTCGTGTTTCACAAATGGACTTATTGCACAGGTGGCAACCTGCGGCACCACACTTGAGTTCCTGAGAGCGACCCATTCTTTCCCAAATATTTGTAGAAGTGCCTGCATTGGTTTTATACACCTGTGGCCATGGAAGTGTAGAAGTTTCTATGTTTCCACGGTTATATAGTATTTATATGTTTTACATTCTTATGAAACTTTAATAATTATCATGGTGAAGCTGGAACTGAAAAACCCAAGCTAAGTTTCTTTAAAAGCTTTTATTCATGCCAAGAAGGTCAATTCAGACATACAGATTTTCTACAGTCAGAAAAAGACAAAGTGGAAGCCTCACACTCGTTCTTTTATACTCTCATTTCAGTGTGTGACGACTTCAATAACACAAAAACACAATAACGAACTCCTTAGTTGGTGTTATCTGCAGCTGTCCCACCTTGAATTTTCTGAGAACTTGTTCAAGGCTACAGACAGCGAACACTGGTTCTTTTAAGAAAAGTCTCAAATTTTATCAAACTAAATGGTGTTTACCACAGAAAGCTAGAATTACTCTTATATTTAACAAAAACATCTGATAGTTAAAACTACATCAGTGTACACCCGTTATTGTGGGATGAATGAGTGCTCTCAGGAACGTCCACTACGGTTTCGGAGACCACTACAAATGGCTGCCCCCTCAAATAATGCCCTGTTTGCGGGTATAGGGGGCGATTTCAGACACAGCCCAGGAGGAGCAGATCTACCTGATCTACGTTTACATCACTGTCTTTGACAAAACCCCAATTGTCAGCTTTTTGTTTGCAATGGGTTGATTAAAATAAGGACGCAGGAAACGTTTGTAGATGTTGTTTGTGTAAAATCAGAGGCTCTGTTTTTTCGTTTGATATTGCTCTATAAAAAAAATGTCACAATCACAAAAGATTGTGTTGAAATGACTTTATATTTGAATACCCCTGATTGCAGCTTGACTCATTTGTTTTACTGAGATGGAAATGAGCTTGAATTCAACTACTCAGCAGATATCGTGCAAATGTTCCATCACCCTCTTTCAGCGGTCATCATCCACACCGCAGCCTACGGTGTCGAGACCTGCGCTAAGCGATGGTCAAACTCTATATGGTGTCAAGTTTAAGCGAGATGTGAAGGCATTGCCTTAAGCCAAGCGTCAGATCTCATTTGCAGGGTCTTATTATGCAAACCACTCCCTGACGCCCACAGTCTAATTAGGCCTAAATTAATTTGAGTCCAATCTTTTATGTCTCTGGCCCAGGCTGTACCACTTCCCTCCATTTGCAGAATCATATTAATGTTCGTGTGGGAGCACTACTCCTGCAGATGAAAAGACTGATACAATTAATTAAGTCCTGCCTCTGTTCTTGCCTCCTCTCGGCAGAGAAACGATAAGTGCAATGAGCTGCCTCTTATTAACCCCATTATATGGGCTAATAAGGAAGATCATATACAAATCAAGGATGATGCACAATTATACGGGAATGCAAATTACGGCAACTAACGAGCTGTGTGTCAATGTTGGAAATGCTTTGTTTGGGAAATGCGGCATTCGGCATTCTTAACACGGGCTCGTTTATTGTTGCGCCTGTACAACATGTTCCTGGAAAAACATTTTAATCAACCAATCAGATTTTAGTGACAAGTTTCGGCTCACATCCAGGGTTATGTGCTTCTACATCAGCGTTATTCACCGTCATCTCCCTCTGGTTTTAGGGATAAGAGGGAACAGGACTGCATTTTAAGACAGGACTGTTGATCGAGGAACATGTCTTAGTTGGCAAAGCACAGGCATATTACGTGTCACGCGTGTTTGACGTCCTTCTCGCGTTGTCTTTATTTAGTGTCAGTGCAGTGAAGAAACGAAAGAGGAGAGAGAAAGAGAGAAGAGAGAAAGAGAGAAGAGAGCAGTGCTTTCAGAACCATGGACAGCAGCCGACGAGTCAGTGTGGCTCTCCGATGGCTTTAGCTTTCCTTTTGGAAAAGTTTCATTCGTGCTTTCATTGGAAATATGGCTATCATATTTCTACACCAACACAAATGCGTGCACAACTTATCACAGCATATTAACATGCGTCGCATATCCGTGTGACTGAAGATCCGATGTGTCTTCACATAAGACAGAAAGAGAAAAATGTTGCTTTTCAGATTTAAAGAAGATTTAATATTTAGAGTAAACTAAATGCTCAAGTGTTTTGATTGGTTGGTGCAATAGCGCGTTAATCTGTAGATGGAGCCGTGCAAATGACCCTAAAATAAACCTTAACACTAAACCATTACATATGTTTATGTATTTGACCTGTTTAGGTTATGTCTGTTTAAAGAATGAATATCTATTGTATGTTCTTTTTAAAGTATACAACACAAACAATAGTAAAACGCATGCGTACACAGATGTAATAAAGCCTTCTTGTAGTCTACTTTTGCGTTTGATGAGCTTGTAAACGACGAGGGGGATTCGTTGAATGTGGTCGCACGGCCGCATTTGTCACGTTATGTGTTTTCGAGTAATATGTTGAGAAGTCTTTACTGTGCATTGAGAGGGGGCTTGCGGCCAGCAGGGGAGGGGCGCGCGCCGGCCGAGCAGCTGTATGCAAATGAGACGCGACAAGCACGCGCCACACAGCAAACACGCGCACACGCGGCCGGTGCGCACGCATACAATCTCATTAAAATGCCATCGAAGTGCATTGTGCTGGGTAAGACCTAGACAAACAAACTTCAGAGAACGTTAATACAGAGGGAAACATGTTCGGATGAAGGGAAAATGGGCGAAGTATCAGAACTCAGGATGAAGTTGAACATTAGATGAGTCGGGCGCATGATTTAAGATGACTGTAGATGATTTCGGGAACGCGCAGCGCAGCGCAGCGCAACTGTGTATTATAATTCAAGAACTGTTCGGTCTTGAGTGTCGAAGTGTTAAACTCAGCGAGTCTTGTAATATTCCCGAAACTGCAGGGGAGAATGGTGGCAGTCGCATATCTCAATGCTTGAGCAATTATTTGACTCGGTCATACAGCAGCTTTATGCTAATGAGCTGAACAATGGATGAATGCAAACCCGTGCAACACGTCTGTCCAATTATGCGCGCAAAAGAGAATCTGAAGCAACTGTTTCACAGAGGAAAAATAAGATCAAACCTTTAGAGCCTTCAAACCCGTAAACTAACCTTATGAAATAAAACCAGGCGCAGTTTCGTTTGAAATTCAGCATTTTTCTTTTCGTTTGTTCGAAAGGCTCAAAATACACCACAGATGATTTGAGTACAGCCATGAGTAAAAGTGTTCAATTCTGTGCAATACTAGTAAGTGCACTTTGTACGCGTTCTTCTTTACGACCGCAGTGCATTATATTTCTAGGAAATGTGTGTAGCTCGCACTGCAATGGAAAGGGTTGCCCAATGCAAAAGCTCCAGTGTCCCAAGTTGTCACCGGTCATGGTGGTTTGAAGAAATGCAATGATGGCTGACCCCTGGCTTGACCTCGAGGTCAGCGCTCGTCTTTGATTGCGTCCAGCACGCGTCTCTCTTTTGGCCAGATTGCTCGTGTATCCCTGTAGAGGTCAATTTGCTTTTCAAAGGCAAAAAAGGCCTGTGACGGCTGGCCAGACGCGGCCATTGTGTTCAGAGATGAGGGCTTCTTCTGATGACTTATGCATGCGTTAGCCAGCTGATTTATACTGCCCTCAGACAGACGCGTGGCATTACAAATCTCACAGAATGTCCAGATTTGCACATTTGGGGAAGACAGAAAGCGATTATCGGGACAAACATGATAGGATTTCATAAGTAGCTACTAACTAAAAACAAAATTGTATAATGACTAAACTCGTCTACATTCACTCATAACTCTTACGATAAAAGATTAAATACATGCAAATGGAATTACTTATACATTTAAAGTAGGCCTATATGAAACGCATTACGAATAAGTAAGACAAATATTACAACTCAATGTAGGTCATACATGCAGAGTCTGCAACAGTTAATACTGTCCTCCCGTTATTTGTGAATGTAATTTTAGACATACATTACACCGAGAAATGCGTCAATATTTGAGTTTTGTCCGTCACGGCTATAAACTATACATTCGGAAAGAACTTCTTTGTTGTCGGTCATTTGGAATTCTGATGATGGCCGTGAGTGACATTTCCTTCTGTCCGCTACAGCCGCGGCACGCGCTCCTCTCCATACATCTCCATCAGACCGTGAATGGAGAGCCGCGCGCATTACTACAATAAAGGCCAGGTACATCTGCTCTGTAGCGCCCGGTCCGAGGCTCTCAGCCCTCCCACGGGCAATTCCACAGAGATCCGCGCTCGCTCGTCCCTGATTGGATGAGAAGGGAGCGACGAGGGGCGAGAACAATAACATCATTCCAGCTTAAAAAGAGTGCAGCTATGCGTTGAGAAGCAAAAGCATCTCTCAGAGGGAGGGAGGCGGACGGCGCGTTTGTGGCTCTGGATCTCGTATTGTTGTGCCTTGTCATCCTCGCCTCATCCATCCGCCGACATGCCCAAAGGATTCCTAGTGAAACGAAACAAGAAAGCAGCACTCGTTTCGTACCGGATACGCTCGGACGAGGATGGAGGATCCGCTCCAGAATATCATCAGATCGCGCCGATTGTCTCGTCCTCACCCGCGCCCAGCGCCTCCAAGCCGGACAGCATCATCTCAGCGCTCCCGTCTGCCGGAGCGGAGGCGCCGGTGCAGGTCCACAAGCCGGTGCAGTTCGGCAACCCGGAGGTGGTGTACCAAGCCCTGTACAGCCCCACCCGGCCCATCAGCAAGGAGCACGACAGGAAATATTTCGAGAGAAGTCTTAATCTCGGCTCGCCCGTCTCTGCCGAATCGTTCCCGACTGCCGCCTCACTCACCAGCCTAGACCATCATCTTCTGTTCGCGCCGGTCGACTTGAAAATCGGCACCAGCAACAGCAACCGGAGCGGAACAGCCAGCGGCGCGCACGCCCCCACCATCCGGCCCGGCGCCAAAAGACCTTCCTCTGACGCCGCGGAGCGTAAAAGCGGCAAAAGCGTCAAGAAACCCAAAGCCATACGCAAACTCAACTTCGAGGATGAGGTAACGACTTCCCCGGTGCTGGGCCTAAAAATCAAAGAGGGGCCCGTGGACCCGAAGCCCCGAGCGGCCTCGGGCAGCACCAACAAGCCCCTGGGAGAGTTCATCTGCCAGCTTTGCAAAGAAGAATACTCGGACCCGTTCTCTTTGGCGCAGCACAAGTGCTCCCGGATAGTGCGGGTGGAGTACAGGTGTCCCGAGTGCGAGAAGGTCTTCAGCTGCCCGGCAAACCTGGCCTCCCACCGGCGCTGGCACAAACCGCGCGTCCCGAGCGCGCCCAAACAACCCCTCCAACCCGCCAAGCCTTTCCCCGAGGACCCGAGAGCAGAGTTCCCCAGCGACAGAGACTCCCCGAGTCCGGGTCTGTCCGAATCCGGCTCGGAAGACGGGCTGTACGATTGCCAGCACTGCGGGAAGAGATTCAAGCGCCAGGCTTACTTGAGGAAGCACATTCTGGGACACCAAGCGCTCCAAAATCAGATCCTGGCGGAGGCTTTTCGCAACGCAGAAAGCCCTGACATCGTGCCGTCGGAGGACAGCCAAAGCCCGGGTCCGCTCAATCTAAGCCCCGCGGACTGTCTCGCGTGTCCGGCCTGCGGAGAGAAGCTTCCCAACCGGGCGACCCTGGAGCGACACCTGCGTCTCCTGCACGACGACTCCCAGGCGTTCCCCTGCAAGTTCTGCCCTGCCACTTTCTACAGCTCGCCGGGTCTCACCAGGCACATCAACAAATGCCACCCCACCGAAAACAGGCAGGTCATCCTTCTCCAGATGCCCGTGCGTAACGCCTGCTGAAGAAGAACCGACGCCAATCTGCCCTTTTAGAACGCTCTATTTTCTTCATCCAATCCCTCACTAGAAAAGTCTGGAGAGAAGTATTAGTTTGGTCCTTACAAAGGTATTTTTCTAGAACCCTTGCACACATGGTAATGTAATAGCTCCTAGACCTAAGATATGTTCATGTACCTCTGCCTTGGATTCACATGCTGTGCGTTTCACGTCTGTAGCTTTAATCTAGTGTGTGAATTACAGGGCTGAAAATGTGCTCTCTCTTTCTTCGTACTGAAAACAACTACAACAAATCTTGAAAAGTTTCCCTTTAGTAGCCAGAAATGCCTTTAGAGAAATACATCAAACTACTGCCTTAAGAACTCTTCAGTGTAATGATTGTTTTTGAATGTCGGCACACAACTACAACTTACTATCATGATGTAAAATTATTGTAATATGTTTAATGGTAATATTTTATTTATTTATGTATTTATTTATTTTCAATGGCTTTGTATAATTTATTGCGTGACTTTTTGTTCCTGTGTCACATGTTGTGTCGAGATCATCTTGTCTTGGGTTTTGTGCGCTCCCTTGAAACGTGAAGCTCTTATAGATGCAATCTTTTTCTACGTATACAGCTTATTTTCCTAAATGTTTGCTACCTATCGCTTTATATGTGCGTCCGTGTTGTCTACTCAAATAAAATATTTTCAAAAATGGAGCAAAAGCCTTGTGTGCGTGTATATTTGCTACAACAATAACGTGTAGGCTACTACTCTTACAGAGTTTATGTGAATGAAATGGGAGTTACTACCGCTCAGTCACTGCATATGAACTGTATCATCCCTTCCCTTTACAACATAACAGAACTATTAATGGGTCAGTTCCCACACACACACACACACACACACACACACGTTCTTCACTATAATTATCTAGACTTAAATGATGTTAAAGTAGGGCTTTACTACTGCACAGTTCATGTGCGGCCTGGTGTTTTTCCACAGGTGTCAGATGATATAAGATGATATAAAGGGGTCAGGCAACCTCTGGCAATTCCCACTTTTACAGTTTCTGTTCTAAACGCTTGTCCATTCCTTAAAGTGCAGCAGTATTGATTTTAAATGTGTCAGGTCATCCTGATGTCACCATGTAAGCTCTGCTTGATCAATGAATTAATGTCGCTGGCCCACTGTAAATCCAGCTGAAATCATTTATAGGGTGACAGTGGCCTTTGTAATAATGAACTCAGAAATGTACAAGGACATTAACCCTGTAAAGCATTTCAGCACAGCCATTATTGATCCTGAGCTGAGCCTGATCTATTTTTCTATTGGTGCCCCATTTGTAAGATTAGTTTTTTTGTTTGACGATGGTAAACATCTCTCTAGAAAAAAATGCTGTACAGAAGCACACATTTATGCTCTATTTACACAATATGTTGCTGAAAGAATCAGATCAGATAAGCTAATACAGATCAAAAAATGGCATCACGTTCGAATCACTAAAAGGGAAGGAAATAAGTTTGCAATGAGCAACAAACTAATTAGTCCTCTGTGCTCATTATATTCATGTTTAAAGCTCCCACTGCATGGCTCATGTGTGCATGATTTTACTGTGTACTGCAATTGGCAAGTAAAAAAAAAAAAATCCTAAAATGTCTTATGTTCAGATTTAGTGCGCACACACACACACACACGCAGTAATTAAATGTGAGTGACAGAGGCCACCTGCATGAGCTGAAGGTGTTGGAGCGTGTGCACCTGTACTCGGAGAGGCTCATGGAGCAGCAGGGGAGACAGATGGGAGGAGGGTCAGGTTACCCATATTCCCTCAGCTCCAGCAACAGAACAACCTCCGACCCCGAGCATCACTTCCACCCACTCGCTCCAACACACAATATGTCCATGCATTCTCTCACAAGAGCACAAAGTCATGGATGATTTCAGACAGACGTGGAACAGTTCTTCAGTTCAGACGCAGGCCAAAGTCAGCGTCTTATTTTATGAATAAAACAGGGTCTCAATATTAACAAAATATTACTTAATTTCACATATGTAGGCCTATTTGGACTCAAATGACTTGCATTGTGTGTGTGCGTATAGTCAAAGCGAAAATTATTCAGACACTAGATATCATTTTTTACTGGTGGGTGCAGACACTATAGTTCCTTTATGTAAGTGAGGAGAGCAAAATAAAGTAAACTGTGGCATATTATACAAAAAAAAAAAAATCCTCCTACAGTGACTACCAGTAAAATTGATAAAACATATGGGACTAAAATGATTGAAACACTTTGAGCTGAACAGTGTTTTTTCTTCACTTGCTAATGCGACCTTTGACACTACATACTGAATAAAATGAAGCATCGCTTGGTCATTGGTGGACCTAAATTGGTATTATCTAATTGTGTTCTTAAATTTAACAGCTGACAGCTGATTGGTTGATTGTGAAACATTACACACCTTTCTATCAGTTATCTGACATTATCAAGATGAATTTGCTGACAGTTTAACTCTATAAAGTCGCACAGGTTTGGAACAACTTGAGGGTGAGTAAATGAAGACAGAATTTCAATTTTGGGTGAAGTATCCCTTTAAATACACTGTAAAGCTGTAATTAAAACAGATAGGATTATCCTGTATAAAACACTCCAATGTTGAAAGTCCTGTAAATGTTTATCCAGTGTACATTATTTTTTTGGTTCAAATGTTCCAGCAGGATTCTCTGTCAATGTTTACCCATAATTGTAAAATAACTCGAATTTTTAAAAATAAAACATAAAATTGTATCGCCATGGCATGAAACAATGAATAAAACAGCGAACAAATGCATCTAAACATGAACTTCAAATCGATTTAATGAAATGTTTCGACTTCTTCACATTTCTAGTAAAGATAAAGTGATTACTTTTCCTATTAAAAACAGTCTGATATGTTAACAAGTCATGATGAAATCTTCAAGCTTCCTTACCCTCAATGTCTTTTACAAAGATTATATTACAGGCATTATTATATTTATATCCTTCAGAATTTAGAACATTCAAAAAAAAAAAAAGAGACACAATATACAAGGCTAACAACAAAGTCTACAACGAACATGTCGTCCTCAAACAGAAGTTAGGCTAGATGCAGTATTTTCCACCCGAAGACAAACAGCCCATCATCAGAAAGGGATTTGGGCTGTCGGTTTGCATACATTCGTCAGCTTTTTCACTCAGTGCAGACTCACAGAGAATGCCTCCTATGTTACTTAGCGTTTGGAAGAGAGAGAAAAAAGTAGCAGGCGAAGCAAGACAACAAAGAAGAGTGTACAGGTAAGGCAAAGTAGTGCAACATGTGTCCTGTTGCAGCATGGGCGGAGCTTGTGTAACACCTGGCCTCCATGGCAACCAGGCCGGGTCGCTATGGGGACAGAGAGGGGCGGCAGGGCGTTGGCAAGAGGGGGGTGGGTGTTGGGGGGAGAGAGAGAGAGAGAGAGAGAGAGAGAGAGAGAGAGAGAGAGAGAGAGAGGCGCTGGCATGCTGCTGGTTTGGTAAAGGGCACTCGGAGAGGCACGCGGGAATCGGGGAAGCAGGTGGAAAAGATCCCCCATCCAGCATCTAATCAGACAGAAGCAGCTCTCACAAAACGCAGACAATCTCATTCAATTTACTCCAGTGAAACGTAAGACTCGCACGGCTCTTTCTCTCGTCGGGGAAACATGCTGCTCTCCATCTAGAAAGTGTGGGATCAATTAAACTTGCACAAAGAAAAACACCACAGCCTCGTTCCAGTTGGCCAAAGAGAAAACTCGGACAGGCACTGTGAGGAGCTCCCTTCATTCACACCCAATGCGTGGCGTTCGGGTCGACCTTCCTCCGTCTCCTCTGCTACACGACGCATATATTATTCCATATATATACAACATGAGACGCATATATTCTCGAATCAAAATGAAAGCAATGTACAGTACATTCAAACACAGAGGGAAGAAAAGAAAAAGCGTCGATCTACGTCATCTTCGGCAGTGACCGAGTGCAAAAAACATTGGAATGTTAGAGTAGATGCACATGAGAGGAACGGGACGCGTTTAGGAAACACACGTTCATGCAACACCTCAACCGAATTACAGACAGGAGCCTTTTCCATTCAGCACGTCGCATAAATCAATTCATAAAACAATCAAACGAGTTGCTTAAAAGTAATCATAATGACAAAAGAAAACATTGCAGTCTTGAAAGACGTCACTGATTACAGGTTATTAAGGTAGTAAAAGCTGACTCTCTCTTTTTTTTGATGATTCAAGAGGGTCAGTGTTCTCTCAGCCTGGCCGAAAGCGTCTCAGTGCAGGGACGACGTGACAGGACGTCTCTCCCACATACATCAGTGGTTGGGTTTTCAGTGTTTGACATGAAGAAAAGCTCAAAGAATTGGTCAATGTGAGTGTTCAAAACTAGCTAAAGCCTCTGGGTTTTAAAATGTTTTTTTTGCTACTTGAATGGGAAAATCACAGTTCTGAATGCTAAATCCAGCAATACTACACTCTAAAAATGCTGGGATGTTTTAACCTAAATTTGGCAGCCATTTTTTAAAAATTAAAAATATAACTCAACAGTTGGGTTTGTTCATATTTTACCCCAATTTAGGTTAAAAGAGCCCGGCATTTTGTAGAGTGTCTGAAAGTCCCAATTTGCTTCTTGGTCGAGATTCAGATTTACTTTCTGCACGACAGGTACTTAAAGGGTTAGTTCCCATTAATTCCTCACCCTAATGTTGTTCGACACCCGTAAGATCTTCAGAACACAAATGAAGATATTTTTGTTGAAATCCGATGGCTCAGAAAGGCCTTCATTGACACCAATGTCATTTCCTCTCTCAAGACCCATAAAGGCACTAAAGACGTCGTTACAAAGCCCATCTCACTACAGCGGATCTACATTTTATGAAGCGATGATGAAAAGCGACTTATATAGTGATGGGCCGATTTCAAAATAAAGATTTGAACAATTGATTCATGATTTGGATCGCGTGTCAAACTCCTGAAATCATGTGACATTGGCGAATCATGAATCGATACGCTGATTCATAACGGTTCGATTCTTTGTTTTGAAATCGGCCCATCACTATACAAGTCGTTATTTAGTTTTTTTTGCACACAGAAACTATTCTCGTGGCTTCATAAATGATAGTAGAGCCGCTGTAGTGAGATGGGCTTTGTAACGACGTCTTTAGTGCCTTTATGGGTCTTGAGAGAGGAAATGACATTGGTGTCAATGAAGGCCTTTCTGAGCCATCGGATTTCAACAAAAATATCTTCATTTGTGTTCTGAAGATCTTACGGGTGTCGAACGACATTAGGGTGAGGAATTATTGACAGAATTTTCATTTTTTGGTTAACTAACCCTTTAATATCGTGACAGCAGTCGCATCTTTCAATGCTACGAGGCTTTGGAACACACACACACACACACACACACACACACACACACAAATACAAAAGTTACAGTTGAAAGACATTCCAGTCAAATAATACATTCAACCACACAGTTTAAAAACAATGCAGTCTGACGGCCGGAGGAAGTGTTCAGTTCGAGGATTTGCTGATGGCGCTGGCGGAGCGGCGGAGCTTTCCGGAAACCCGGTTCTTAGAGGCGCGCGGTATTGTGGGCGAAACCTGGTCGCCAGAGTCAGTGGTCGTCACAGTAACGCTGAGGTCAGCGCTCGTGCTGCAGCTGAGGGAACCTGGGAAAATTAAGAGATATTACACAGAGTCAAGCATAAGCAAAGATAACATTAATAAGCTTGCTTTAAAACTGATAGCATGCCATTACTGAAGCAGAAAACCCCTCTAATGGAGACGGATGTGAATGTGATTAAGTAAATTAACCATTTTACTGTTAACAGCAATTACTGTTGTTCTACAAACACAGGCGTTTTGATGTGAAAAGAGCTCTTCTCTACTTAAGGAAGGAAACATCCATGGGAGGAGAGAAAAAAGAAAGGCAAAATATGGATTCTGCTGGAGATCTGAGACACTGGTACTCAAGAAAGCATCTAAATTAAACAAGCTTCCTGCTTTGTCAAGATGGCATCTGCTTGGCTATTTTCTTTCTTTTCGACCGTTTTCCTTTTTTTTTTTACGAGGATCTCAAGTTTCTGAGAGCAGATGGTGTGGGGAACATGCGCTCATTGGAGAGGACCTCCACTCCAGGGCTTCTTTGAAAGAGGGGGAGGAGAGCGGAGAACAACAGCCTCAGCATGTGAAAGGAGTCGGGGAGGAGTGACTGAGCGTGAGCGGGGTGGTGTCCGTTCCACACGTCCACAGAGACCATCTCAGGACGGCTTGGGATGCCAGCAGAGAGGACACACACTCACCCGCAGGTCCCTCCTCTCTAATGCTGGCAGAACTGTGTATCGTGCGAGGGACTTCATCATGTATTGATCCAGGAGATGACCGGCCATCTTACGTTTCCACACTGGAGCGGAGAGCGTAAAGATCCAGAAGTGCTCGTCATCACAGTGATCGACTGACCGTTTGATCATCAGATTTAACTCGCTTGAGCATGGTGAGGTGTGTGAATCGGTCAGTCATGCAAACCCTGAGAATCGCTTTCTTTATCAGTACCTCTCATGTGTGTGTGTGTGTGTGTGTGTGTGTGTGTGTGTTCATGAAGTGCCCTCATAATGAAAAATAAGAGTGCACTGTGTCGCTTGTGTTCGAAAAGCGTGAGTGAGAACAGAAGCATATAAATATTACATGGGACCAAACACAAAATAACTATATATACATGTAGATTTAAGTTGCCTTACAAACCTAACCCTTTTTTTTGTTTATTTTAATTTTACATTTAATATATTTTAATTAATTATGTTAATTATTACCCCAAAAAACACAAAGTTGGAAATACCAAAATGTAATTTCATTCAACAGTTTAGACACATTATACAAATAATTAATGGAGGACAGAATGAATTAAAGAAATACAGCAAAAAAGTAAGAAAGAAGATAGATAGAATGGAAGAAAGGAAGGAAGAAAGAAAGGAAGAGGGGAAGAAAAAAAGGAAAGAAGGAAGAAAGGAGGGAGGGAGGGAGGGAGGGAGGGAAAAAGAAAGGAATAAAGAAATGAAGGAAGAATGTAAAGAGGGAAGACAGAAAGAAAGAATGTAAGAAAGGAAGAATGAAAGAAAAAAAAGGAAGATAGAAAGGTAGAAAGGAAGAAAAGAAGGAAGAAAACAAGAAAGAAAGAAGGGAGGAAAAAAGGAAGGTAGAAAGTAAAGAGGGAAGAAAGAAATAATGTAAGAAAGGAAGAAAGAATGGAAGAAAGAAAGAAAGAAAGAAAGAAAGAAAGAAAGAAAGAAAGAAAGAAAGAAAGAAAGAAAGAAAGAAAGAAAGAAAGAAAGAAAAAATGAAGAACAGAAGAAAGAAAGAAAGAAAGAAAGAAAGAAAGAAAAAAGAAAGAAAGAAAAAAATGAAGAACGGAAGAAAGAAAGAAAGAAAGAAAGAAAGAAAGAAAGAAAGAAAGAAAAGAAGAACGGAAGAAAAGAAGGAAGGAAGAAAGAAAGTACGGAGGGGAGATAGAAAAAGAAAGAAAGACTATATTTGTGGGATAGTGTGAAGTGATGTGCACAAGTGTTGAACTGAGACTGTAGAACTTTACTGAGACATTTAGTGCTGCATATTCACGTTTATACTTATTTATTATGAAACACATGGTTATGATTCCTTACAATATAACCAGATTACAACATTTCATAACCAACTACATATTCAATCCAAATATACAATTATTTCCTGTTTGGCCTGTCTCTATATATTTAAAGTAAGTGGCTCTCATTCCCATTTGCTCCCATAGCAATCCAAACAAAAGCGTAAGTGACAAAGACATTTTCCAGTAGGGCAGGTGTTAGTGTCAGATGTGGCCTCAGGCAAACAGACACACGCCAAAGGACAAAGCAACAGGAGAAAAGAGGGGAAAAGAGAGAATAAAGCTGAGACATGCAGGAGAGGAGGATGGAGACCCATTCATGCTGCTACTGTGTTACGATTACTGCGGCGGCGGTCCATAATCAGAACAGCCAGCCCAATGCAGCTCTGCCTCGCTGCTCCTTTAAAAGCTCCGAGCAGACGCAGCTCATTAGTGGAAATAAAGAGGGGAAAGATGAGTAGACGAGCCGGGGAAAAGGGAGGGGTCTCTGTGACAGAACGCAAGCTTCCGCTCAGACCGAGACTCTTACCTTCATTACTGTACTGACACCTGTAACACACTTAATCTATAGGGGAGAGAAGACAATAGAGCAACACGTAAGCTGTGCACCGTCACAGGGATGTCAAAGTGTGTGTGTGTGTGTGTGAGACAGAGAGAGAGAGAGAGAACGCTGGTGAACAAGTGTTACTCCTGAGGGGTGAACAAAGGACAACACAAAATGTTAATATACACATAACAGTGATGCACAGAAATGAATGCTTCGAAACCAAAACACGTTTATTTAATAATCGGTTAATTAATCATATTTATCAGTGGCATATAGACATGTGCAATTCTCAGATGAACCTCTTAATGATATTGTTTCTACTCCAATTTGTTGTTGAAATACACAAATATTTTAATTAAAAAACAAATTCAAGAAATATTTATTTAAACATTAATTAAATAATGAAGTTAAAGCTAAATGAAAAAGTGTCTTAACACTAAGTATGGAAGAAAGAAAGGATGGATGGATGGATGGAAGGAATAAGAAAGAATGGAAGGAGGGAAGAAAAAAGGAATGGAAAAAGATAGTAAGTAAGGAGGGAAGAAAGAATGTAAGAAAAGAAAGAAATAAAGAAACAATGAATGAATGAAAGAAATAAATGAGGGAAGAAAGAAAGAAGGAAGAAAGGGAGGATGGAAAAATAAACAAAAGAAAGAAAGAAATAAAGAAATCATATGTAAATATATGTGTGGCTAAATGAAAAAGTAAGTGATTGTGCTAACACTAAGTAAGGAGGGAAGAATAAAAGGAATGAGGAAAGAAAGAGAAAAGGAAGAAAGAGAAAGCAAGGAGGGAGGAAAGAAAAAAAAAGGAAAGAAGGAAGGAATAAAGTATGTAAGCTGGGAAGAAAAAAGAAAAGAAAGAAAGAAAGAAGGAATAAAGTATGTAAGCTGGAAAGAAAGAAAGAAAGAAAGAAAGAAAGAAAGAAAGAAAGAAAGAAAGAAAGAAAGAAAGAAAGAAAGAAAGAAAGAAAATATGTGAATATATTTGTGGCTAAATGAAAAGTGTTTTTGCTAACACTAAATAAGGAGGGAAGAAAGAAAGGAATGGGGAAGAAAAAGGAAGGAAGAAAGGAAAAAAGAAGTAAGCTGGGAAGAAAGGAAGAAAATAAAGGAAGGAAGAAAAAAAGAAGGAATAAAGGAATGAAGAAAGAAATAAAGAAATATTGGTGCTGCCTTCTAACGGCAGGTTTATTCAGCTTGTTAAGTACAGCTGTATAACGGGAATATTTGAGTCGACTGAACTCAGCAGCAGGACTTGCTTTCTAGACGTGTGTGTGTGTGTGTGTGTGTGTGTGTTTAGCGCTCTAACAGGTTTATCAGTCACCACTGTGTTTTCTAGTGTAAGTGTATCATTACGTGACACTGATTAAAGCTGATTTATCGACGTGTTTCCGCGGCCGCTGTTGCAGTCGGTGACCTCCGAACTCGTTCATTTTAGACCCTATATTTGCGGTTTCTGAGATTTCCCTGCATCACTGACACGTTACATACACAGTGCTCATGACAGACTGAGGCAGGTGACACACAGACACACTTCACTTCTTCGCCTTTTCTGAAAATGAAAGAATGTTTAAGATGGGGAAGAGAACAGAGAAGCTGGTTTGTGCAAGCAGAGGATGGTGCTGATATAATGACCTTGAGTTTGTCTATCAGAGAGAGTGCACAGATCTTATATTTCACAGAAGCTCTTGTCCAGCATGATATTAAACAATTCAACTCAGAACTCGATTCTTGACAGAGCTCGACTCAATCAGATAACGGCCCCAAACCTTGCATGGATACAGCCAGAGATCTCTATGCTCTTAGATTTAGTTGACCCCGTCCCAAAAGCATCACACACACACACACACTCTCGACATGAAGGCTTTGGTAAGATTTTGTATGTTTTTGAAAAAAGTCTCTTACACTTAAGGCTGCATTTATTTGCTCAAAAACACAGTAAAAAAAGTAACATTGTGAAATATTACTACACTTTGAAATAGCTGTTTTCAGTTGTAATATATGTAGGGGTTCAAGCTCGTACTTCAGAAACTCTATTGTAATTGTCCAGTTTTCCAAAGTTTAGCATTCTCCCATAAAACTGATCGTAGGTTCAAGTGTCTTATATCGTTAGAATATCATCCAGTAAAATGTTCAGGTATTTCGGATTTGTTTTTAAATCTAGTTTTGCAAACTAGTCCTAGGTTTTTGGCCCGGTTGGATCCCAATCAGTGCAGCAGGATTCTCTGGAGTCTGATTGTCAATAGATATAAAAAAAATCTAAATTTCATTTCATGAAAAATGAAACGCTTTCCAAAAGCGTTTTTTCAAGCTGCTGGCTGGCGTTTTCAATTGTTTTCAATGAGAGTGCCGCGGTTATAGAACGCCTGGAGCGGAACGAGGCGCTGAGCGAGTATTTCAGGCTCACGCGCTGATCGCTCAGCGTTTTTTACTGGTCGCCGAGAGTTGAAGAATGTTCAACTTTGAGTAAAACGCAGCGCTCATCACTGTCAGTCTTCACTCAGCCGTCCAATCACTGTGGAGGAGGGGCGGGACAAACACAACACAGACCAACCGCCATATTCTACGTGTCGTCATCAGATGATAACAAGCAATAATAACAGAGCAAAATGATTTAAAACAAGAGCCAGAGCAAATATTTTACATTGTATCTGCAATTTTATATATAATTAATACAGGAACAAACTACCTGTGAAATTAGTAACACTCTTGCGGATTTTCCGTATCATAAGCAGCAAAGAGTCTCAACTGAGGAAAAAAGTGCTGCGTGCCAAAAACGCTCTCAAGCGCTCACAGCGAGGCCTTTTCAGCTGAGCGCCTAGCATTTTCTGCCGGCTAAAAACGCTTTGGTGGACACACGGCCTAAGTGCTGCCAAAATATTCGAAATGGGAGGAGCCACTTTTACTAAAATGGCTATAACTGGTGAACAGCATGAGATATTTTCACCAAACTCAGCACACCTAAGTTTGCGCTCGTTCTGTGGTTATGAAAAAGGACGCTGGCCACTTGGTGGCGCTATAACACAAACGTGAAAATGGCTATAACTATGATGGTCCGATTGACTTGAAAATCAGCATGCAGAGTCTTTGTCCGTGGTTCCATGATTGTCTATGCGGACATTGACACATCGGAAAAAACATGTCCACCATTGGCCAATGAAATTTGATGAAGGCTATCAGACAAGGTTATCGGAGGCCGGTCGGAACAAAACTCGCTGGGCCTGTTTGAGAAATGCGAAAGAAATTGGCCACCGGGGGGCACCCAGAACTCCTCATTCTGAGCAACTTTACCTCTAGGACCGCCGGTGTCCGTCGAATCGTTCGTTAAATATTGGAGAATATTTAAAAAAACAACTTTGGCTAACTAGACCTATAGGTATTTGGCTCATCCTCGATAAAACCGCTGCTGCATAATGCAGGGTCATTTAAAAAAACAGGCATGGCCAAGTCTACCCAACATTCCTATGGTTCCTAAACAAAAACTCAGAACTTCGCTTCATTACGTGAGCAAATGCGACATGACTATAAAGAAGCATGAACACTTTTATGGAGATCGGGGCCTATAACTTTAAAAAAATCTTACTGACTCAAAATCTTAGACTGGTAGTTTCATTATATATAACCTCTTCTCGTTGAGAGGTCTGAAATTGTCATTGTAGGTGCACGTCCACTGTGAGAGACATAATCAAAAAAACAAAAACAAAAAAAATTCTTCCAGAAACAGTTCCACAATATATATTCTTTTAACTATTTATTTGTATGATACAGCTGCAAATAAGTATTTGAACACCTGTCTATCAGCTAGAAGTCTGCCTTTAAAATGTCCACCTCCACTCCATTTATTATCCTAAATTAGACGCACCTGTTTGAGGTAGCTGCTAGCTGCATAAAGACACCTGTCCACCCCATACAATCAGTAAGACTCCAACTACTAACATGGCCAAGACCACAGAGCTGTCCAAAGACACTGGCTACGGGGAAATTGCCAAGCAGCTTGGTAAAAAAAGGTCCACTGTTGGAGCAATCATTAGAAAATGGAAGAAGCTAAACATGACTGTCAATCTCCCTCGGACTGGGGCTTAATGCAAGATCTCACCTCATGGGGTCTCGATGATCCTAAGAAAGGTGAGAAATCAGCCCAGAACTACACGGGAGGAGCTGGCCAATGACCTGAAAAGAGCTGGGACCACCGTTTCTAAGGTTACTGTTGGTAATGCAATAAGACGTCATGGTTTGAAATCATGCTTGGCACGGAAGGTTCCCCTGCTTAAACCAGCACATGTCCAGGCCCGTTTTAAGTTTGCCAATGACCATTTGGATGATCCAGAGGAGTCATAGGAGAAAGTCATGATCAAAAATAGAACTTTTTGGTCATAATTCCACTAAACGTGTCTGGTGGAAGAAGAATGATGAGTACCATCCCAAGAACACTATCCCTACTGTAAAGCATGGGGGTGGTAGCATCATGCTTTGGGGGTGTTTTTCTGCACATGGGACAGGGTGACTGCACTGTATTAAGGAGAGGATGACAGGGGTGGGCCATGTATTGAGAGATTTTGGGGGACAACCTCCTTCCCTCAGTTAGAGCATTGAAGATGGGTCAAGGCTGGGTCTTCCAACATGAGTAACTGATCAGAAACCTGACTGATCTAGAGAAGATCTGTGTGGAGGAGTGGGCCAAAATCCCTCCAGCAGTGTGTGCAAACCAGGTGAAAAACTTAAGGAAACGTTTGACCTCTGTAATTGCAAACAAAGGCTACTGTACCAGAAGTTCAAATACTTATTTGCAGCTGTATCATACAAAAAAATAGTTTTAAAAAATCATACATTGTGAATTTTTTTTTTTTGGATTATGTCTCTCACAGTGGACATGCACCTACGATGACAATTTTAGACTCCTCCATGATTTCTAAGTGGGAGAACTTGCAAAATAGCAGGGTGATCACATACTTATTTTCCTCACTGTATATATATATACACGCACGCACACACACACACAGTATATGCACAATTATTAGGCACACTGATTTTCTGGCCATATTTATCCCCCGGCACATTTTACCAATTCCAAACCACATTAAATCTTGATAACTAATATTAATGTTGTATTTAATAATTTAAAAGCAATACGCAATTGTCCATGAAGGCTGAAAATGAAAAATGACTTCAGGTGTGCAGAATTATTCTTTTCTTCACCACCTGTTTTTATCTGACCCTGCTGACCCAATAAACATTTCACTGTCCAGTGGGCTTCCTTAACTGCAATATTTAGTATTGGATTAGTATTGTATCCTTCTCATGAGCAGCTCAATCTCATGTTTGGCTCATTTTATCTGCAAAAGAAAACATGCCTAATAATTTTGCACACCTGAGTATAATGTGTTTTTATTTCCAGCCATGAAGAATTTCATGAACAATTATAAATCACTTATAAAAAATGATTAAATACAAAATGAATAGTAGTTAACATTAATGTGGTTTAGAATTGGTAAAATGTGCCTGGAAAAAAAATATGATCAGAAAATCACCATTCTTAATTCTGCACTATATATAGTAAGATTTCATTCAACTAGAATGATGCCTTGAAAGACGCTAGGTTATGGAACAGGGGTTAGGTTTTTTTAAATTTATTTTTTATTTTTAAATAAATTCTGTGCCAATCCATGAACTCATCTGATCTATTGCACTTCCCATAAGTACAATTTACCTTTTTGTTTTTTAAAGTTCCCCTATTGTGTTATGAAATGTTCCTAATGTTTTTTTGGAGGTCTCTGACAATAGTTGTCCTTGAACATGCATTCAAGGACAAAATACACCTAAATTTTCTCATAATATCGATTGCAGCATCAAGTCATATTTCAGTGTCTGAAATTATTTGATCGAGGATTCGGTCTCTCTTCGGTTTCCGAGAGCCTGCTCTCCTCTGATTGGTCGAACGCTTCGTGTGACACTGAGCATGACGGAAACTAAATGTTCATTAGCATATCTGAATTTCAGCTCTCCCTCAGGACTTGATGCACAGTGATACGAACAGTGACGATAGCGTCGGATTTACCGTATCAGATTGAGCTAGAGTCCTCGTCCTTTGGAAGTGCATGCAAAGTGGATTTGCCGACAACACGAATAAAACTCTTCACTTTGTTCTCAGGCAGCCAATGATAACCATTATCCGACTGTGTTACAAACCTACAAAAGTTTGTAACAGACAAGTGAGACTGGAATTGCTGAGTTGTTTTTCAGCAGTTCAGAATCCATTCTTTCTTTTAGGAGACAATAACTTTATTCGACATGCACTTTGATCTTTGAAACCTTACAAACAGCTATATTACACACTGCACGAAAGGGAATATTCGTAAATGCATAATAGGGGCACTTTAAAAGAAACCATTCCGGAAAAACAAGGAGGAAATTCTATGTGCTCAACTGACTGTCATAAAAAGGGGACATGCAAGACATATTGAGAATGGAGAGAAAAAGAGTGAAAAAGAAAGCGAGAGACAGGTTTGTGTAACAGACGAGTGGGGCCACATGCCTAATGGAAGAAGCAGGCAGAAAAGTCTTACAGTCCAGCTTGGCCCAGAGGTAATCCACGTCCCAAACCATCCCTGGCCAACGCCTGCCTGCTGTTATGGGTGAGATGGTGGTGAAACATGGAGCAGCGTCATGAGACCATAACCCACACAACAGCTAAAGTCTTACTGGATGAGGAGGCGTTTGAAATGGCACAGGGTCTAACAGGAGTAAAGCCCTAATTTAAGGATCTACGAGTGCGGGCCGTGTAGTTGTGAGTGAGTCTGTGGCTATGTTCCAAAATCCAGTGAGCTGTCTAACTGTACCTGTCTACATAGACAGTTCTCTCCTAAAAGCGCTTTGCACTGGACATGTCAATCTGCAATGGCTTAAAGTAGATGTCAGAATATAAAACAAAGGAAACGGGTAAATTACTACGGTACACTGCCGTTAAGAAGTTTGTGGCCGGTAAGGTTTTTTATTGTTGAAATAAGAAGTCGGCTCAAAAAGGTTGCATTAATTGGATTAAAAAATGCAGTGAAAACAGCAAAATTGTGAAATATTATTACATTTGGAAATAACTGTTTTCTATGTGAATATATTGTAAAATGTTACAATATTGTACAATATTTGTCTTTAGTGTCACATGATCCTTCAGAAAAACATTTACTATTATTAATGTTAAAAACAGCTGTGGTGCTTCATATTTTTGAGGAAACAGTGTAAAACTTTCTTTTTCAGGAAATTTGGGATATTTATATTCAGCAATGATGCAAGATGCATAAGTTTAAAGTTTAAAAAAAATGGTTTTAAATAAATGCATTTTTTTAAATTCAACAAATAATAAAATAAAAAAAATCATCACAAAAATATCAACTGTTTTTAACATTGATAATAATCAGAAATGTTTCTTGAGTTTCTCGAGTATATCAGAATGATTATGTGACACTGAAGACGGGAGTAATGATGATAAATTCAGCTTTAACCACATTTTATTACCACATATTACACTTTATATTTACACAGAAAACAGCAATTTTAAACTGTAATCATTTTTCACAATATTAATGTTTTGTACTGTATTTTTTTAATCAAATTTATGCCGACTTGAAGAGACTTTAAAACTAAACATTTTAAAATAATTCTTAAAATAATGCTATTTTCAAAGGAAATGAATAAGTATAAAAAACTGTGTATAGAATATGAAATACATAAAATTAGCATGTGCATTTTAAAATAAATAAAAAACATTTTCAGATGGATGAGGAGAGACACTATAACTACAGGAAACGCACAACACGTGCATCACATGAACTCTTTTAGTGCAGAACTCATCACTATATTCATCTGAAGGCACAATGTGTTATGGATTGATTATTAAATTATATATTTATTATACACATTGCCATTTTGGATTATTTTTCTGTCTACTAAGCTTATCTATGGAAAGCATAAAAACACACGCTGAAAAGAAGATATCTTAGAATGAAGCATAATTATAAATAAGTGAGATAAGTGAATGGTTCAACAACAGTGCATTTGCTGAAAAATAAGTGCACATCTTTATAATGCCTGTCAACCAATCAGAATGAAGAATTCAACAGCCACATGGTACAATCATACTGATTCGGTACCAGCCTTTGCTATGAGACTTGACCCTTTGATGTCTCTCAAATGCTATAACTAGACGGATCTCTAGGCTTTGGAACAGAGCTTGCATTTCTTCTACGTATACACAGAATGACTGCTTTCCAGTGTAAGGCTACATAAGGGTATATTATTATTGAAATTGTTAACTAGTCAATAAATATTGAATTTGTAATTTGGTTTTGGACACAAACAGAAGAAACATGAAAAGAAAAGAACATGAGAAAGTAATTAGAACAAAAGGGAAACGCGAAAGAAGAAAAAAGAGAGAACAACAATCTGGGAAAGCAGTTTTTGATGTGTTTGATGGTCCAACATGAAATCCTGAGATGCGAAAAAGAGAAACTCAGAGAAATGGAGTTTGAAGTGTCTAATGGGGTCGGTCCTCTCTCTCTCTCTCTCTCTCTCTCTCTCTCTCTCTCTCTCTCTCTCTCTCTCTCTCTCTCTCTGTTCAAGTGGGTGTGTCTGTGAGCTGCTCTGTATGCAGCTTTGTCACGAGTCAATAGAGGTCACCATAGCAATTTTCAACGCCTTTCTAGGAAATAATGGGAGTCGCTATAGAAAGCAAAACTTTCAGAGCATTATTCTGCAAAATGATCCCACAGACTGTGTCCTGTACAGTGCACTCCACACCAGCACTGCTGCATTCAGCGACATGAAGAACAGAGAGCACGTATTAAACAGGACGATTTAAGTAAATGTAAAACTCTACCAAATGCACTACATGTCAAGACAAACAAATAGAACAGCTTTTTGGCATTCTGGAAATGAAGAAAAAAGAAAAAGAAAAAAAAGAAAGAAATAAAATAAAATAAAATAGGACTAAAGTTTCAACAATTCGAAATCTTAAAAATTAAGATACTTTTTTTTAAAGAAGAAAACAGGCAGAGTCATGACTGTAGTATATGAGACAGGATTATCATGAACTAAAACCATAAAAAAAATATATTTTATTACTAAAATTTATATGAAATAAAACGTGTTTTATTAACTTTTTTATTTCAGCTATTTTCCAAGGTAACATCTAATTTTCATTAGTTTAAATTGAAGTACTAAAAAAAAGCTAAAATTAAATAAATTAAACCATAAAAAAATGAAATGGACAGATTGACGACAGATAAAGACTTTTTAAGATTTGATTCATTTCCATGATATCCTGGTTATTTAAATATAATTATGCCCACATCAATTATTGCTTTCACAGTTGTAGGCTGTTTTTGATTTGTTTTTCGCTGTCATAACACGTCGAGCCTGGACAGTCAGCCCTCATGGTTTAATCTCGACCTGTGCATTGCCCACATCCACAGTCTTAAAATGAAAATGAAAACAAGTAACTGTCCCAGACAATCTGCCCATTTTCTGAGCACATATCAGGATTTATAA